>NW_026294551.1:71652044-72113983 GCF_007827085.1 Peromyscus californicus insignis
TCATCTCTAATTCCAGCACTCAGGAGATAGAGGCAGGCTGATCTCTGTAAATTTGAGTCCAGCCTGGACTATATAGAGTTCTAGGAGAGTCAGGGATAGGTAGAGAGATCCTGTCTCAAAAAAATAAAAAAAATAAAAAAAATAAAAAAGTGGAGAGGGTTAGTGGGCAAAGCATAAGCATGAGGGCCTGAGTTCAGGTCTCCAGAACCCACAGCTGAAGCCCACGCACGAATCTGTAATCCCAGCACTACTGCATGAACAAGGGAGGAGACAATTTCCAGAAGTTTGTGGGCCCATTAGCCTGGGGAGACGAAGCAGGGAAGGAGACCCTGTCTCAAACCATGGTGGAGAGCTAGTGAGAAAACCGAGTGGCCTGTCTGTGAAAGCCTGGCGGCAGAAGTTCAATCCCAGGAGCTCGTAGAGAAATGGAAGAGAGAACGACTCTCACTCCACAAAGTGTTTTGACTACCACACTTTTTTTTGTTTGTTTGTTTGTTTGTTTTTTGAGACAGGGTTTCTCTGTGTAGCCCTAGCTGTCCTGAAACTTGCTCTGTAGACCAGGCTGGCCTCAAACTCATAGAAATCCATTTGTCTCTGCCTTCCAAGTGCTGGGATTAAAGGCGTGTGCCACCATTGCCTGGCTTGACTAACACACTTTGCAGACACAAATAAAAATATTTTCACTGGTTGTGGTGGCTCACACCTTTAATCCCAGCACTTGGAAGGCAGAAGCAAGTGGATTTGATTTAATCTCTGCACTTGGAAGGCAGACAGGTGGATTTCTGTGAGTTCAAGGCCAGTCTGGTCTCTACAGAGTGAGTCCCAGGATAGTGAGGGCTGTTACACAGAGAAACCTTGTCCGGAAAAACAAACCAACCAACCAACCAAAACAAAACACAAAAAAGGAAAGTGAAGACTGACACTTTGACATCTACATGCAGACCCTAGCACATTTGTGCTCACACTCAAACATTTCTGTGTATGCATGTATGCACAGAAATCATGGGATAACTCAGGCCTTTAAAGCCTTGTGGTTAATGCTTAAAAGAGAAGTAGCCCTCTTTAACAACACCTCATACATGATTTAATAGTATTTTCCCCCAAAACAAATTGTTAGACTAGACAGGGTGGCACATGTCACCCCCCCTCCCCCATACAGGGTTTCTCTGTGTAGCTTTGGAGCCTGTCCTGTATCTCACTTTGTAGACCAGGCTGGCCTAGAACTCAGTGATCCGCCTGGCTCTGCCTCCTGAGTGCTCGGGTTTAAAGGCGTGCGCCACCGCCTCCGGCGAAAGAGATCTTATTTAAAAAAAAAAAAAAAAAAAAAAAAGTCTTCTAGCATAAATGAAATTAAGCCAGGCATGGTGGTGGTGCAGCATAATCCCGGCACAGAGGGGGTGAAAAGGAGTGTTAGGAGGTAAGGTCAGTAGGCCCTGGGTTCGGTCCTCAGCTCCGGAAAAACAAAAAAAAAAAAATTAAAAGCAAAACTAAACATGAATGCGATGTTAGGTATCTATCGGTGTTAAGCTGAACCCGGGAACCTCACAGTCCAACGGTCACGCCGCCAGACCAACACGGACCGCACTAGCCAGCATCACTGCAAGAGGGCAAGAGCACCGGCCTCTCCGGACACCGAGGCTTAGGAGGCCGCGCTGAAGGCCTCGGATGACCCTCGCACCTCTTATCTTGGTGCCACTTCCAAGATAAGAGTCGGCTACTTCCTCCAGGCGAGCTTGAATTTAGGGACTTCCTCCGGCTCATTATCCCCTTTTGAGGGGCCGGGGTTGTTTAGTGTTGGATGGGGTGTGCAGAGGAGATGACAGACTACCGTGTTCTGCCCGGCAGCAAGGGACACTGGAGGAGCCTGCCGGATGACCGGAACTGTACGCGGTTCCGACTCGCGCGCGTTCTAAAATGAGGACAAAGCCCGCCCGGATCTAGAGCGCGCGCGCGGCAGCAGCCAATAAGACGCCAGGACAATGGTGAGTGGCGGTTGGCTTCAGCCAATGGGAATATTTCTTGTTACGAGGTGGTCCCCGGCTCCGGCATTATAAAGAGCTCCACGAGTTGGCATTGTCAGGCGGTGGCACCGCGCGGGAGGGAGCTGAGGTCTGACCCGCGGTCTGTGTACGGCGGCGGCCGAGCGGAGCGACACCGTCGGTGGACGCGGACGAGTCCCCGAGGGTGCGAGCGTGAGCGCGGCCAAGCCCGCGGCGCCTTCTCGCGGCGAGTAGGGCCTCGCGGCGTCATCGGCGGCGAGGTAAGCGGCCGGGCCGCGGGCGGTGGGCGGGAGCTCGGGGAGTGCCGCGGGGCCTTGACGTGCCGTCGCCGCTCGTTGCAGGAGCCGCTGCGGCCTGGCCGACCATGTCGGACGCGGCTGAGGAGCAGCCCATGGAGACGACGGGCGCCACCGAGAACGGACACGAGGCCGCCCCCGAAGGCGAGGCCCCGATCGAGCCCGGCGCTGGGGCAGCGGCCCCCGCAGCCCCGGCCGCGTCTGGGGGCGGGACCACGGCCACCCCGAGCGGGAACCAGAACGGCGCCGAGGGTGATCAGATCAACGCCAGCAAGAACGAGGAGGACGCGGGGTAGGTGCGGCCGCGGGCCGCCGGGCCGCCGCCTTTGTTCCGGGGCAGCCTTTTGTTGGCGCCACGCGGCGGGGGGAGGGGCGGGTGGCCCGCCGAGCGGTGCCTTGGCGCGCTCTCCGGCGGGCCCAGGCGCGGTTACGCGCACTGGAGTTTGCAGGAGTTTGCGGGGTCGACTTGGCGGCCGCCCTGGGCTGCTCGCGCGGTGCTGAGGCTGCAGCGGGCCTCGAGGCGGGAGGCCCCGGAAGAGGAAAAGCGGTCGACCTCGAATCGGGCTGCGAGCGCTGCGTCTGGGCTGCGTGGGCGGAGTTGGCGCGCGGCGGGCCCGGCCTAGCCTGCCTCGGGTCGAGGGGCGGAGTCACGGCCTGAACCCTGGGGCGCTCTTCGGCCCCAGGAAGCTCAAGAGTTCCCCCGCACCGGTTCTTGGGAGGCGGGGGAGGAACGGAAAAGGAGCTCGCTTAGATTGAGGAGTGCAGGACACGCTAATTTAAACTTGTGATGGGTCATGGGTCACGTTTGTGACCAGGTTGGCCTTATTTTCCCCCACACAGCGTGTGGCTATACAATCTCGTACAGCTGCTGTGAGTTCCAGTTGAGTCGGGATTGCGGAGTAACACAGGAGGGATTAATTTGAAAGGGGGCGCCCTCGCAGACTGGCCCATGGGGCAGTCGCTTTGCAAGCCTTTGCCAGGAAACTGTATCCGAGTCAGACTTTTGTAAAAATCATAGCCCGCTCCTAAGATTTGTGATCGTTGTCTCCCTTTCAGAAAAATGTTCGTTGGTGGTTTGAGCTGGGATACCAGCAAAAAAGATTTAAAGGATTATTTTACTAAGTTTGGAGAGGTCGTTGACTGTACAATTAAAATGGATCCCAACACTGGACGATCAAGAGGGTTTGGGTTTATCCTGTTCAAAGATTCTTCCAGTGTGGAGAAGGTAAGCTGGGTGTTTAGCAGCAGTCTGTTAGGATTCTGAGCCCTAAGGAACTTATGGGCACTGCAGTGTTTGATGGGACAAAGAGCTTAAATTCCTGTTTTGGGGGATAGTACAGATTAAGTGGGTTATATGTGAGTGAGTGATTCTGGAGGATTACAGTTCATATTATTTTAAAAGCTTATTGAGTATCCTGCAGGAGGGCAGTGAGCTGGGCAGGAACTAGAGTCGGGCCTTCAGCCCTCCCTTATTGCCTTTTTTATATCCCTATGCATGGGCTTGGTGTTAAGTATTTTACTATGGGGATTGCAAGTCCAAGATTGCTGTGTGGATAGGTGTTTTTTATATACAGGCTTTTTTTTTTTTTTTTTTTTTTGAGATAGGGTTTCTCTTTGTAGCTTTGCGCCTTTCCTGGAACTCTGTATGTAGCCCAGGCTGGCCTCATACTCAGAGATCCACCTGGCTCTGCCTCCTAAGTGCTGGGATTAAAGGCGTGCAGCACCACTGCCTGGCTTTTTATATAGTTTTAATGGGGATCTCAAATCCTAAATCTCAGGAAAAGTGAAAGTGCATGCATTTATGCAGAGTAGAGAGGATTTCAGCACTAGATTACTCTGTGTCACTGCTGCCTTAATGAAAGGAGGTGGGTCTAAAGTTGGAACTTCTGCTTAGGAAGAGGGAGTGTAGAGCATGGATAAAGGCTGGTGGGGGTTGGTTTATAGGAGTTCATCTGTATGGGGAAGTTTGGGGAACATTGGATTAGGAAGTCAATTAAGGCCCATTTTGTGTAATTGTGTTGGTTAGAACCTGATATAATTCTGTTTTACACAGGTCTTAGACCAGAAGGAACACAGGCTGGATGGTCGTGTTATTGACCCTAAAAAAGCTATGGCTATGAAGAAGGATCCTGTGAAGAAAATATTTGTGGGAGGTCTGAACCCTGAAGCCACAGAGGAAAAGATCAGAGAATACTTTGGCCAGTTTGGGGAGGTGAGTATGGCTTCTGTTTCTTCCTGGTCTTTGTTGGCCTTGCCTGACTGGAGTATTAGTAGGGTTTCTTAACTTTTCAGTGGTCTTTTCTTAGCAGGTTTATATGTTCTGGGGTACTAGAGATTTAAACCTGAGCTTTGTTTATTATGTTTTCACAGATTGAAGCCATTGAGCTTCCAATAGATCCCAAGTTGAACAAAAGACGGGGTTTTGTTTTTATTACATTTAAAGAGGAAGACCCTGTGAAGAAAGTTCTGGAGAAAAAGTTTCATACTGTCAGTGGAAGCAAGGTAAGGTCTCAGAACTCTGCCTTACTTGCCTTTGGCTCTTAGAGATATAGATGAGGTTGGGTTCCTTCCTATAGTAAGACCTTAGTGTTTTTGTACAGTACACAATGCTGATTAAAATCAGATGGTCTAGTTCTTTAAAGAGAAGCTGGGCTGGAAACAGCTGGTTCAGTGGCTAAGAGCACTGGCTCTTCAGTAAGACCCTACTCCATTCCTAGCACCCCTCATGGCTTACAACCATCTGTTATAAGCCTGTAACCACAGTTCAAGGACTCTGCTCTCTGGTGGCCTCTGTAGACACCATACACTGTATGCACAAGCTGCATTAATAAAAACCAAAATGGGTGTAAGGAGGCAAAGGGGAAGCCAGGCTCCTGTGAATAGAACTGCTGACTAGATTCTTTGGTGCTTGACTTAGTGTTAGGGATGATAGTGTACAGTCCAGGGATTATGAGACTTGCAGTGGTCTTCCAGAAGGAATATGGTAGAGCTCAGAAATTTCCATCTGTAGTGATATTTTTCCTGCTCTAGAGCTTCTCCCATTTGGATGTGCTTTAGTCAACCCTACTGTAGGCAAAAACTTAAAAAGCTCCCTGGGATCCTGGAACTGACTGTAAATGTGGAGTCATGTTTAGTAGTGATAGATTTTCAAGTTGGTTAGGAGGATAGAAGGTGTGGCTCTGAGTTGAGCTTACTGGAGAACTGGAGTAGCAGCCAGATAAGGTAGGGTGAGGCTCCAGGAGAGTTCTCTCCCTCTCATTGGAAGTTTTAAAAGCTTGGGCTGGGGATTAAAGCAGACAGTTGGGTGGGGCATTCTTAGTTATTCCAAGGACAATGACTTTTTTTTTGGTGCGCCCTAATGTGAAGTAGTAGGAAGAGCCTTTTGAGCCCTCTTTGGGAGTGAAAACTGCTGTTGGTGGGCCTTCGAAATAAATACTCAAATTACTCAGTGTCCTTTGAGATAGGGTTTCTTTGTATAGTCCACGATGTCCTGGAACTCACTTTAGGCCAGGCTGGCCTTGAACTCACAGGCCTCCCACTGCCCAGTTTACTCAGTGTCTTTAATTCAGTAAGATAAAGTGTAAGGCCTAGCATGGTAGGAGAATAATATGCATCTTCCTGCTCCCTTTGGAGACAGCATCTCACTGCTGTCCTGACAGGACTGGAGCTCCCTCTATAGAACCTGTTAGTCTCCAACTTGAAGACTTCTGCCTGCTTCTGCCTCCAGGGTAGCTGGGATTAAAGGCATGTGCCATGCCTAGCTCGATTTTACTTTCATGGTTTTTTCCAGACAGGGTTTCTGTGTGGTTTTGGTGCCTGTCCTAGAACTCACTCTGTAGACCAGGCTGGCCTTGAATTCACAGAGATCCGCTTGGCTCTGTATTCCGAGTGCTGGGATTAAAGGCGTGTGCCACCACCTCCTGGCTTTTTTTTTTTTTTAATTGGGAGTATGTCAGGACTGTCTTTAGAAGCATACACTATTAAGTAGAAGCATTTATGTCTCCTTCAAAGTTTTCAGGCATAAAAGTGAGTCTGAGTGGGTCCTATTCCAATTTAGATGTGAAGCTGATCTCAATGGACCAGTGCTCAGAGAGTAGGGTGGCAGGCAGTATGGCTTTCCAACAAAGCCTGGAGATTGGTTTGCCGTCCTGTTAGAGTATTTGAGTAGGATGAATATCTTCTGTAAAAAGAGAAGAGTTAAAAAGCTTAGTACTTGCGGCCCTTAGGAATTCTGACCTTGCCCAGTATAGCTAGCTTCTCCAATTAACCTGTTTGCATCCCTAAACTTTTGGTTTGCTGTGGCTGAAGTACATAGAGGTCTTTGCAGCATCCCGACCGTGAGCTGTCCCATAGGACTTGACCCAGTGTCCTCTTGGCTTTTAGTGTGAAATCAAGGTTGCCCAGCCCAAAGAGGTGTATCAGCAACAGCAGTATGGCTCTGGGGGCCGAGGAAACCGCAATCGAGGGAACCGAGGCAGTGGTGGAGGTGGAGGTAAGTGGAAGCTGGATGAAGACTTTCCCTGCCTGCAAGGAGCTTTCTGTGCCTGTCTTGGGATTGCCTCTTGGTGTTCTGTGTAGTAGGGTGGGCGGGCTGGGTGTGAAGTGGGTACAGCTCAGGGATAGGAGTGGTTTTCCTGGGTGGAGGCTGTGTGCTTGTGCTGCTATGGCTCATGGCTCCTTGGAATGAAAGAGCCTTCTCCTCATTGTGCAGCTCGGGGCCCCAGGCCAAGGGGGCATTTACTTTGCACTGGGAGAATGATGGGGGCACAGTGGATTGTGCTTAGCTTTGTGGCTGTCCTGAGTCTTGGTACACACATACCTGTGGGCAGAAAGGCAAAGCTGTGCCAGGCGCTTAGCTCCTTCCATCCCAGGCCCCTCTAACTCCAAAGCCTGAACTGCATCTTTTTCAAGGCAAAGCTGCCAAGGGAGGGTGGAGGTGATCAGAGGGTGATTTTGAGTGTGAGTAAGCTTCCTATACTCCCAAGTGAAGTTACTGGCCGCCTGGACTGCAAGGCTGGGCCTAGGGCCCTCTATACCAGAACAGTAGCCTCTTGGCTTCAACTTGAGTTGCCATAGTAACCCCGCCACCCAAAGGGCAGGATTTCCTCCATCCTAGCTCCTGCGTGTGCTAAATGGTCCATGGGCCCCTGTGCCCTGCTCCCCCCCACAGGTCAGAGTCAGAGTTGGAATCAGGGCTACGGCAACTACTGGAACCAGGGCTACGGCTACCAGCAGGGCTACGGGCCCGGCTATGGCGGCTACGACTACTCGCCCTATGGCTATTACGGCTACGGCCCCGGCTACGACTACAGTAAGTAGGAGAGGGAGGCCCCATCTACTTCCTCCTAGGGGAGGCAGGTCAGATAGTGCAGGGGCCACTGCAGCAGGGGCTTTGGAGTCAGACAGGCCTGGTTCAGGCACTGGAGCTACCCCATGGAGCTCTACTCCAGTTCCTTCTCAGTAAAGTGTGAGAAGCTGGTGTTGGTGTGCAGAGGTTACATTGTGAGGATGTGGTAAGCGCCTGGCACTGGGTAAAAATGTACAGTTAAGTAGTAGCCACAACATTGTTCTTATTTCTAGGTCAGGGTAGTACAAATTACGGGAAGAGCCAGCGACGCGGTGGCCATCAGAATAACTACAAGCCATACTGAGAGGCAGCAGGAGCGGCCGACTGACGACCGCACACGCTTTGTTTGGACGCGGAGTGAACACAATTATGTACCAAATTTAACTTGGCAAACTTTTATGGCCTGTCCCATGTGCATCTTATTTAAAATTTCCCCCGGAAATCACTCTCCTGTTTACTATTCCAGAGCTCTAGTTGTAGGCAGCGTGTGGCGTCTCAGAGGCCAGAGCGGCTTTAGGGGGCTGATTTTATTATTACCAGGTTACCTTGTACTAGATTGGAGGGTCTGCTTCCTGCTGCCGCTCTGCAGCCTGGACCTGTGGACCCTGGTTGTAAAGAGTAAACTGTATCTTAGGAAACCAGTGTCACCTTTTTCACCTTTTAATTTTATATTATTTGTGTCATACATTTCCAGTAATGGAAGTGTTAATTTTACTGTACTTTTTGGTACCTTTTGGGAATCTAATGTATTGTAAGGTATTTTACACGTGTCCTGATTTTGCCACGACCTGGATATTGAAGCTATCCAAGCTTTTGAAATAAAAATTAAAAAACCCCCACGCCTGGGTGAGTGTGGGATGCTCTGTGAGACCTTGCCCAGTGTTGGAGGTGCCAGATACTCCTGGGGCTAGGGTCTCCTGTAGCAGGGGTCCTTCAGCTGTTTTGCTGCCTGACCTTTTCAGTCACCATTTTGTTCCTGTAGCCTCCATATCTAGAGAATGTTTTATCACATATGCTCCAAATCCTTCGTTTCTATCCCATTATCCAGCAAATGCAAGTTGTAGCATTGGGGACTGACTTCCTGGTGGAGGTGGGAATAAACAAGTCCCACTTACCTGGAGGGTGCTTGACCGAGTTTGGCTGGATCCTCAGTGTTTTGCAACTTCTTACTTTTTCTTCCATGTCTAGAAAAAAGACCCACAGATGACCACCAATCTACCCTACATGATTCCCCATTCTTTACCTTCAGTTTCTAGGGTGCTTGGAGTTACAGAGATTGGGTCCACCTGTCTATCCAGGCTTGTGTCCCACCATTTCCCTAATGCAGATGGTCCCATGGGTGAGCCCAGAGCAGTTCTTTTAGTGAAGCCTAATCATTGATATTCTATACACAAAGAACTCTTAGAGCTGTGCCAGTTTGAAACATCCACTAGGAATTGGGCTTAACTGGTTAACACTTAAGTGCTGGTTTTCTGTCTGCTGAGATCTGAGCTTTGTATAACAACCACATTGGTATATAGTCATTTACAGTTTGGTAGTTTCCTTACATAAATTGAGGGAGACCTTGGACAGCTCTTGACCTTGAGTGATTTAGAGGTTATGAGGAGCACTTCATTGCAGTCAGCCATTCATTTTAGTCCCTCAGCAATTCAGGGTGCCCCTAGCTTGAAGATAAAATGAAGTTTTCTAGTCATTAGTATTTAGGGCATGCATAAGCGTGGATTAAAGGTAGGTACCACCCACCGCTGCCCCGCCTAATGTGAGGACCTTCCTCCCTCTCAAAATAGAAGGCAGCCCAGGATTATCTTGAACATCATCTTCCCCTGTTCACCTACCAAATACTGGGATCACAGGTGGTTGCCAGCATGCCCATCCTGCTGGTGCAAAGACTGGTTATTTTCATGTCCAGCCCTATGTTCCACATTGATTCAGCCTTTTAGTGCATGTAGGTAATGGTTACAAAAGCCATGCTTTTGAGCTTTCTGACATAGAAGATACTTTGGAATGTCTTGTTATGTTCCCTGGTGCATGCAGGGAGGCTCTAGCTACTGGTGTTGAGGATCAAACCCAGGCCCTGATACATGCTATCTAGATAAGGGTTCTATCAAGTGTACCGGTTAGAATGTCATCCAGCTTTGCTACTACATGTTGTGCATTGTCCAGGCTAAAGCACATTGGAGGCTTGAACTTCAGGACGTTCCTCCCAGGGCCATCAGTGCTCAGGAAAATGTAGTTCTCCTTCAGCCTGTAAGAACAAGACACTTTACAGCCTTCATTCTTTGTCCTGTAACTGTACCTGAAGATAAAAGTGTGATCAATTAATTGGTCCCCACCCAAGGTACACTGTCCATTGTGCTGAGCCTGCCACTGCCTCTTACGTAGCCCTGGTTGTCCTGGAACTGGTGTAAGACCAGGCTGGCCTCCAGCTCAGAGTAAGCTTCTTCTTCTGAGTGCTGGATTAAAGGTGTGTGCCACCTTTCAGTTCCACAAGGTTTTACTAAGTTGCTCAGGCTATTCTTGAATTCATTCACCTTGTGGACCAGGTCTTAAAGGCTCTGATTATAATCCATATCACCATGCCTATCCAACTCATTACCTCTACCTAGTCCAGGTGCTGGTGGCTTGAGGGGTACATACAAAATGATTTCATTCTTTTTGATTCTCCAGTCTGTCCCAGAAAGAAAAAAGTGGGGTCAGACCCAGGGCAAAACCCAGCCCTGCTTGGGGTGGCTACAATTAAGAACCTGAATTTACAATCCCCGATCCCCACTAGAGTGGATATGCTGGCTGAGGCCAGTTACTATTGTGTAGGTAGATGAACACATTTTACAATGTGAATAAAGAAGGCACATTCAAACCCAGGGTTTTTCATGGTTGGAGTAGGTCTGGTAGAGGGGTGGGTGTCTCAGATTGGTTGCTACAGGCTTTCAGCCAAGGATTAGGGCCTAGACAGCTGGAGAGGCTAATTGCTTGAGGCTAAACAGATCCACAGTGTTTCCTGTTTGGGGAAGGCAATTGGAAATACCTGGAGACCAAGTATTCTGCCTCTTCAGTTGCTGGTGTTCTCAAGGTCTCATCTTTGATCAGATCCACACCGATAAAGAGCCCAGTGCCCCTGAAGGAGGTGACATCTTTACAGCCATGGTCCTTGCCTCACTCTGCCCTGGCCTCAGCCACCCCCTTCACCCTGGAGAGTGATCCTGATGTGGGCTGGAGAAAGGCTGGGGATCTTCAGAATCCCAGTTCCTTCTAGAGAGTGGATGTAGACATTTTTATCCCGACATTTTTATCCCAAGGTAGGAAAATGGAACAGTGCTGAACCCCTAGCAGGTATTTGGTTAGTCATGTCTGTTGGTCCAGAACCTTACCTGACATCCCCAATAATAGGATGCTTGGCTTTCTGCTGGCTGAGGTGCTCCATTAGGAAACTGCCCACATTACTGGCATGAGCTTGGAGCTGTTCTGTTTCCAAGACATCTAGGACTGCCAGTCCCACAGCACAGGACACTGGGTTGCCTCCAAACTGAACCAGGGGACAGCAATGTCAGATGCTCTGCCAAATGGACCACGATACCGTGGAATTGCCACAAAAAGACAATAGGGAAGGCTATAGACCCAAAACCTTTACACTTGGGGCTGTCCTCTTCATAAACTGGTCTCTCCTGGGGGTCTTCAACCCAGGTTAGGTATAAGGTAAGCAAGAGAGAACTGGTCCAGCGCCTCCCCTGGCCTCTGTGGGCACCATGCATGCACATGGTACACAAAGATGCACAAATCTTTTGAAAAGCCAAACAAGCAGAAATGGGGATTGGCTCGGTTAAGAGTTCCTACCTAAGCTGGATAGTGGTAGTGCACACCTTTAATTCCAGCACTTGAGAGGCAGAGGCAGGTGGATCTCTTGAGTTCGAGGTCAGCCTGATCTACAGAGCTAGTTCTAGCATAGCCAAGATTACACAGAGAAACTGTCTTGAAAAAGAGTTCCTGGCAAACTGGAAGCCTTGGTTTCAGTCTTAAGCACTGAAAAATCAGGGGTGGTGGTGTATGTCTGTAATCAATGAGTTAGAGGCCAGCTTGGACTCAATGAGACCCTTTCTCCAAAAAATAAAATGTGTTGTAACTGGGGAGATGAATAGTAGGTAAGACCACTTGCCACCGCAAATATGAGGACGTGAATCCCCAGCATTGATGTAAAAGGCTGGGCAGAACTGCATGTGTCTAATCCTAGCAGTGGAGGTGAGAGGGTGGAGGCAGGTGGTTGACAGGAGGGAAACACTGAGCTTTCATATTCAATAAGAAACTTTCCAAGTAAGAGAAAGCCTTAGAAGACAATCGGCACCCTCTCCTGGCATTCACATGTGCATACATACCACACAGTGAAAAATAAGATGGATTGTAAGGTAAAGTGCCTGCAGAGATTGACCCAGAACCTGGGAAAAGGTGAGAGGGAGAGGACCCACTCCACTGTGTGGTCCTCTGACTGGTATGTGTTCTGGGGAACACATGCAGCACTCCTCCACATACACAGCATGTATATGCAAAGTAACAAACCACAAAAGTCATAAACTCATCCCACCTGCAGGCTGAGGTATGATTGTTTGAGCCCAGGAGTTTGAGGATAGCTTCATCAACAGTGTGATACCCACCTCTAGTGCCAAAAATGAAAAACCAGAGCCTCAAAACCGTGGAAACAAGCCAACTTTAAAAAAAAAAAAATGTGACTTTACAAGACAGAGGCACAACAATATTTGAAAAAGCTACAAGATTCTGATAGCTTAGAATAGATTGTATTTGTCTTTCAAGTTGTATGCTGAAATCATACTCTCATTATGATAGTATTAATAGGACTTGGCTGGGTGGTAGTGCCTCATGCCTTTAACCCCAGCACTTAGGCAGAGGCCAGCCTGGTCTACAGAGTGAGTTCCAGGACAGCCATGGCTACACAGAAACCCTGTCCTGGTGTCCCCAGGATTAGTGGCAAACACCTGTATGTCAGTAACACTCAAGAAGCAAAAGCAGGTGGATCTCCTGAGTTTGAGGCCAGCCTGGTTTACATATTCCTGGCCAACCGTTTTTCAAAAATGTGTGTGCAGGTGCATGTCCATATGGGTGCAGAGGTTAACCTAACCTTGGATGTGGTGGATGTTCTTCGGAGACATCCATCTTGTTTTTTTGAGAATCTCTCATTAGGATCTGGAGCAGACCAATTAGATTCTCCTGGCTGTCCAGCAAGCCCAGGAATCCAGTCTCTGCCTCCTAGCTCTGATGTTACAGGCCTGTGCCACTAAGCCTAGCCTTTTATATGGGTTCTGGAGATTGGACTTGGGCCTCATGTTTGCAGGGCAGACTATATTATGGACTGAACTGTCTTGTCAGGTCCTGTTTTTTTTTTTTTTTCCCCCCCGAGACAGGGTTTCGTTGTGTAGCTTTGTGCCTTTTCCTGGGACTCACTTGGTAGCCCAAGCTGGCCTCAAACTCACAGAGATCCGCCTGGCTCTGCCTCCCGAGTGCTGGGATTAAAGGTGTGCGCCACTACCGCCCGGCTTTTTTTTTTTTTTTTTTAAATTGTGTGGGAGGAGAACAAGACAGACCTAAGGGATATAGCTTAGTGGCAAAGTATTTGGGCTCGAGCACTGCCCTGATCTATAAAGATGTCTTTTTTGTGGTGCTGGGATCAAATCAAGGGCCTTGTACCTGCTAAACATGTATGTGTTCTACCACTGAGCTACACTTCCAGCCCACAAACATCACTGTAGACAGATAAATATAAACATTCTCATATACTGGGCAAAATGCTTAATGCCCTATGTGTATTCAACTGTATTGCAAGTCCCTCTTACCCAGGATATTACTATTATTTTATTTTATTTATTTATTTATTTTTTTGGTTTTTCGAGACAGGGTTTCTCTGTGTAGCTTTGCGCCTTTCCTGGAACTCGCTTTGGAGACCAGGCTGGCCTCGAACTCACAGAGATCCGCCTGGCTCTGCCTCCCGAGTGCTGGGATTAAAGGCGTGCGCCACCACCGCCCGGCCGGATATTACTATTATTATTACTACTATATTGCAAGTCCCTCTCACCCAGGATGATATTATTATTACTATTTTTTTTTTTTTTTTTGGTTTTTTGAGTCAGTGTTTCTCTGTGAAACAATCCTGGCTGTCCTGGAACTCTGTAGACCAGGCTGGCCTCTGCCTCTTGAGTGCTGAGTTTAAAGGCCTGTGCTACCACTGCCCAGCATACCCAGGATATTAAGTCAGCTCTTTTTACATAGGATTTTTTTTTTTTTTTTTTTTTTTTTTGGAGGTTCAGCAGTCTTTCCTAAGTATAAGCAACAACCATTAAAAAACAAAACAAGGGGCTGGAGAGATGGCTCAATGGTTAAGAGCACTGGCCGCTCTTCCGGAGGACCCGGGTTCAATTCCCAGCACCCACATGGCAGCTCACAACTGTCTGTAAGTTCAGATCTCCAGGATCTGACACCTTCACACCAATGCATATAAAATAAAGTTAAAATAAATTTAAATAAAATGAAAAAACAAACAACAACAACTAAAAAAACTAGACAAATTGGATCATCTAAAATGTATTTTGTGAGGTAGGGCTTCACTAGGTAGTGTAGGCCCTAGCTGACCTATAACTCACTATTATGTAGACCAGGCTGGCCTCAAATTCAGCAGTCCATTTGCCTCTGCCTTGCCTAGTTTCATATAAGATGGTAAAAATTTTCAGGCCAGTGAGCTGACCAGGGAGCTCAGTAGGTAAGAGCCAGATGTGCAAGTCTGATGCTTGATCCCTAGAATCCAGGTACCAAGTAGCACAGAGGTGCATGCCTTTAATCCCAGAACTTGGGAGGCAGAAGCAGGAGGATCTGAATGAGTTTAAAGCTAGCCTGGTCTACAGAGTGAGATCCATCTCAAAACCAAAACAGATGATTGATAATTTATGTTTTTGTGGTTTCTCATAAATATATAAAGGAAGTGAAGACTGCTGTCAACTGGATGAATATATTCACAGAATACACTATTGGCAGGACACTAAGCTTAACCTAGATATGTGTGCTTGCATGGGTATCTCTCACACAAACACACAGACATGCATATACATAGGAATTTCCACAAGCACTACCAACTAAAGAGTGGAAAAGACACAACCTAGTATTTCACAGAAGAGGGAACACACGGACAGTAAGCAGAAAGAGGACTGTGGAGAGGCCCAGCAGGTAAAGGGTCTTGTCTATAAGCATGATCTCTGGGATTCACATTGGTGGAAGGAGAGAACTGATTCCAGCAAGGTGTCCTCTTTTGTGTGTACACAACAAGGTACATAAAAATCTAAAACTCTAAAAGACATGGAGATGCTTCACAAAACCTGAATTTGGGGAACAGCGTATCAAACCCACATGGACCAGCCTTTTATTTCTCCCTTGACTGGTAAAATTTTAAGTGTTGATGAGAAGTAGAACATGGAAGTGAACTGTAATCCTGGCACTCAGCTGGCACAGGACAATTGCCAATCAGTTTCAAGTCCCATGGATTATGTATTCAGTACCAGGCCAGCTAGGGCTTTTCACAGTAAGACCGTCTCACAAAACAACAAACCCCAAACAGTACACTACTGGTTAGCTATTTTGACTTGTGAAGTACTTTGGAAAACATTTCATTATCTTTTAAAATTGAGTATGGACACACCCTCTGGCCCAGCAATTCCATGTCTGGGTTAATTTGTGACTGATCTTTCTGCACATGGAGAACAGACTGTTAAGAATTTTCATAGTTGTACTGTTCACAAGAAACAGGGAACAGCCTCAGAGCACATCAGCAGATATGGAGGAGTCAAGTGTGGATGTTATAAAGCGGGGAAAACAAGCCAGCGACAATATAGGTGGTTCTTGGTAATACAATGTCAGGTGAGAAGTACAGAATCCTTAGAGTGAATGTGCATTATGAGAGAGTTCAAGTAAAAGCAAAGCACAGCTGAGCAGTGGTGGTGCACACCTTTAATCCCAGCACTTGGGAGGCAGAGCCAGGTGGATCTCTGTGAGTTCGAGGCCAGCCTGGTCTACAGAGCAAGTTCCAGGACAGGCACCAAAATTATACAGAGAAACCCTGTCGAAATAAAAACCAAAACCAAACAAACAAACAAAAAAACCCCAAAGAGCTACTAGAATAAAGAACATGGTTTCAGAATCACCGGTGAAGGGACAAACATCAGGATAGATGCAAGTCAGACAGAGTCAGGATCCTCCTTTTTATCTGAGGTGACAGCTTCTCTCAGGTTTAGTAATCAAACAGCTCGTGAGATAGCTCAGCGGGTTAAGGTACTTGTGGTCAAACCTGGTGGACTGAATTAGATTGCCAGAACTCATGATGGAAAGAGCAAATGACCTCCACACACGAGTAGCTGCATATGCACTCATACACAAATAAATAAATAAATGTAAAAACCTTAACAAAAATGGTCAAGTAGCCAGCTAACTAGAGGAGTGCTATACAGAGAGAAGGCTGAATTTAGCTTATGCACTTATGCCAGGGTCAGGCCCCACTGGGTCATCCACCTTCCAGGTAACAACCTCCCTCCACAACTGGCTAACTACTGCGAAGCTACGGACTTTGCTCTTGACTTCTCTGTCTCTGTTACTTGTCCCCCAGCCCTGAGTATACTTCCTGCCTGGGATGTCCCTTCTATTCTCACAGCAGACCATGATATTCTGTGTCCACTGAGCTAGGCTCTCCAGTGTTTAGGAGAGTTTCTTGCCCTGACATCAAGTCTAGGAGTGTTTCTTGCCCTGACATCCAGCCCACCCAGGGCAGAGGCTGTTTGTCACTTGGGCAGAGTAAAGTCTGCTGAAAGCACCAGGGCAGATGCCATTTCCCTTGCTCGGACTGACCCTCATTGCCTGTCTGACATCTTGCCAAATGCTGACTTCCTTAAAAATTCAAATGGCTTTTTGTGGAAATAATGGTGAGTCCACAAGTCCATTCCTGCTCCTGGCCAGATCCAGTCTCCTGACTCCACCTTTTTCTCTACACTGATGGCCAGAGATTTTTCCAAAGGGTACTTTAGAGCTCATCTCTCTCTGAAGGAAACCCTTCCTTGGGAGGCCAGAGGCATGGCTCAGTGGCAGAGCATTTGCATAGCACTAATAGGCCTGCATTTGATCACCAGCACTTTGAAACAAAAGACAAAAAAAGCAAAGCCAAGCAACACACCCCTTGCATAGTTTGGCCATGTTCAGGAACATAGACTGTTTCTGTGATGGGAGGAGGCTCTGGCTGAGGACCGAGCCTGTTCCCACCTTACATCTGCAGTCTCAGAGCTACCAAGCTAGCTGTGTGTGAGCTTCAGTTAGGGAAAAACCTTGGCCTGTGCTCCAAGGACAGGGAACCATCCTTCCTCCACGACATGATGTGGACCTCCTGTCTCCAAGCTGACCAAGACACTCACTCCTCTCACTCAGGTTCTTCAGCTTTCTAACTCCAGCATCTGCCACAGGTAGGCAGCTTCTGCTGGAAGGGAAGGAGCTCTTGCACTCTGTGTGTTTTATACAACCTTATCTGTGACAGCATTTAGATTGATTTTGAAAGATGTTTTACAGTATTAAAAAAAAATCTGACGTGGGCCAGGTGAGGCAGCACCCACCTTTGACATCAGTACTTGAGAGGCAGAGGCAGGTGGATCTCTTGAGTTTGAGGCCAGCTTGGTCTACAGAGTGAGTTCCAGGCTAGTCAGGGCTACACAGTGAGTCACTATCTCTGTCTGTGTCTCGGTCTCTGTCTCTTAGACACATACACGCACAGACAGACAGACAGACAGACACACACACACACACACAGTAAACAAAAACCTGATGTGTAGCTTCCTGGAGGATGGCATTTTAGAAGTCTGTGTGCTGGGCACAGTGAAAGCCCTGAAGCCTTCACTGACTAAGGACGTGGTGACCGAGTGACAGCTAACAGAGCCCTTGTCCTCAGCTTTACTCACCGTGTTGAAGTATTCGACACCAGTGGCTTCAAATGCCCTTGACACGGCTTGGGTAGTGGCCACGCAGGCAACAGGGTGACCATTGCCGATGCACTTGCCCATGGTGACAATGTCAGGGACAAAGTTTTTCCCCTCCAGCTGGAAGGCCCAAAAGTGCTTGCCTACTCGGCCAAAACCAACCTGGATCTCATCGGCGACAAAGAGCCCTCCAGCCCTGCGAATATGCCTGTGGAGGAGAGATGGCAGACAGGACTGTGGTGAGACTCTGGAAAGTCCTGGGGTGTTGAATCTTCCATTTGGGCAAATGGCTGGCCTTCTCTGGGCCATTATTTCTTTAAGGGTTTTGTTTCAGAAACTGCAGGCAGGCAGGCAGGCAGGCAGGCCAGGCTATAGTTGGAATTTGGAATAGATCTCAGGAAACCCAATTTAAAAATTAAAAGACTGCCCTCCCTTGGGCAGAGCCTGCCCCTCTACTCACTCTGCCACCTGGGAGAAGTAGCCAGCAGGGGGAATGATCTGCCCACCCACACTCGGCAGGGACTCGGCGAAGAAGGCTGCGATCTGCGGATGAGACAGAGGAGTTCAGTGTGCCTTGCTAATACAGGCAACGCCCCTTCCTTTGGATGCTGTGTCACAGCTGAGGGTGTGACTCGCCCCCTTGATGCCTCCATCCTCTTGTACTGCACCAGTCAACTAAATTCCCACCTCCTAAACCTTTTCTTCCCAGTCCCCATGTGGTGACTGGCAACGGGCTCACCTCCCTTAGAACAAAAATGTGGCTTCATCTTTACCTATACCCTCCTTTAATGTGTCTTGTTGACACCCACTGTCTCATGGCTGTCACATCTGAGTCCACTTCTTGTCCCCAGCTACTGTAGATGCAGTTTTATGGGATACCTCTTCCTGTCTCTCATATCGCCCTTGGGAGGATGCTTTAGCGCAGACACTGAGATCATCATCTCTGTCCTTCTTAAAACCCTTCACCCAAGCATGTTTTCCCCACTGTGTTCCCACTTAGGGCTGCTTTGGAGGGCTCATGGGACTACTGATGGAGTGGGAAGTTGGTTTGTCTGTCTATCTATCTATCTATCTATCTATCTATCTATCTATCTATCTATCTATCTATCTATCTATCTGTCTGTCTATCATCCATCCATCCATCTGTCTACCTATATCTAGCTAGCTATTGGTCTCTCTCTCTCTCTTTTTTTTAAAGATTTATTTATTTATTATGTATACAGTGTTCTGCCTGCATGTCTGCCTGCATGACAGAAGAGGGCACCAGATCTCATTACGGATGGTTGTGAGTCACCATGTGGTTGCTGGGAATTGAACTCAGGACCTCTGGAAGAGCAGTCAGTGCTCTTAACCTCGCCTGCTATTGGTTTCTTGAGGCAGGGTTTGTGTAGCCATGGCAGTCCTCGAATGAACTCTGTAGACCCTCAAACTCAGAGATCTGCTCACTCTGTCTCAAGTGCTGGGATTAAAGGCGTGTGCCACCACGTCCAATACCATGGGTTCTTTTGAAGTGTTTGTGGAGCATCGGAGCCCCTCTGATAGTTCTGCCAACCTCTCTGGCACCACAGCCTACTTTTCTTTTCTGAACACTTTGTTAGCTGGTTCCTCCTTCAGTCTTGGAGAGCCCAGTTGCTAGCACCATGGGCCTTGTTCCCCCAGGGCATACACTCCTGTCTGCCTCTCCTCGGAATCCCCATTGACTGCCCTGGGAAGGCAGCCTCGTGGTCCCTGTCTCTAGGCTGCCCTAGTGAAACATACCCGGCATACAACTCAAGACAGAGAACAGCCTAGTCCTCGGGTATGCTGTCTACTTGTCTAGGCCCATCTGACAACCTGCTCTACCTGGCCCCAGTCACAAGGTTCTCATCTGTGTGTAGGTTCCTGTTCAGGAAGCTCTTCCTTTCCTGCCTCCTGCCCTCCCTGGAATGGCTAAATCTTACCTTTAACTACATAACTCCATAGTAACCTCCTCAAAGGAGCCTCCTTAGATCTACACTGCTCCAGCCTGGGCGCTGGGGTCCATACTCTCTAGTATATTAAAAGTAGGCTGGACATTAACGAGCCTCATCGCCTCTCCACACTAGATTCTCAAATCAAAAATCAGGGTCCTATTCTGCTCTTTGGTTCAGTACTGGAATTGAGTCCAGGATGTCTCATACACATATCCTAGGCAGGCTCTCTGACATTCTCTCCGCACCCCCACCCTCCTTTTCTTTGAGATGAGGAACCAGTTCCAGCCCTGATTGGCTGGAACTCCCTATATAGACTACACCGGCCTTAAACACAAATAAATCTACCTGACTCTGCCTCCTGAGAGCTGGGACAGAAGGTGCTGCTACTACACCAGGCTTCCCACTTTTTTTTTTAACTTTAAAAAAAATTTTCCAGGGTTGGACAGATGGCTCAGTGGTGGTTGCTCTTTCAGAGGACCTGAGTTCAATCCTCAGCACCTACATGGTGACTCACAGCCATCTATAACTCTAGTTCCTGGGGATCCAACATTCTCTTCTAACCCCCAGGGGCACTGCACACACATGGTAGACAGATATACATGTAAGCAAAACACCCATACACACAAAATACTAAAATGATTTTAAAAAATTAAAATGATTTTGTATAGAGTTTCCTAAGTTGCTCAGGTTGGTCTTGATGGACCGTCCAGGTAGCTAGAATAATGCCTGTGCCATCAGGCCTGGGCTCATTCTACTCTCCAACTGTCTGGGCTCTCAGAGGATTTGACATGGGTGTGGTTACCTTCCTGCCCTTCTCCTGTGCAGTGTGGATCACATGCTTCGCCTCACTGGCATAGGCCTCTGCTGGATTGGGGTGGTCTTCTCGGTAAGGGCCCCGGTAGGTGTCTGGGAGAGGAGCCTGTAGGGAGAGACACTACCATGTCAGCTAGGTTGGGGGTGGAAACTGACCTGTTGCTGATGTAGGTGTGCATACCACATGGACCCATTCCTTCTGGCCATCCAGGTCCCGGAACTTGTAGGGACTGATGTCGATCAGGGAGCTCAGGTGACCGTGGTAAGCACTAGGGAGAAGGAGGACGTGGGCTTAGGCCCTGCTGGTGTTCATTCCCTGGATCAGCCCGAACCACTGTCTACCACTTTTGAGGACAAAACAGTGGGGAAGGGCAATCTTTCTCACTCAGGTACCAAGTCCTTGAGCTGGGGATGAGTGTAGGCTTGAGTGACTTCCTGCAAGGCCACTTACTGGCATGCCACAATTCTAGTCACCTGACCACTCTGGGTTCAGTTTTCTCTTCTGTAAAGTGGGGGCACAGGGTTACAATACATTTTAAATCTTAACTGGTCTCTAATGGCCTTTGGTCTCTCGTGCAGTCAACTGAATCTCCAAATGCTGTGGGGATGATTTCACTCCCCAGCTGCTGTTCTCTCAGAAAGGTGGACTGAAGACCTCCAGGGAAGTGTCACTGGGGTCCGGTTTTCATGTCACACTGGTTTCTAGTGGCCTTGTATCTGCCTCTTCTCCGCTTAAGTCCCCAAAGTCAGAACCCTTACAGGCCTGTGGAGTCCAGCCTCTGGAGAAGCAGGGTCGTGAGTTGTACTTACTGGTCCAATACCACCACATCCTGGTGTCCTGTGTACTGGCGAGCCAGTCTCAAGGCCAGGTCATTGGCTTCTGACCTGTGACAGAAAATACGGGCATTACTTGGAACACCACCCAAGCGCTTCCCATGGAGAAGGCTCCTTCCATTATTGAGAGCATCTCAGGACACCATTCTCTTGGCAACATCTAGTACCTTCTGTGTATCAGGAGGAGGGCAAAAACAGGAGGTGCCCTTTTAAAACTTACATTATGGTACATCTGTTTTGTTTTTTTGAGAGACAGGGTTTCTCTGTATAATAGCCCTGACTGTCCTGGAACTCACTCTGTAACTCTGTAGAGTAACAGGCTGGCCTTGAACTATGACTTGAACTGCCTCTGCCTCCTGAGTGCTGAGATTAAAGGCATATGCCATCATTACCCAGCTCTGATCTATCTCGAAAGCCAAACAATGAAAGCAGAGTGATCATTTCTGTAAGTGTCAATACTGGGCATAGGGTTCTGAAGAAAACCTACATGAGGCTCCATGTAGGTAAGAGGGTGTTATGGGATAAAATGTGTTCTCCTAAAACTACTACATTGAAGCCCTAACTCCTAGTACCTCAGAATGAATTGCATGTGGCTTCATTTGGAGACGAGGCCTTTTTTTTTTTTTTTTTTTGGTTTTTCGAGACAGGGTTTCTCTGTAGCTTTGCGCCTTTCCTGGGACTCACTTGGTAGCCCAGGCTGGCTTCGAACTCACAGAGATCCGCCTGCCTCTGCCTCCCGAGTGCTGGGATTAAAGGCGTGCGCCACCACCGCCCGGCTGGAGACGAGGCCTTTAAGCAGGTTAGTTAAAAGGAGGACTTGGGGCAACCCCAGCCCAATCTGATTGATGTCCATATAAGAAATGGTGTGGATTCACAGAGATACCAGGGACATTTGCACAGACCCTGTGAGGTGGATTCACAGATACCAGGGCGTTTGCATAGACCCTGTGAGGTGGATTCACAGAGCTATCAGAGGCATTTGCACAGACCCTGTGAGGTGAGTGGGAGGGTAGTCACGTGCTAGGTAAGGAGCAAGGCCTCAGAGGACACAGACCCTGCTGACACAATGGTCTTAGACTTTTAGCCTCTAGAACTTTTGAGAAAGTAACATTATTTTTACTTTCTTTTTGAGATAGGCTCTCCCCACATAACCCTGGCTGTCCTGGAGCTCACTGCATGGCCAGACTGGCTTCAAACTCACAGAGATCCCCTGCCACTGCCTCTCAAGTGCTGGGATTAAAGGCACCACCATGTGTGGCCTGAGAAAATACATTTCTGTTGCTTAACCTCCAAGTCTGTAACCTTTTGTTACGGTTACCTTAGCCACAGTGGGGTCAGTGATACATCTGCAAAGAGGTAATGCTTGCCCTAAATCCTGAGGAAGGTTCTAGGACTCTGGAACAGAACTACAGGCCTTGTTCTGTGTGGTATACTCAGGCCAAGGAAGCTGGGGCAGAGAAGTGGAGAGACATGCAGGGCGGTGTTCTCAGGACTAAGGAGGAGCCTGCCTGTCTCTTCAGCAGCATGCAAAGACAAAAAGAGACTGTGAAGCAAAGAAAGGGCGTGACTCTGGTCTCTTTAGGAGGCAGCCTCTGGGTGGTTCTCAAGGGAGTGAGGCGAGAGTGAGGAGGCCCTGCAGGCCGCCTGGGTGAGAGCTACGGGGATGAGCTAAGAGAGATGACCCTGGGGCAGATTAGGGAGGACTGCATGTGGGGTTTCTTCCAAGCACACACAGGTGGCCCATGCCTTTACTCCCAGCACTTGAGAGGCAGAGGCAGGAGGATCTCTATGAGTTCGAGGCCAGCCTGGTCTACAGAGTGAGTTCCAGGACAACCAGGGCTGTTACATGGAGAAATCCTGTCTTGAAAAACCAAAAAGAAAACAAACAAAAAAATTAAAAAAAACCAAAAAAACAGCCGGGCGGTGGTGGTGCATGCCTTTAATCCCAGCACTTGGGAGGCAGAGCCAGGCGGAACTCTGTGAGTTCGAGGCTAGCCTGGTCTACAGAGCGAGATCCAGGATAGGCACCAAAACTACACAAAGAAACCCTGTCTTGAAAAACAAAACAAAACAAAAAACAAAACCCCAAACAGCAAAAACAACAGCAACAACCCCCCCCAAAAAAACCCAAAACAAAACAAAAAACAACCAACCAAAAAAGAAAACAACAAAAACATCAAAATAAAAAACAAAAACAAGCACAAACCGAAAAACCATACAAAAACCCAGGTCCCCTGGAAAATCAGCCATTGTTCTTAACTGCTGAGCCATCTCTCCAGCTCCAACATCTGGGTTTGTGAAACAGATTTTCAAGTCACCAGCACATGGATGACTTTTTTGTTGTTGTTTTGAGACAGGGTTTCTCTGTGTAACAGTCCTGGATCTCGCTTTGTAGACCAGGCTGGCCTCACAGAGATCCGCCTGTCTCTACCTCCTGAGGGCTAGGATTAAAAGAGTGCACCACCACGCCCAGCTCATGGAATTTAAAATTCCAAGCAGATAGATGAAATCACAGAGGGGGAAAAAAGGATGGGACCTGCCCTACTGAACAGAGGAGGAGCGGCACCAGCAGCTGGTAGACACCAGAGCCTGGAAGCAAGAGGAAAAAGCCTCTCTAGGGAGAATGACAGCCGTCCAACTGCCGAGAAACAGGTGAAGGGAGTTGGTAGCATAAAGTCACTGGAATCCACACAGAAGAACTTGGTGGACCAGGTGGTGGTGGCACACGCCTTTAATCCCAGCACTCGGGAGGCAGAGGCAGGCGGATCCCTGTGAGTTCGAGGCCAGCCTGGTCTACAGAGTGAGTTCTAGGAAAGGCGCAAAACTACACAGAGAAGCCCTGTCTCGAAAAACAAACAGACAAAAAACCAAACCAAAAC
The DNA here is from genome assembly GCF_007827085.1 of Peromyscus californicus insignis. Classification (NCBI taxonomy): domain Eukaryota; kingdom Metazoa; phylum Chordata; class Mammalia; order Rodentia; family Cricetidae; genus Peromyscus; species Peromyscus californicus. The sequence goes on from NW_026294551.1 coordinate 71,676,164, forward strand.
AACAAAAAAAAAGAACTTGGTGGAGGGAGACACCAGGAACTGCTTTTCCTGTGCCCATCTCCCTGTTCTTTACAGAGGGGACCCAGTCTAGGCTCTTCCAGCTCCTAACCAGCTCCCTACTTCCTCCCCTCCCCCACCTTTTAATACTGTGGTACTAGGGATGGAAAAGCCTTGTGCACCCTGCGTAAGCGCTCTACCAAGTCCCTGCAGCTTCTTATCTGTGAAATGAAGATAGTAAAGTCTACTGCTAGATTCTTCAGGAGACTGAAGCCTGTAAGGGGCAATGGCACCTGCGGCTGCTCCTATAACCAAATGCTATCTGTTGGAATGTTCTTTAGACATGTGGTGATCATCTTCCTGATTCTGTCATGGCTGCCACTCCCGGTGCAAGGGCCCAACACTAGCCTCTCTTCATCTCCCCATCATGATAGCATCGCTTTCCTGATTAAAACCCTTTATGGGGGGAGGGCGGCTGGAGAGATGCTCAGCTGTTAAGAGCATCGGCCGCTCTCGTAGAGGACCTGTTTTCCGCCCCCACATGTAAGCTCACAGCTGTCTGTACTGCGGTTCTAGGAGATCTGAAACCACTCTACGAGCATCAGACATGCACACCATGTATAGACATATGTGCAGGTAAATATATTAAAAACATCAAACACTCACACATACTAAAAACAAACATCGCTGGGCGGCGGTGCCGCACACCTTTAACCCCAGCACTCGGGAGGCAGAGCCAGGCGGATCTCTGTGAGTTCGAGGCCAGCCTGGGCTACAGAGTGAGTTCCAGGACAGTCAGGGCTACACAGAGAAACCATGTCTTGGAAAACAAAAAACAAACAAAAACCATCAAAAACACTACCACCACCAGAAAAAAACAAAAACAACCCTCACCCCATTCCCTATAGCTTTCTAGAGGTCTTAAGAGAAACACACCTTCCCCCACTTGGTTAGGGGACCACACACTCCTTCCTCGTTTGGGTCACCAAGCATGCCTGGCTCCTTCTTGTTACAGGGCCTTTGCCAGGCTGTGCCAGGGGGTGACCAACCTTGACAAGAATACTTCAGGGGCGGGGGACAGCCTCCTCCCTTAGCTACCACCTCAGGAGCTCTTAGCATCTACACAGAGGCACAGTCACGTCAGGTCCCTCGCTGCTTCTGGGCCTGACTCTGTATTCTTGCTCCAGAAAAGGACCCTTCCATAATGTCGCATTTCTCTGAGGAACCATTTGATGCCCCTTAAGCCTGCTGAGCCACACCTGAGGGCTGAATCCGTGAGGAAGAACTAAAGAAATCCGTGACTTCACTAAGCCTCAGTGTGCCTGGAGGGGAGACGATGGTGTCCTCTACAGAGGAAGAACCTGGAGCCCACAGGAAAAGCTCCAGAGTCTACAGCCAGGAAGCTCCGAAGCCTCTCCCTGCGGTGGACTCCACGGCCCCAGGCAGCTTTACTATGCTGCACCCACCCGGGTAACTTTCTTCTTGGGGTTTGTTTTCAGCGGGGCATGTTGGCCGAAGTTCACTTACCCAGAATTCAGGAAATAAAACACAGAGAGCTCCTCCGGCAGGGTCTTCGACAGCCTCTGGGCATAGTCCACGATGTTGTCGTGCAGGTATCGGCTGTTGGTGTTGAGCACCAGGTTCTGCTCATGTGCGGCTTGGACCACGACAGGGTGGCAGTGCCCAACTGCAAGAGGGTCACCTCCATCACATGGGCGACTCTACTCAGCTAGCCCCACCAGATCCCCCTTCAGGTCCATCTGCAGACCCCTCCAGGGAGGATGAAGTTAATGAGGACAAGGTGGAGAGAGGGGCGTGGACTGGGGGAGCACAGAGATGATGTTCTGCAATGGAAGTTCTGAGGAGATTCCAGCAGAAGTAAAAGATGGTCCTGTAGAAACACTATCTGGAAAAACCAATGTTTTTAGAGAGCTATCTGGAGACCTTCACCTTCGGCTGGAGGGGGATGGTCAGAGGGTCAGGGGTAGGAACAGAGAGCAGAGTTAGTGAGCGCTTATCAAGCATAGTCAAAGCAGTTGAACAGTATTAACACAATTATCCAAAACACCTGAGTCAAGCTAGGTGTGTTGCTAGTTGAGTTTTGTCTATTGGCCAATGAATAACAAGGCTCTGAGGACTAAGTAACACCCCCCACTCCCCCCCCCCCCTCCCCGCAGACAGGATCTCTCTGTGAAGCCCTGATTGTCCTAAAACTTGTTATGCAGACCAGGCTGGCCTTTAACTCACAGAGATCCACCTGCCTCTGTTGCTTGAGTGCTGGGAGAGTCCTGGATTTTAACCTTTATCTGTCTCCAAAGTGCCTTCTAACTCATAGCCTTCCTTTCCTCCATCAGCTCTGGTGGCCCCAGTTTGGTTGAATTCAGTTTCCTATAGTCCCCCCACAACAGTCAATGGGGCTGAAGGCCTGCTGTCATGACCCTACCCAGGGCCAAGATCATGCTGCATTGGTGGTCATGACTGGGCAGGCTACATGTCCAGCTTGCTGTGAGTTCCAAGTGGAACTTGGACCCTAACACCTGAACCATTAACTCCGGCCTGGTTTAGCCATTTCAGGCTCCTTCACGAAGATTGGGGGACGCTCTGCCCACGGATGGTAGTTCTGTTCAACCCGGGCTGCCAATCAGATGTACAGCCTCAGCCTCCTCTCCTGCCCCACCAAAGGTGAGGCGTCATACTGACCATGAGCCACGTTATTGATACAGTCCAGGAACTCCTGCCCTTGCTCATCGTACAGGTACTGCCCTTGGCCTCGGATAATCTTAACAGGATCTTCAGGAAAAAAGAGTCTGCAGGAAGAGCTGTGGGGACAGGCAAAGAATGACGGACAGCCTTGTCTAAAGACCCGAGTGGGAAACTACACTCATCTTCCTCGCTCCTTCCCAGTTTCTGGAAAGGACAAAAGCTTGCCTCCTCATTATATGAGGAGCAGGACTGGGCAGAAAGTTGCTGAGACAAAATTGTTTAAGCCTTGGTGGCCCTCTCAATTTTGCTTGCACATAACATCAGTTCCTCTAGTCCTGGTGAAAGATGCTTTCGGAAATGCCCCATGTTAGGAGCTGGGTCTTAGCCCTTAACATTTCTTGCCATCTCAGGGGCCCTACTGCCCCTGGCTGGGGTGGGTGGCTAGCTCCAGCCACTGCCTCCTCTCTCCACGTGGAACCGAGGGTCCCTCTCACCGGCTACGAGCAGACTTCTAACCCTGCCTGTGACACGACTGCCCACCCCGGGCTAGGCCCAGCTCCTCTTGCAGGCAGCTGCCAGGGGCAAAGCCCGCACCCCGGGGCAGGGGACGTCCCGGAGCCAGGGGGTGGCCCAAGGCCGCCTCTAATAAGCTGAGGCTGAGAGAGGCGGGGAAGTCAGGGACTCGGGGCGGGCGCTGTGCGCGCCTTCCAAGCCCGCACCCGGTACCTGAGCAGCCGGCGCCTCAGGTCCAGAGTGGCCGCCTTGGCGCGCGAATCCGCGGCCATCTCGCCACGCTGCCAGTCCGGGCCCAGACACTGCGCGCTTGGCCCCCGCCTCCGCCGCTACGTAAGCCCCGCCTCCGCGTTAGCCCCGCCTCCGCCGCTACGTAAGCCCCGCCTCCGCGCTAGCCCCGCCTCCGCCGCTACGTTAACCCCGCCTCCGATTTAGCCCCGCCTCCGCCGCTACCTTGGTTCTGGTCGGGGCTTCAGTCCTGGCCCCGCTCCCAGGAGCTCCCTTCCTGGCATTCAATTATTTAAGCAACCCCCGAGCAAGCTCGTTTGTGATTCACGCCGCCGCACGCGGATGCTCTGCGCTGGCTCAGGGTCGTACCTCGCCCTTCTCTCCCACCCCTGAGATTTCCCTCCCAGGAACGTGTCCCCAGGTCGCCCTGTTGAGCGGGGGACTCTGGACTGCGGCTGGGCACGCCCAAGCAGGTTGCCCTTTCTGCTCTTTAGAGCGTGACTCCCTGTGAGGGTAATGACTGGCACCTTGGAAGGACGCAGCCCTTCCCAGCTCGGGGCCACGGTTGCGACAGTCCACAGAGATTACTAGAATCTTGCTAGGCCCAGGCATGGTGAGCTTGACATGTCGCTACACGAAGAGAATCTTGCAGAGGGGCAGATGGGAAGAGGGTTGGGAAACTTATGAGTTCTTCCTTACGTACTGTCCAGGAAACAGGCCCAGAAAAGAAAGGGTTTTGCTCCCAGACACACAGTAGGCCTGCTGCAGAGGCTGCATTAAATCAAGGCCTCCTGAACCTAGCACACTGACTGACAAGAGGCCTCTGCGGTCGGGGAGCTGGGAGAGCAGAGGTACTCCCTCGAGGGTTGGGCGCTGGGATGGACTACCTCGACGAACCCTGGACAATGGCTTAGTCTTGTCCACATGCCAGCCTTCTGCCCATTATCCAAAAGCTCATTTCTTCTCTTCCCCACAAAACGGCAAAAATGCTCACAGCACATATTAAAGAACTTTATATTCTTGCATTTCTTGTTTTTATTGTGGTAAAATATACATAAAAAACATTTTGAAGGGTACAATTCAGAGGCATGTGTACATTCTCATCCTGTCACCACCACCCAGCCACAGAGCTCTTTCTTCCATCTCCCAAATTGAGTGGATTGCATGTTTTCAACCATAAAACTACCCAAGAGTCCATCTTCCTTCCTGCCCCTGGCCCCAGGCTAAAGGTCCTCTGTCCATTTTCTGGCGTCTGACCTTCAGGCCAGGAGGGCACAGACTGAGAGGAGAGAAGGGGTGAGCAAGACTTGGAGGTAGAGGGGAGCATGGCGGTGCAAGCCTGTCATACCAGCCCTGGGGAGGCTGAGGCAGTTAGAGACCAATCGAGGCTCTATATTGAGACCCATTCCCAACAAGCAAGCAAACGTACCCTGCCCCCACCCCTTGACTCTAGGGCAGAGTTTTCTCAGCTGGCATTCTCTGGGAGCAGCTTTACCACTGGACGAGAGTGTCCAGGATTTCAGGTGTATGCTAACCTTGACTCTGTCCACTCCGTGCCAGGAGTGTTCCCCACTCCTGTGATAACTCAAAGCTTCCTCTAAGGATGGGAATCGAGTCAGTCAGCTTCTCTCAAGCCTCAGGTCCATCTGTCTAGGGGGACAGCCATCCTGGTGGTTACTTTAGTTGCCATGGGACACGGAACACTCAAGGACTCAATAAACAGACTCCTCTCTTCTAGAATTGTATGACTTAGAGAGAACTGTCCCTCTTGCCAGGGAGACCCAAGGCCTCTCAGTCCTTGAGGCTTATTGGTGAGGCAGGGCATTCCCCAGAGTCTCATCTGGGACCTTGAACAAGTCATTCTCTCTGTCCTCACTCCAGGCTGGCATAGGACTCAGTGGCTTTGTATGTCTAATTGCAAGGATATAAGGTATGAGGCCACAAGGGGGCAGCAGTGGGCCAAGAATGGTCCATTGCAGCCAGGCTGAGAAACGGAGAACACTGGCTTTCCACCTCTACCAAGCTCTACTTGATGCCCACCCATTGTCAAGGGACTGCCCAACAGATTCCATGCACAGCCAAACAATTCGGAAGATAAATTAGGTGACTTCCAAGAGCATGGGTCCAATCCCACGCCTATCACTCCAGTCTGGCTGTTCACTCCTGAGTAGATGACTACTCACTCTGAGCTTCAGATTTCCTATGTGTAAAATGGACATAGTGATACCTACCACTGCAGCCCCTCTCTTTGCAGAACTGATGAGGAGATCAAGTTCTTAGGTGGAGAGAGGAGTGCATCGCTAACTGTAGTGTGTGGTGGGCTGGGGAGGCTATTCTGCATCTCCAAAGCAGCCATGGACACCAGTGAGCCACATTGGCCATTTTGGCCCACTACATCTGTCTTCTTCTTCTTTTTTTTTCTTTATTTCTGGTTTCCCCAGTTGATTCCGTCAACTGGCAGAGAGCACGGTCTGCCCACTTATTGTCAGCTGCTCAGGGGGACAGAGGTAGGGACTTGACATAACCTGTGTGTGGCTGGGTCCCTTCTGCTAACTAAGGAATCTATGTGTATGGTCTGGTAAGTGTGCTGTTCTGTAGAGCCCAGTCCTTGGAGGAAAGAGGCCAGAGAGACTGCTTTTTTGCTGCGTGCAGAGAAAGTGCTTTTGTCATCTGTGAAAATGGGCACGTTGGCTGGGCATCTCTCTTCAAGTTGTTCTAAGGACACACAGAGGGAAGACATGGACCCACTAGGCAGGACTCTGGTTACTACTAGGACTTGCAGAGGATACAGCGGGGACAGCCAGCACAGGTACCTTGGGGTGTCTGACCTGTTCTAGACTCTCTGTGTATTCCACAAAGCTGAATATACTGAACCACATTTGAATTGTGAGCATTACTGTCTCAGGCTACAGATGAGTGGCAGGAGGCATTATTTAAGATGCTACAACAAAGGCTAAGAATGTAGCTTAGTTGGTAAAGTGCTTGCCTAGTATGCATAAAGCCTTAGGTTCGATTCCCAGCACTGTAAAAAAAAAAAAATGGGCATGGTGGTGCACAACTGTAATTCCAGCACTTGGAAGTAGAGACTGCAGGGTGGTGGTGGTGGTGGTGGTGGTGGTGGTGGTGGTGGTGGTGGTGGTGTCAGAAATTTAAGGTTATCCTCAGCTACATAGTGAGTTCAAGGCTAGCCTGGGCTACATGAAAAAGATGTTTTTGTTTTATTTTTGAAGGGCTACAACAAGATCTACTCTCCCATATTTTCTCATTTAAATATGACATTGACACTTTGCTCATTGAGAGGTGGGTCTGTCTTCTTCCCCTTCAATTGGGATGAACCTCTGACTCTGGCAGCAAGTGACAGTATGTGACTTTGGAGGCTTCATCATAAAAGGTGACACAGCTCTCTAGGAATCCTGCTGCCATGCTGTGAGGAAGCCCAGGCCATTCCAACAGGTCATAGGTAGGCAGGTGTCATGGCCATCGGGATCCTAGCTGGCAGGCACCAGTCACCAGATGAGGAAGAGTCCAAGAGAGACCCACCCAGCTGGTCCTCTGAATCCTTAGAACCGAGAGAATGAATATTTTGAGGCAACAAGTTTAGAGTGTCCTTGCTTCACAAGCATAGCAGAAGGGCATACAGGGACTTTGTGACATGTGACTGGTCCCAGGACTCTGCTGACATGTGTGGGTCCAGGCCTTGAGCCTATACCCTCCTATCTCCTAACCCTGAACTATATCCTCTGGATTCTGGGATGGCTCTGCCCCCAGGGAAAGCCCCGTTTCCTCTTCAGCAGGAACCATCAGGATGAACTCAGCTGGAGGTGACCAGGGAAGTCTGCAAGCATAGGCACACCCAGACACACGTGTGTGGTTTATTCCTCACGGCACCTTTACGCGGAGAGGGATGTGAGGCCGTGGCTGGAGCGGGTAGCTAGGAACCTTTGTTAGAGGTGTTGAAGCCCCTTCTCAGGGGACAGGGGTTTCTGTCACAGGTGTTTTGCTCAGGCTTGCAGGGACCAGCCTTTGGGTTCACGGTGTCTCTACCACCTACGAGGCCAGTTTCTGCCAGGCTGACCAGAGTTCTAGGTGGGAGACTTGGGGTCAGTGAGACCCAAGTTCTGAGCAGGAGGCATATCTCCTCAGGGCTGACAAAGCCTCCTTCTGTACCTGCTCTGGGTGAGGTGATAAGGAGACCGGAAGTAGCAACTAATGCATCTGGGTCTCTTTACCCTACAGTCAGGGGTCACTGAGCTGCCTGCAGCTGGCTCCACACTGAGGTATTCACAGAGCCCTGCCATTTCCCGAGGCCCAAGGTTACAAGCTCCTGTGACAGGTAGCTTCTGGAAGCCTGCTGAGCTTGGGTAGAGCAAGGCCCTCTTGGGCTCCTTTCCATCACCTTCTTCCCAAGTGCTGGAGTCTAGGAATCTTCGCCTGCCCTGTTGAACACAGGGTCCCAATGCAGCTGCCCGTGGCCGGGTCCAGAGGCAAGAAGGTACAGCAGTTGTCCAAGGGGGTCTTGTTGGACAGTGAGAAGTCCGAGCAGTGGGGCTTCAGGGAACAGTTGTGTGTCTCTGCTAATCAGGTGATTGCAGGCCCAACCCGGAGTCTGTCCAGCCTCATCTGAGCCAGGCATTTTCACCTTCGTCAGCTTCTCTAGGAAAGGCAGGCCCTGCCGGGGGCCCCTTTAAGCACGAGTTTCCCCAGAGCGGCCTGTCTGTCTGCTTTCCTGCTGGCTTCCTGTGCAGGTTGTCCGGAGGCTGGTTGGCACACTCTCAAATGTTACAAGGCCACCGTTGGCACATCCCATAAAGAAGATCAATATATTACTGTTTTGTTTTTTTTACACAAGTTAAAAACATCCAAACGGATCTGTACAGGTTGGGAGCCATGTCTGAGGATCACTGGAAAAGGAGGGAGAGATGGAAGGTGATGAAGAGGCCTGGAGAGGTCCTTGTCACCCTCACCAGCAACCTCTACCCTGATGATTTCTTCAGGAAAAAAGTGTAGCCCACTTTCAGTGGGGCAGCTGGGATAAGTCCCAGGAGGATCCCCAATGGTTTTGAATTGGTAGGGCCGGATGTCAACCAAAACCCAGATGACCAGCAAGGCAGATGACACTTGTCAGCTAGGACCAAGCTCCAAGCCTTGGCCATGTGACCACAAAGTCCCAAACATCGTTGGAAACCCTGACTGTTCAGGTACTGTGAGACAGTGGTAGTGAGACTCAAGCCTCTGTATGATGGTATCTGGTCCCCATGGGTCCTCTCTCTCCCTCTAACTCTCCCATCCCAACTCCTTCAGGCCCACCCTTGAGACCCTTTCCTGAAAGGTACCTTATGCCAGCAGCCAGGCACGGGCAGCCCGTCAGGGCCCTGGAAAAAAAAGGAGGTTTAAGTGACGCAGCAGGAGGCTGATGGCCTGTCAATACCTCCCCACCCTTCCTGGGACTTTAGGGAGATGGAGCCAGGGAGTTGCTACTTGAAGCCACTGGACTCCACCTGAAGCAGGGTTTGCCCATCTGAGGACATAATGTCCTCTCCTTGCACTTGTCCTGTCCCTCTCATGGGGCTTTGTGGGCAGAAATGGGACTCTCTGATGTAATGGGCATTGTGCTAGACATTTGCCAGCCAGAGGAGGGTGTGATCCTCTGAAAAGGGTGGCATGGCTTCCTGCCTGTTGGAGTGCCATCCTGGGGCCCTGAAAGCTTCCAGCCTTTGGGCCGGAATGCCTCCAAGAGAGTGACAGTGCAGGGGGTGACATCTCTCTGGCCACTATGATTGGATCTGGGAGGCAGACAAGTGTCATCAGGATGAACCCTGGGCATCAGAGATGGGGTTGTCTGGAAACGTCAACAATGTCCACCCAGCCATGAGACATGAGCATTGGATGGGCTTCCTCAGGTGGCCTGGAGGGCTGGAGAGCTGGAGGTGAACAAAATGTCAAGTCCCCGGGGGACCCTGAAGCAGAAACATTCCACTCTGTTCCAAAGCACAGGTATAGGGAAAACACATGGGACACACTCCCTGAGCCCCTTCCAAGTACATGCTGGGGTTCATTTGGGGGACCAGAAGGTGAGGAGAGGAGAGGAGGGGTAGAATGCACCAGAAGGCAGGAATGAGGAAGAGAGGGCGCAGAGCCAGCAGACCAAAGCATCCCGGAAGGCACAGCATCGCACACACAGCACACAGCAGCCAGACTGCGTACCACAGGGCAGGGCCCGATGCCCTTCACAAGGCCCCGGGAGCCCGGTGCCCCTCGCTTGCCTCCACATCGAGGATGTTCCTGTGTTAAAGACAAAGACTTGCTCACGTGGAAGAAGTCTGTGCAGGCTCTGGGGAGACAGGGCTGGGTTCTCCCAGTCTCCACTGTCTTTTTGTGTTCGTGTGTATGTCTGTGTGGGTGTATGCATGCACTTGGGTGCACATGAGTGTGGAGCTCAGGTCCTCAGGCACCTTCTTTTCTTTGAGGCAAGGTATCCATTGGCCTGGAACTCTGCCATGTAGGCTGGGCTAGCTGGCCAGTGGGCTCCAGAGATTTGCCTGTCTCCACCTCGCCAGCACATGTCACCATGTCTAACTTTCCATGTGGGTTCTGGGGAACTGAACTCAGGTTTTCACACTTGCAAGTGGTTCACTATTTGCGCCATGTCCTCAGCCTCTGGCTGTCTGTTTTTTGAGTCAGAGTCTCACGATGTAGCAGAGGCCTCCAACTTTCCATCCTTCTGCCTCAAGCTCCTGAGTGCTGGGATGAAAGTCTTTATTTTCTCTCACTGATATCTCAGACCCACCAGGGGCAGAGGAAGGTACAGAGGGTTGGAGGAACTCACTGGAGGCCAGAGGACCGAGTAGACATCCCTGACCCTGGGTCAGTTTGCATACTCCCCAAAGCTGACAAGGGTGCCTGGGAGTGAACATCTGGATGGCTTCATTGTGGAGACCCAGCTATTTCATTTTCCTGTCCTTTTTGAGTACCACTTATAGGCCCTGATATGTAAACCCTCCAGCTTTCTACAAAACAGGAACTGAACTGTGGGAGTTTCACTACCAGGTCTGGTGGGTTATCAAGAGCTATTGCCATGAGGAAATGAGACAGATATGTGGGGAGGAGGGAAGGAAGGGCCTGTGTGTTTACGGAGGGGACTAGGGAAGAGGCTAGACCAAGCCGCAGGGAAAAAAAGATACCGGAAGGAAAGATGCCGCAGGAGAATGAGAGGCCTGGGAAAGGTAGGGTGGTGTGACTTTTCCAGTGACTGAAGAAATCTCAGGCCAGCCTGGTCTCAAGTCCTTAGGAAGTCAGAGATCCCAGTGAGGTCTTAGGCAGCCATGGTCAGGGTGGGGAAGGGGGGCTGGTCACTCACTGACTTTGTGACACACACACCAAGTCTGTGTGTCTGCTGGGCTTCCCTCCCCAACCCCTAGCCCCATCCCAGGGCATCCCCAAATTCCTGATGACTCTGGAAAAAGCCAGTTCTGTTCCTGTCCTGGCTCCTCTCAACCTCTACCCAAGGTTAGCCTGAGATGGGTCTCCACTCCAGTCAGCTCTGCCTTGAGGCTGACTAAATAGAAGTAACCCGGGGTGGCAAACACTTCCTGGCATCTTTCTGCCACGCTGGTGGGAGAATCAGATCCACAGCACGGGGAGCTACGATGCTGGCAACGGCACTATGGCTGTTTGGAACTCCATCCTGCTGAGACACCTACCACAGGGCAGGGCTGGTCAAGGCCTGGTGGGCCCGGTTCTCCCTTCTGGCCTTTCACTCCTTTCCGGCCAGGAACCCCTCGCTCCCCCTGCATAAGAAGGAGATGGTAGGGTAGCCGTGATTCCCAGGCTTGGGACCCCTCCACCACCTCCCAGTGACGTGCCCCAGGACCCAGCAGCCACCAGGCCCAGCTTTCGGTCCAGTCTCCCCCTCCCTTCCTGCTTGCCCCGTCTCCCTTCTCCCTTGCCCTCACCTTCTCTCCACGTTCACTCCGGTCGCCCTTTTCTCCCCTGGGTCCAGGGAAACCCTGACAGATGAAAAGTGAAGCCTGAAATGAGGGCCGAGCCTGCTTCTCTGTGACATGATACCTCTGCTCCTCTGTCATCTATCACCCTCCCTCGTCCACATGTAACTGTGGCACCAACTGCCAGGCTCTGACTGTTAGCCTGTGTGCATGCTGGGTACCAGGTGGGCACAGGAAAAGAGTACATTTAGGGCCCCAGCTCTGTTCCTGGCTGGAAATCCTCCCAGAGGTTTATCCAGAACTGGTGGAGAGGAGCTTTCTCCTCCTGTCACAGACACAGCTGATACAGGCTCTGGCTTGGCTGGGACGGAGGAAACCTACGAAAGTCATGTAGCCATCTTCAGCAGCCTGAGAGAAGGTTACCTGTGCTCTCCGCCCTTGGCTCAGTTTCTTCTATGTTCATCTCTTAGTCTAAGGTCCATCTACTCAATCTCGTGACTAAGCATCCAGTGGAGCCCAGGCTGCGGGCTGGATGCTGGGACAGAAATGGACTTGGTGTGTTTCCTCCCTTACGTCTTCTGGGGCAGGCTATGGGGGGCAGATGAGGATCTTGCTCAGGCACAGACGTATAAGACAGATGTGGCAGGGCCACAGGGGATAGGCTGTTCTGATAAGGGATGGGGACAACAGGAAGTTGCTGAGGAAGTCACCATCCAGCTGGGTGGAAGAGGGCTGGGGCTTGCTAGACAGAGAAAGCTCTCAGGTACCACACTGACTCCAGGCCTCCCGGGAGGCAGCTGAGGCCACCCCACAGCTGCACAGAGTCTCTTTAGCTTCACCCCATTACCCTCCCTGGGTCCAGAGCCTGAACAGGGTTCAGCATGGTTACTTTCCGGCTGTGTCTCATCAAGGGAAGGTGACCCTCCCAGTCAGGAGCCTGGCTGGTCCCTCTCTTCCTGGCCCATGTTTGCTTACCATGGCAACATCACTCTCTCTTTACAGTCTAGGGCATAGCCCAGAGGCCTGGCAGCTCTACATCAGTCCCATTTCCCTCCCCACCTACAGGACCTTCTTGCTGATCACTCCAGCTCCAGGTGATAGGGGATCAAGCCGGGCCAGAGAGCAAGCTGCATTCCTATAACCCAAGGATGGCTAGGGTTGATTAGAGAGCCAAAGAGATTTTCTCTGCACCAGTAGAGGGAGGCAAATCTTCCTACTGATTTGGGTCCAGGAGGATACTTGTTTGGAGGGACTGACTGAACCAGCGTTCTGGTGATTCCCACAGTGGGAAAGCAAAGACCAGAGAGGGAGAGGGCTGGGGGGTGTTGACATGGCTGTGCCCTGGATACTGTGTTAAATCCCTAGACTTTTCCAGTGTGAGTCATTTGAAGCAGTTTGAACTATTTTTTGTTTATGCTGTGTTACCAAAGGAGGCCTGACGAAACCAACATCAAGCTAATGCTTCCCTTTGTCTCTTCACAATATAGCCTTAACAAGGTCTCATTACTGGTCATCAATACACTGCAACAGCCTCCTTACTTGTCTCTTCACCTCCATTTTACAGTCATCCACCCACCCATCTACCCATCCATCCATCCATCCATCCACCCACCCACCCACCCACCCTCCCACCCATCTGCCCATCCATCCAATCATCCCTCAGCTATCATTCCTGTCCATTAATCCATTTTCACCCATCCATTCACCATCCATCCATTAATCCATTCATCTTTTCATCATTCTTCCTTCAGCCACTATTCATCCATCTAACCCCTTCATCCACCATCCACTGTCCATCTAACTAACTGACTGTGTCTATCCATCCTCTACCGTCTGTCAACCCATTAGCTCATCCATCCATCCTCTACTCATCCACCAAGTCTGTCAATTTTCCACTGTCCCTTTGCTGTCAACCTATCATCCATAGGTTGTACTCCAGGTATGTTCACAGTGACATCTCCAGAGTACTCCAGGGAATGTCACTGGACTTTGCGCTGAGGACATAGGGAAGCCAGTCAGCAGCAGCCCTGGGGATGGGCCACAACTTGAGCTAACCAGATTGCTATGTGCATGGGCAACTTGAGAGCAGAAGACGTCCACAAGAGGGCCCAGTCACTCACAGTGAATCATAAGAAACTTACATCGAGTCCTGGCTCTCCAGGTCTGCCCTGAGGAGAGATACAGAGGGTGTGTGAAGCGGGTGGAGATGAGATATTATGTACTCAGATGTTAGGGAGTTCAGCCCAGCGGCTGGTAACAGACAAGAGGCAGGGCAGGGTGGTGTCATAGAGCCATAGTAATTGGTCCTGTGGGGTCCAGGGACTCAGCAGGGTGCAGAGGATGAGCTCCCCCAAACTGAGTGACATGATGGGTATGTGGTCACAGTGGGCAGGGGTCTCAAGGTAAGGCAGTTACCTTCTCTCCTTTGGTTCCTGGCAGCCCAATAAGGCCCGGTGGGCCGACTGGTCCCTGGGTGGAAAAGGAGAGGGTCAGCAGGCATGGTGGGCATAGGACGCAACACCTCTAGGGAAAACAAAGCTCATGACACTCACAGGCAGGCCGTGAGGGCCTCTCTCGCCCGATGCACCCTTGTCTCCCTTGGCTCCATCCAGGCCCTGGAAGTGAAAAGGAAAACCAGTCAGGAGAGGGGACGGGGCAGGCAGGACAAGGAAGTGTGGGTCTGCGTGGAGACTAAGGTGTGCGTGACAGGTGGAAGAGAGATAGACTCCAGGCTCTGTCAGGCCTGGCCCCAGCTTGCTCCATGATAGAGTGAGTCACGTGTGTGTACATTTTCCCTTCTTCCACACACAGGGCCCCCGGGACGGTCACCATTATACCACAGAAACAGGTTGACTGACCACCCCCAGCTTTCTGAAGCCCAGACTTGAACCAGGACCCTCAGCGGATCTCTCTGCAAACAATGGTGTGTTGAAGCTTGGGACAAAATAGGATCAGAAACAATGCTTGGTCACCACACCAGATCAGGGTTCTGTGACTCACAGTCCTCCACAGGGCCTCTGAGCTGGCGAGGGAGAGATTAGATCCTGTATGACAAGAGGTGAGACCAGCTAGACTTTCACCCTGTGTTTGCCTCCCTTGGGGCTGGCACATGGCACAATACACTTGAGGTTTTGATTTAACAGACGAGAATATGACATGATGAAATGCACACCAAAGCCAAGACTTCAAGTCCAGGCGGTAGACAGTCAAGATGCAGATGTGTATGGGCAAGAGCTGGGGAGGAGGCAAAGAAGGGAGAGCACAGGGAGGTGGCAATGGGCAGTGGGTGGAAATGGGCAAGGAGGCTGATGTAGTGGGAGATGGGCTGGAAGAGGGATAGAGTTGGGGTGCCTAGGCAGAGGGAGAAGGAAAGGGCAGAGCCCCAAATGTGGGACGGAGCTGCTCTTTAGGGTACTGGCAATGTACCAGCTGAGCAGGGGCATCACTCTGTCCATTAATAAAACTTTCTGAATGAACAGGGTGTGTCTGCACTCACCTTGGGACCCTGGATCCCCTGAAGGCCCTGGAGGAAGAAAGCAGATCAGTAGAGCTGTGCGACTGAGTGGAAACTTTTAAGGCAAGACCCTCTCGAATCAGGCTAGTCACTGGCTCCTGAGGCTTGCCCGGGGCTCTGGTGTGTCCCACTAATGTGCCCTGCTCCCCGCAGAGACAAGCCTTTCCTCCCCTGGGCCACCCCCACCCCAGATCCCAGTTCACTAACCACTCAGTATCCCAGTTGCTTTAGGTTAAAATGTCCTTACCATGGGGCCAGGGGGGCCAGGAGGACCTGGGGGTCCTGGCTCCACTATGATCTGGGCCTAGGAAGGGTTAGAAATGGGTTAGTTACCCTATGCCTGTTGCCTCTCATCTATTCACCCTCTGGAGCTCCCCACATTCTTGCAAGCACTCCTGGGTGCCACACGCTGAACCCTTGGGCAAGGCTCCTTCCTGCCCCCAGAAGGGTGCAACTCAGTCTCAACTGGAAGTGGGGTGGAGGACAGTCTGAGGCTCCATCACTCCCCCTTTCCCACTGTCCTGTGTTGCGTCAGGTAAAGTGGCTTCTCTGTAACCAAGGCTCAGGGACCCCACAAGGTTTGGGCTTAGTGTGGGGACCCCCGCCCCCAGTCTCAGTTACCCCTTACCAGGCTCTCTTGTAGGTGGTCAGATGCTGACTCTCCTTTCTCTCCTTTGGGACCATCAGCACCCTAGGGCAGAGTGGCCTGTGAGCTCTTGTTCATCCCGAGGTCACCTCCCTCCCACTGGGCTCCGTTGCCACCCTCCCCTCCACGGCAGTGATGAGTTGGTCTCTTTCGTTTTTTATCAGTTTTCCCCAAATCACATGTCCTGCATAGGGAGCAGAGTAGTATGTCTACTTTTTTTTTTTTTTTTTTTTTGTTTTTTTGAGACAGGGTTTCTCTGTGTAGTTTTGGTGCCTCTCCTGGAACTCACTCTGTAGACCAGGCTGGCCTTGAACTCACAGAGATCCTCCTGGCTCTGCTTCCCGAGTGCTGGGATTAAAGGCATGCGCCACCACTGCCAGGCACAAATGAAGCTTTTCTAATGAGGCCCCAGAAGCAATAGAAATGCTAATGAATCAGGGGTGTTTCAGCTGCTAGTCTTGGTCCTCTCCAGTTCATGCTGTCATGGGACTGGAAGCTTGTTACTCATGTTAGCAGTGAGGAAACCCAGACCGTGGGAGATTCCACTGCTGTGCTGGGATCCAGGGCTGAGAGGTGGGCCAGCTTGGGTCACTTAGCCACCCAGCTAAGTAGATTCTGCCAGGCTGGGCCTCCCTACCTCACCTGCAGGGCTCCTGTGGGGGTGGGGAAGTCCTTCTGCAGCTGAGGTTGTATAGGCTGCAGGGCATTCATGTGAGGACGCCCCCACACTGCCAACATCAGCAAGTCCCCAGGGTGGGGCCCAGCCAGCCACCTACCGGAAGGCCTGACAGGCCCATCTCTCCTGTTTCCCCTTTGGGCCCAGCTGGCCCAGGCTCTCCTGGGTCTCCTTTTGGTCCTTTGGGACCCTAAAAGTCACGAGAAAAAGGAATCAGTGGGGACTGATGGGCGCTCTCCTTTCTCCTGACCCTTGTGGACCCTTCAGCTTAACAGGCTTGACCATATACCACACCTGGTTTTTTAATTTGTTCATCCATCCATCCATCCATCCATCCATCCATCCATCCATCCATCTATCCATCCATCCATTCATTTCTATCCCTTCCTGTCTCCATCCTCTGTTTTTTTTTTGGCTATGAAGCCAAGGATGGCCTTGAGGTCCTGATCCACCTACTTCCAGTTTCTCAGTGTTGGGATTACACACCTTACTCTACATTCCACTTTTTGCCTGTGAGTCTCCACCTCTAGCCCAGGTAGTTGGGAACATTGGTTGAACGCAATAGGGGAGCTATGTGGGCACCCCACCCCTGCATTCCTGTATGCTTGGGGCAGCTTATGAGGTAGGGGTGGATAGGGAGCATGTGAGATTGGTGTGTTCCCTCTGGGACACTCATGAGGCCAACACTTATTTTTAATTAAAATTTTCATTTATTCCTGTTTTATGTGTATGGCTGTTTTACACGTGTGTATATGTCTGTGTACCACATGAGTGCAGTGCCCACAGAGGCCAGAAGAGAGTTGGATCCCCTGGGACTGGAGTGACAGATGGTTATGAACCTCCAAGTGGGTGTTGAGAACCAAACCCAGGTCCTCTGGAAGAGCAGCAAGAGCTCTTAACCCCTGAGCCATCTCCAGCCCCACCCCACCCCCACTTTTTTTGTTTGTTTGGTTTGGTTTGGTTTTTGGTTTTTGATTTTCTGAGACATGGTTTTCCTGTGTAGCCTTGGCTGTCCTGGAACTCCCTCTGTAGACCAGGCTGGCCTCAAACTCACAGAGATCTGCCTGCCTCTGCTTCCTGAGTACTGAGATTAAAGGTGTGTGCCACCACTGCTCAGATGCTAGCCCCTTATTTTATTTATTTATTTATTTGTTTATGTATGTATGTATATATGTATTGTATGTATGTATGTATGTATGTATGTATTTTGTGGTGCTGGGGCTTGAACTCATGGCCTCATGCATGCTAGACAAGTGCTCTACTGCTGAGTTCCAGCCCTCATGAGGCCAACTCTGTGCTCATGTGTCTTTGAGTGACAGCGTTCCTTCACTCAACCAATTATGACAGGTCCAAGATGTTCCTCCTACTAGGGATTCAACAATAAAGATACATCCACCCACACCTGGGGAGATGCTCACCCATGTCTACATAGTAACACACACACACACACACACACACACACACACACACACACACACACACACACACACACACAATACCCAGTACGACATTGACATAGAAATGAAAGGCTCAGAGACCTTCTCTCCATCGATTCCTGGGGCGCCAGGCAATCCAAGTTCACCCTGGAAAGGAACAATTGGCAAAAGGAATTATGCCTTCCTCAACAGCCAGTGGGTTAGTGGCCCAAGGTGGGAGCTGCTGTCTCCCTGGTTAGCTCACAGCCCCCGGGGTTGGGTCCCTGCAGATGGACTTCCAGGAGGGTGGCCACTGTCTCCCTTTGTGTATTCAGCCTGAAGGGCAGCTGGAGTTGGTAGCTGTTACTGCCAGCTGGGGTACTTAAGATTAGGACTGCAGGGTTCAGTGGCTTGTTCTAGGTCACAGAGTCCAGGGATGCTAGTGTCAGAACCAGACCCTGCCCAACCTGGGCTCTTGGTTCTGAGAAAAGGAGTGATGAACAGGTATATGCCACAGAATGGCTGTGTGCATCTGTGGGCCACTGTATGTCCCCAGGGCTCCATTCTTCAGTTCAGGCTCTCTTCTGAAGAGCTGAGGTCTAAAGAAGGGGTGTAAGTTCAGGAATGGGCAGGACCCCTTTCTCTGAGCCCTATAAGTCAGGCTACTATGCCAGGAGGAAATTGGGGTACACATATCAGAGAGGAGAGGGGAAGTGGTACCTAGAGATGAATGCTTGGGGGTCCCATAAATGCAGCTACACTAACCTTGGCTCCAGGGATCCCTGGTGGCCCCGGAGCTCCCTGTGGCCCAGGAGGACCCTGTATGCAAAAGATCAAGCCAGTTATGGTTAGACAAGACCCTCCACCACCTACCAAGCCTTCTCACCTCAGGTCCCCAGCAGCTTACTTCCCACCCAGTCAAATCAGCTCTTACAGCATGCAGTTTGGTTTGGCCTTCAAGTCTACAGAGGGGCCAGTGAGAGGGTACTGGCCGTTGGAGGAGATACTGGTGTCCAAAGCTGGAGGGGCCTCTGCCCTCAGAGAAGTTCTCCTCAAACATGCCTTCCTTTATAACACTCCCCTGCTTAAGATTTGGCAGTGGCTCACCTTTGACTCTCAAAATAAGCTGAAGTCTTTTTCTAGCCTTCAAGACAGGCCAAATATGCAAAGGAACAACGGCCTGGTCCTGCCACTTCTGCTGGGCCTGTGAACTCACTGACCGTCTGGATCTGTTGTCTGCTGTCCCAGAAGTCCCCCAGTCACACGGTAGACTGTGTGTCCACACTGTCTCATTCTAAGCTCTTGTACCAACACACTCAGATGGCCAACGCATGCCCTCCCCCAGAGGCCACATCTTACACAGCTCCTCTGACCTTGTTTCAAGTTCTCTTTTCAGCCAGTCCCCTGCTTATCGATGTCCCCGTTGCGATGGCTCTGGGCTTATTTCCTCCGCCCTTCCCACCTTCTTTAGGGCCAGGCTCAGCACTCATGTCCCAGGGAGCTCCCTGCCTCAAGCCCTCCCCATATCAGCCCTCACACACTTACACAACTCCGCCTGGCCACCCCCAGTACACT
The DNA here is from genome assembly GCF_007827085.1 of Peromyscus californicus insignis. Classification (NCBI taxonomy): domain Eukaryota; kingdom Metazoa; phylum Chordata; class Mammalia; order Rodentia; family Cricetidae; genus Peromyscus; species Peromyscus californicus. The sequence continues at coordinate 71,695,374 of NW_026294551.1, forward strand.
GGTAGTTTGACATCCTTACACTCAAGAACTAACTAGAGCTCCCATGACCCATGACATCGAGTCTCTTCTTACTTTTGTACCCCACACCAACCTCCTGGCTCCCTGAATGAGGATTCTACCATATGTTTCCCATAAGCCTGGGATATACCATGCACCTCAGGCCCATATCACACCACACCACACCACACCACACCATGCAGGCCAGTGTGGGCCATAGTTACCATCAACTTGTACTTCCCAGAGGCCTGTGGAAGGTAACTGGAATTGATACTTAGGCAGGGTCGGGCACTAATGCTCACTTCAGTTTCTGACGACTACCTCATCCCATCTTATATCCCTCCCTGAACCCAAGAGCAGTTGGCACCATCTCTTTTTGGCCTGGTGCCCAGAGACCACATGAGTCCCAAGGCTCCTTGGTCAGCCTTGTCTTTCTTATCTCCTTACAGTAATTGTTAGAAGCTCTCCTGACAGTGGTACCTAGAAAATCCCCAGAGGCACAGTTGGGTTTGGTGAGAGGGCTTTCCTTTTTTTGCCTTGGCTCGTGGGAAGGTCAGGGCTCTCTGAGTCACAGTCACAGAAAATCTCTCAGCACTGTGTGGATCTCCACACGGGACCAATTTCCACATTAGGTGCCTGAGGAAACCCAGGTCTCTATGCTGTATTGTCCTTGGTCCCATAGGTAAGACACAGTGAGCCATTGCTCCCTCAGAAATGGACATAAAGGGTGCATCCAGGGCCCCATGAGGAACACTCTTACCTTCAGGGCATCTAAGATCCGGCCATCATAGTCGATTACCACTGTGTCACCTTGTTCTCCCTTGAGGCCTGGGGGACCCTGTGGCAGGAGAGAAGAGCTGCATCATGGGTGACATAGCAGGTCTTTCGTCACATTCAGAGATGAGGAGCTCAAGAGTTTGTCACCCAGGCCACAGGCATGCCTGTGCATCACCATCATCATAGCAAGCTGTTTGTTCATTAAAGGTCCCATGAGGGAAGTGGCAGGGAGCCTGGGGCCAGCTGCAGAACACGCTGCCATCTGACCGGAGAGAGGGGCTGCCTGTGGTTTGCCTTCATGTGGATAGTCAAATCCAATGAGGTCCAGTTCTCACGGAAAGTGGAAAGCCCAATGCTGTGGGATGGTCTGTATGTCAAGTGTGTTGCTGATTGGTCAATAAATAAATCACTGATTGGCCCGTGGTCAGGCAGGAAGTATAGGCGGGACAAGGAGGAGAATAAAGCTGGGAAGTTGAAGGCTGAGTCAGAGAGACACTGCCAGCCGCCATGATGACAAACAGCATGTGAAGATGCCGGTAAGCCACGAGCCACGTGGCAAGGTATAGATTTATGGAAATGGATTAATTTAAGCTGTAAGAACAGTTAGCAAGAAGCCTGCCACGGCCATACAGTTTGTAACCAATATAAGTCTCTGTGTTTACTTGGTTGGGTCTGACGGCTGTGGGACTGGCAGGTGAGAGAGATTTGTCCTGACTGTGGGCCAGGCAGGAAAACTCTAGCTACAGCCCAACACTATTGTTTTATTTTTTGGGACAAGGTCTCACTGTAGAGCCCTATCTAGCTTGAAACTTGCTATGTAGACCCTGCTGGCCTCTAACTCAGAGATCTACCTGCCTTTGGCTCTCAAGTGCTGGGATAAAAGGCGTGTACCACTATGTTCTCTCTCTCTCTCTCTCTCTCTCTCTCTCTCTCTCTCTCTCTCTCTCTCTCTCTCTGTGTGTGTGTGTGTGTGTGTGTGTGTGTGTGTGTGTGTGTGTGTGTGGCAGGATCTCTAGGTCAGGCTGGCCTTAAAACTTAGTATGTAAGTTAGGATGACCTTGGACTTCTGATTTTTCTGTCTCTACCTTCCAAGTGCGGAGACTACAGGTGACAGGTGCGCACTACCACGCCTGGTTTACGCAGTATCAGGAACCTAAAGACCTTGGAGCCCAGGGCTCCATGTATACTAGGGAAGCACTCTAGGGTCTGAGCTACGTCCGCAGCCTACAAAGCCTCCTTTTGATGGGGAGACTTTTAAATGTGTCCAACTGAAGCAACCCAACTGCCCCAAATCCCTTCTAAGACACTGTGTTGACCAAGGGAGGCTGATTCCACCTTATTGACTGAGTCGGGCAGGGGTCTCTCCATTAAACCCAGAGTTCGCTGATGTGGCTAGTCTTGCAACCAGCTTGATCTGGGGATCCCCTGTCTCCGCCTTCCATGGAATTACGTGTTGGCCACCATGTCCTCCCACCTGTTTGTCACACTTGCTTGGTAAGTGCTCTAGCTGAGCCATTTCCCCAGCTCCCGGAGCACAGGGGCTACGTGATGGTCTGGGAAAACGTAGCCAAAGATGGGACACTATAGTCAGCAGAAAGACATGTCCACACCAGGCGGGAGAGCTGTCTGGGGAATGCAAGGGAGACGAGAAGGGAGAGGCCCCTCACTCTTGCCGACTTCTATTTTGGTCTCTCGCTGGCTGACACTTGGAAGTTTTCATTATAACAGACAAGCTCATCTGCAAAAGGAGCTGTACTCTTTCTGAGAAATGTCACATACGAGACTGCTAAAAATTTCAAATGAACTATGCCTCAAGTCCAACCGCCTTGGGGCATATGTATAAGGAGTCCTTTGATGTATGTTTTCTCTCCTAACTCCCTTCTCCAGCTGCAAGTCTTCAGTGTACAAAAAGAAAAGGTCTCTTCAAGGAGACAGAATTTTGTGGGTAAGGAAAATAAAAGATTCCAGTACATGGTTTTTCCTAACGCCTAAGTTTAGCCCTAGATTAAGTAGCTTTAAAATCCCAGATCAGATATATAGCTGAACTACTTAGGCACATCCCCCTCTTAATACCCGCACTTGATTCTCTTCAAGTGCACATCTTTCTGCTTCATAAACAAACTCGCTAACTTTGCTTTGCTCTTGGGGCTGGAAAGATGGCTCCGTGGTTAAGAGTGCATACACACTGCTCTTGCAGAAGACCTGAGTCATCAGGCAGCCCACAACCACCTGTAATTCCTGCTCCAAGAGATCTGCAGGCACTGCACTCACATGCACAACCCCCCCCCCCCACAGGTACATGTATATATACATAATTAAAAATAACATCTGTGGTGGATGTCAAGGACCAGGGTGAACCTGAGTAGAGTCCCTCAGGCTCTGAGTGGGGCTCCTTACGTTAGACTGCTGGCAGTATTGAGTCACATTTCCAGGTGCTGGTGACACATGAGTTAGTTACAAAAGATCTGGGGGCTAGAGGCTGGAGAGATGGTTCAGTCGTTAAGAGCACTTGCTTTTCTCGCAGAGGGCTTGAAAAAGCAAGACCATCCCAAAGCAGGCGAAGTCATGCCTAATGATAACTAGAAGACCAATGTTTGAATATGCAAAGAAGATTCTAGAAGCGTATACAGTTAGCTGGGAAGGGAGAGAGCTCTTACTTACCAAGTGGGATCCTTCCCTTTATACAGCCATATTTTAATTTTCACTATAGGCATGTGTTATGAAAAGTTTTACAATCACCAAAAAATTTAAGAAAAAAAGATGCCTAGGGCTTGTTGCTTCACCAACCCTCTGGGACCCCTGCCGGGGACAAAGGACTTCTGGATCCCACCAGTGTGGCCAGAAGGAATGCTGCTTACCCGGGGCCCTGTGGCTCCATCTGGGCCTGGGTGGCCGGGCTCCCCCTGTGGAAACACATGGATGTCTGCTGGTGTGTGAGATTCTTATGCTCCATCTCACCTCCGTCCCCTCTTCCCCAAAGAGGCCAACGCCCATGTGCTGGGGCCTCATAGCCCGTGTAGAAGAGCAGCCTTCTACACTGAGTAGTGGTGGAGATTCTGAGGCCCAGGAGCCCAAGACTACATGATAGCTTACCCCAGAACTGGGCCTGAATGAGACCTTGTCGCTGGCTCTGAACCATGGACCACCCTCCCTCAGACCACCCTGCTTGTGAGTCAAAGGGGACCCCTGGTCCAGGCCCTCTGGGACTCGCTCTTTAAAAGTGCAAATTAAGAGGTAAAATCACGTTGTCCTCTGGTGACTGGGTGACAGTGTCAATGGGGCCTTCAGGTACTAGGCAGAGCATTGTGATATCACCTTCAGTCCTGGGGCACCGTCCGCTCCATTCTCTCCTTGGGGCCCCACATCCCCTGGCTCACCCTGAAATGGAGAAATTATCAGTGAAAACAAGCAGAGGTGCTAGCCTGGGGCCACTGGGCCTTGTGCTCAGGCCTCCTGGTGAATGTGGCCCTTCCGGGCTGGGGGATGGAGCTCGAAGCTCTCTCGAGCCTGAGGGGTTTACAGGACCACGACCACCTCCTTCTGGTCTGGATCTTGGCACACACCTGGGGTCGCTCAAGAGACTTTGCAGGTGCACATGTGTGTGAGTGCACATGTATGTGAGTGCATATGTATGTGAGTGCACGTGTATGTGAGTGCACGTGTATGTGTGGAAGTCAGGGGGACTCTGAGTGTCACTCCGTTAGCACCATCTTTAGTTCCTTCTGGTCTTGTTTTTGAGAAAGGATGTATCTCCCTGGCTTGGAACTTGCTACATAAGTAAAGCTGGCAGCCAGCAAGCCCCAGGGAGCTGATGGTCCTCCTCCTCAGTGCTGGGCAGCCACCATGCCTGCTTTCTTAAATAAATAAATTCCCTTTTTGAATTTAGCTTTTGAGACAGTTCTGGCTGTCTTGGAGCTCACAGAGACCCGCCTGCCTCTGCCTCCCGAGTGCTGGGATTAAATGAATGTCCCACCGCACCTAGCCCCCGCCTTTAAAAAAATGTGGGTTCTGGGGATCAAATTCACATCTCTGTGCTTGCAAGGCAGACATTGGACTGACAGCCATCACTTCAGTCTCTTGGGCTTCTTCCGAGTCAGAGTCTCACTCTGTAGCCCAGGCTGGCCTCAAACTCAGATCCTCCTGCCTCAGCCTTCTGAGTGGTGAGATTATGGGTGTGTGCCACCATGCTTGGTCCAAGAGACAGTCTGGAGGCAGGCTGGCTAGGAGCTTGGTGGCTGTGACGAAGGGTTTGGGGCACAAGGTGTGAAGATAGCATCCTATCCCCAGCTTGGCACTAGGCAGGGCGTGGAGAGACTAAGGTGGGATCCAAGAGGACTTAGGGTAGGGGAGACAGACGGTCTGGATGAGAAGCCAAGCCACTGCCAAGGTGTCCAGGGCCTACTGCTTCCTCCCTCTGGCCTGTCCTGGGAATTGGCCCATAACCCCGTGAAGTGAAAGGGCCCGGAAAGGGGCATCTCTGGTTAGATGGCAACTTTAGTGGACTTTGAGGAAGAGGGTTGTGTACTTACCTTGGGCCCCGGGGGTCCAGGGAGTCCTGGCTGGCTGGGCATCCCATCATCCCCCTGAGAAGGATAACATCTGAGGCTGAAGCCACTGCACGTGGACACGTGGGCCACACTTTTGAGTGGTCCAGCTGGCCCCTACCTGCTCTAGACTCACGGCACACCTGTCTGGTCCAGGCACTAGTGGCAGGTACTCCCCGCACTTAGCCCTCTAAGGCAGGGTCTGACCTGAATCATCTCAGTCCCTACAACAGCCTAGAACCAGCTTCAGTAGATTTCTGCAGACACAGGGCATGGACAAGTGAATGGGAGCAAGTTCACCAGTCAACAAAGAGCTGGTGAGCATTCCTTAGGGACCAGAGCACACACAGTCCCTGATCTGTGGACATGAGGGTAAAAAACAGAAGGCACTGTGCCTACCTAGCACATGGGGAGGGACCTAGGGACAGCCAGCCTTCTGGAGCATGGGGCAGCTTTGCTGAGACTTGGATGGGAAGAGGCAGCCAGCTTGTCACAAAGCAGAGAACATTCCAGGTCGGTGCTTGGTTCTCAACCTACACGTTCAGTGATCCAGAAGGCTGACTAAAGAGACCCCAGCCACACCCCAAAGTCTCAGGTGGGTCTCGGGTGAGCGGCAGTTTGCTTTCCTTCTCTCTTCCCTCCCCTCCACTTCCCTTCCTTTCCCTCATCCCCTCCCCTCCCCTTCTCTCCTTTCTCTATCTTCCCCTTTTCCTCCTTTTGGGCTCTCATGTAGCCCAGGCTGGCCTCGAACTCACTATGTAGCCAAGGGTCACTGTCCAGCTTCCACTTCTGGAGTGCTAGGATTACAGGTGTGCACCACCACACCTAGCTTACACTGTGCTGCAGGGTTAGATTCAGGACTTTGTGCTACTCGGGAATCCGGCCCCTTAGCTACTTCCCTAGCAACCAGAATTTGCATTTCTGACAAGGCCCCAAGTGATGGTGACAGTGCTGGGGATTTGAACTTAGGTTCTCATGCTTAAAATGCAAACATTTTAACCCACGGAACCATCTCTCCAACCCCTAGCAAAGGAGGTTTTTTTTTTTTTTTTTTGGTTTTTCAAGACAGGGTTTCTCTGTGTAGCTTTGCGCCTTTCCTGGAACTCGCTTTGGAGACCAGGCTGGCCTCGAACTCACAGAGATCCGCCTGGCTCTGCCTCCCAAGTGCTGGGATTAAAGGCGTGCGCCACCACCACCCGGCGCAAAGGAGGTTTTTAAGACAGTGAAATTACTGTTAGGTATGTTACTGGAGGGCACAAGCCACCACACATTTGTCCCACAACAGCACTAGGCACCCTCCTGTGAACGGTGGACTTTGGGGGACAACGTGTCAATGTAATTTCTTCAGTTGTGGCACATGTACCACTCTGACAGGGGATGCTAACAACAAGGGAAGCTACACGGACTACACATATGAGAGGCAGAGGTGTGGGGGTGTGGGGTGTTGTGGTGGGGTGGGCAGGGCGAGTGTGTGCAGGCCATACAAGAAAGCTCTGCACCTTTCCTTCAATTTTGCTGTGAATCTAAAACTACATAGAAAACAAAGTATTTTTAAAAACCAGAACTGGGCAGTGGTGGTGCACGCCTTTAATCCCAGCACTTGGGAGTCAGAGGCAGGTGGATCTCTGTGAGTTCAGGGCCAGCCTGGTCTACAGAGCAAGTTCCAGGACAGCCTGGGCTACACAGAGAAACCCTGTCTCAAAACAATACTACCACCAAAACCAACCAACCAACCAACCAACCTCACAAGCAAACAAAACAACCCCCAGCCCCCAAACCAAAAACAACCACAAACCCCAACAGCCAAGGTGTCTCGTGATTAAACCCTCATCATAGCTTGATGTGAAGTCAAGGCAAGAAAGATAGGCCATGCCCCCATTTAACAGGTGAATAAACTGAGCCCTACAGATGCAGTGACCTGTCTCTCCTTTGAACTGAGTCTCTTAACCTCCCTGCTTCAGTCTCACCGGGGGAAGTTGGGAGAAGGTGGGGAGCGAGGCGAAGGAGTAGGAGGGGTGCTGAGCACGCACCTTGGGTCCTGGAGGTCCCTTGGGGCCCTGGAACAAGAGAAGGGAGGTGTTAGAAGGGGAGTGAAGGCAGGAAGGTCAGGGTTCGAGTTCAAGGTCATCCTTGGCTACATAGTGAATTTGGGGCCAGTCTGGGATACATGAGACCTTGTCTCAAAAATGCCAAATCAGGGCTGGTGAACTGACTCAACCAGTAAAGGCACCGGATGCCGAAGCCTGGCGATGATCTTAGTTTAATCCCTGGACCCACACAGCGGGAGGAGAGAACCAGCTTCTCCAAGTTGTCCTCTGATTTCCATGTGGGTGTGGTGGTGTGTGAGTGCCCCCACACAGATACAATCATGCGCACACACACACACACACACACACACACACACACACACACACACAATCATAAAAATAAAAAAAACAACCCCAAATAAAACAAAGGAAAAGAAAACCAAGACCCCAAACTAAACAAAATAAAAAGAAAAGCCAGGGAGCTGGAGAGATGGCTCAGCGGTTAAGAGCACTGGCTGCTCTTCCATTGGTCCTGAGTTCAATTCCAGCATCCACATGGCAGCTCACAACTGTCTGTAACTCCAGTTCCAGGGGGATCTGACACCCTCACACAGACACAACAGCAATGCACAGAAAACAAACAGAACAACAACAACAATACCCCCCAGACTCCCCCAACGATGAAGGATTTGAAGGCCTTGTCAGGGCTCCAAGGGAACTATGCACCCATGTGGTACACAAATGTATATGCAGGCTAAAGATCCATATACATAAAATAATAAAATGATAATAAGTGAAATAAAAAAAGAAAACCTAAACCCAAACAACAAAACATGCCCCCTCGCACCAAAAAAACCAACCAAAAAAAAAAAAAAAAAAAAAAGAAAAAGAAAAAGAAAAAAAACCCGCAAAATTCTGACATCCAAAAAATTGGATACACTTCAAGGAAACTGCTGTATGTGGGGGGAAAAAGTCATTCTCAAAGTTATCCATGCAGCCTGGAGAGATGGCTCAGTGGTTAAGAACGCAGCCTTCCAGGTACTCCTGGGGCTTTCTTGTCATTTTCCTTTAATCAAGGGTGACATCACATCGCAGAAGAAGAGGCAGGCGTGGCTAGAAGCAGAGATGCTCAGCCAAGTCCTAGGGCAGCCTCCTTGTGCCTCGAGCAGTGGCTGTGTCGGGGCTCAAAAGGTGACAGAGGAACTGGGACTCTCATCCAGGAAGGGAGGTTCTAGAACTCTGTCCAGGTTGGGGACATAGGGATGGGCACACAAGCATGTACATCTCCATAACCCTGGGGTGGGGATATGAGGCGGGAGGGCTTATCTCGTCCACTTGATTAGATTCAGAATCACCATGGAGGGCTGGAGAGCTGGCTCAGAGGTTAAGAGCACTGGCTGCTCTTCCAGAGGTCCTGAGTTCAATTCCCAGCAACCACATGGTGGCTCACAACCATTTGTAATGAGATCTGGTGCCCTCTTCTGGCCTGCAGGCGTACATGCAGACAGAATCACCATGGAAACACACACCGGGTGCGGCTGTGAGGGCATTTCCGGAAAGGTTCAGCTGAATAGGGACGACCCATTAAAAGTGGGCACCACTGTCCCATGGACTGGGGGTCCTGGACTGAGTAAAAGGAGAAGGTGGTTGTGCAGCACCATTCACAATTCTCTGCTTTCTGACTGTAGACACTGTGTGACCAGCTGCCTCAGGCTTCTGCCACCACGCCCTCCCCCCAATGATGGACTGTACCCTCAGCCTATGAGCAAAAACCAGTCTTTCTTACTTGAAGTCTCTTTTGCCAAGCACATTGTCATAGCAATGAGGAAAGTAGCTATTACAGTGGGAAAGAGGCTTCCCTCCCCTGGAGCCACAGCCCTGCACTCTAGCCTTGCAAATACCCTGGACACTCACCATCTCGCCATCTTGTCCAGGTTCTCCTTTGGGACCCTAAGGAGGTATGTGAAAATAGCAGTGAGTGACCCACAGATGCCACATTAACTGAGCCTGAATCTCATGCCAGGACATGGGCAAGGGTTCTAAGTAGAGCATCCAAATTCACCTTCTTTCAGCCCTGAGAAGTGGTTGTTATAATGTCTCCACTTCACAGATGAGAAGGTTGAGGCTTTGGTAGTTATGCATCTATTGTGACAGTGAATAGATGGGCCAACTCAGAGGACCAGTCCTGATAGGAGCCCCTGGTCATCTAGTAGAGTCTCTGCACTGGAGGGAAGGACAGGTTGGAGTCTCTGGGATGAGAAAACTATTTTCTGTGGACTGGCCTCACATGGCCTCGGGGAGAAACTGAGGCTCATTAGTTAGTACTGAGGGAAAGGGAGCAGGGAGAGGAATAGGGGTTGGTGGAGAATTGCAGATAAAGGGCTCACCTGCGGGTCTCTGGGTCAGAGTTGGGGTGAGGATTTAGACTGAGCTTGCAACTCAAGGTTAGGGTCCATGGGTCTTTTAGGGTTAGACTTGGGTTTGCGGCCAGGCTCAGAGGCAGAGTCTGAATAATAGTCTGAGCTGGGGCATGGGACAGAATTTGAGGTCAAGGTCCTGATTAGGGCTAAGAAGCAGATCAGCTGCGGATGGAGTTAGAGTTGGGTCTAGGTTGAGTGCGTGCATTGGGTAATGGTTGGCGTTGGGCCTGCTAAGAATAATGCTGGTTTGGAGCTGGCTCTGGGAATCAGGGTTCAGCGTGTGAGCCAATATAGGACCAGCTAGCTCTTGGAGGCCCCAGTTCCACGCCTTCTCTTACCGCTGGGCCTTGAGCGCCTCTGGGGCCGTCTTTCCCAGTGTCACCAGGAGGGCCTCGGGCCCCAGGTGGTCCAGGGGGCCCAGGAGGTCCTGCAGCTCCATCTTGCCCTTGGGCTCCCTGAAAGACACATGGTTTGACTTGACCCTGAGGGTGAGGGCGACGGTAAGGTTCTAGCTTCCAGAAAGAGGCTTTCTTAGATGGGCAACCCTTGTGCCTTCCTGTTGCCCAGCCTTGAGGCGGGCACAAGGCTTTGAAATTGGGCTCTGGCTGCTTCTTGGTAGCTGCAGGAGGGGACCTTGGTGGAACAGACCCAACAGGACCTAGCTGCCACCTTCTCAGCATCTGAAGCCTGGATCTGTTGTCAGGAGGGAAAATGGCATGTGCTGGGTAGGTGAGACAGTGTCTCCTGCAAGAATGTCCTACTTGGTCCTCTCTTGGCTGCATTAAAAGGGGCAGACATGCATGAGCGGGCATTTATTTTATGCTCACACACAACTGCATGTGGCTATTTGGTAGCTTTCTTTGTAACTGCCTGAAATGGAAGCTCTCAAAATATCCCTCCCACAGGCGAGAGGCTGAGCTCCATGTCATATTATGACATACCACTCAGCAGTAAACAGAAAAGGAACAGGCAAAGCCCAGCACTTGGGAGGTTGAGGCAGGAGGACTGCTGTAAACTTGAGGCCAGCCTGAATTACAAAATGAGTTCCAGAGCCAGACGGTGGTGGCACAAGCCTTTAACCCCAGCACTCCGGAGGCAGAGGCAGGCGGTTCTCTGTGAGTTCGACAGAGTGAGTTCTGTGACAGCCAGGGGTATACAGAGAAACCCTGTCTTTAAAAACCAACCAACCGCCGGGCGGTGGTGGTGCACGCCTTTAATCCCAGCACTCGGGAGGCAGAGCCAGGCGGATCTCTGTGAGTTCGAGGCCAGCCTGGTCTCCAAAGCGAGTTCCAGAACAGGCACCAAACGTACACAGAGAAACCCTGTCTCGAAAAACCAAAAAAAAAACCAACAAAACAAAACCAACCAACCAACCAACCAACCAACCAACCAACCAACCAAACAGCCAAATCAACCAAAAAAACCAAAATGAGTTCCAGACCAGCCTTACCTACAAAGTGAGATCCTGTTTCAAAAACAAAAACAGAGTATATAGTGATCCCAGCATGGCACCCGGGGGCAGAGCCAGGAGGAGTTCAAGGTCATCCTTGGCTACATAGTGAATTCGAGGTCAGTTTGGGATACATGAGACTCTGTCTCAAAACATCTAAACCAGGGCCAGTGAGACTGCCGAACTGAAAAAGGCCGAACTGCCAGAGCCTGGTGACCTTGGCTTGATCCCCGGGATCCACAGAGTGGGCAGAGAGAACTGACTCCCAAGTTACCCTCTGGCCTCCATGCTTGTGCTGTGCTGTGTGTGTGCCCACACATATTTACATGCACACAAAAAATACGTTATGAAAAAATCCAAACTGTGAAGTCCAAACCAAAACAAAGGAAAACGAAAATTAAAACAACATACCCCTCCCCCCCCCCCCAAAAAAAAAGAAGAAGAAGAAATACATTTTTTTCTTTTGATTTTCTGAGACAGGGTTTCTCTGTACAGTCTGGCTGTCCTGGAACTCACTCTGTAGACCAGGCTAGGCTCGAACTCACAGAGATCTGCCTGCCTCTACCTTCTGAGTGCTAGAATTAAAGGCATGCACCACCACCGCCCAGTTTAGAAATACATTTTTTTTAAAAGATTTAGCTATTTATTATATATACATATTCTGCCTGCATGTATACCTGCAAGCCAGAAGAGGGCGCCAGATCTCATTACAGATGGTTGAGAGCCACCATGTGGTTGCTGGGAATTGAACTCAGGACCTCTGGAAGAGCAGTCGGTGCTCTTTTTTTTTTTTTTTGGTTTTTTTTTTTTTTTTCGAGACAGGGTTTCTCTGTGTAGCTTTGCGCCTTTCCTGGAACTTGCTTTGTAGACCAGGCTGGCCTCGAACTCACAGAGATCCGCCTGCCTCTGCCTCCCAAGTGCTGGGATTAAAGGCGTGCGCCACCACCGCCCAGCAACAGTCAGTGCTCTTAACCACTGAGCCATCTCTCCAGCCCCTAGAAATACATTTTTGATACATGAAAAACTTGTGTACTATAGCGAAACTATGCTAAATGAAGAAAATCCCCCAAAGTTATACATGGACCTAGAGAGATGGCTCAAAGGTTAAGAACACTTACTGCTCTTCCAGAGGACCTGGGTTCAATTCTCAGCACCCATTCCCAGCAATGGCAGCTCACAACTGCCTGTAACACCAGTTCCAGGGGATCTGACACCCTCTGGCCTCTCTAGACACTGTATATACATGCTATACGTCAAGCAGGCACACACACATATACAAATAAAATATTAAATCTTAAAAATTATTTTAAAAAGTTATACACTGTATGATTTCACACACCTGATATTCTTTTTTTTTTTTTTTTTTTGAGACAGGGTTTCTCTGTGTAGCTTTGGGGCCTTTCCTGGAACTCACTCTGTAGCCCAGGCTGGCCTTGAACTCACAGAGATCCTCCCAGCTCTGCCTCCCGATTGCTGGGATTAAAGGCATGAGCCACCACTGCCTAGTAAAATTCTTTTTTTTCAAAAATTTTTTTAAAAAAAATTTTCAAGACAGAGTTTCTCTATGTAACAGCTCTGGCTGCCTGGAACTCACTCTATAGACCAGGCTGGCCTCAAACTCACAGGGATCTGCCTGCCTCTGCCTCCTGAGTGCTGGGATTAAAGGCATGTGCCCAGCACCTGTTATTCTTGAGTGGAAAAGTTAAAAAGTTGGAAATTAGTGGTTGTCGGGATCTAGGGGGGAGGGAGGGAGGTGATCCTATATAGGAAAGGAGAGCATGAGGGATCTTTGTCTGGGTTATATGAGTCCATATAAGTTAACACTATATGGAAGAAAAAAATACCTGCACATACACACCCACGTCCACCCCCCCCCCACACACACTAGGTTTTCTGTATCCCAATAACATAATGATGACACTACAAGATGGGGTTGTGCCCGAGGATGGTCAAAAGCTGCGGGGCTTAGGTGGGGACTTGGGCTGCTGGCGGCAGCAGGGCAGGAAGTTGCCATAGTCGCCAGGAACACAAAACTGGGCTTTTTGGCGCCTTTTCTTTGTTGGAGATTCTCTGAGAGGGCGGCTTTGGAGAGAGAGAGAGAGGACTGGAGCTTTCCAGATCATACAGGGGTGAGCTGGAGGTTCCAACCGAACAACACACACACTCATTCATACACACGTCCGTGCACACTCATACACGCATGCACACATACAGTCAAGCAACACACATTTGCACACACTTATTTGCAGATGCTCATACACTCATGCACACACAGCTAAACACATACACTCACATACGCTTGTGCTCACACACTCACGTTCAAGCACAGACACTCGTGTACACACAAGCATGTGTAGACTGAGGAAGTCTGAGTAAGGCTGGTGGTTTGAATCACCATCGGCTTCCAGACTGACAGGTCGGATCACAGGGGTGCATGATGTCCCCTTAGGCACAACCGCATGAAAGGTACACAGGACTTATTTACCACACGTGCAAGTGAGTTCACAGTGACAGGCAAGTAAGGGTCACACAGTCTACGTCACACAAAACCCCTGACCCTCTACCCTGTGTTAGTACCAGGTCAGACCTCAGGCATGCCGAACCCCCATCACGGCCCACCTGCACAGCACAGGTGATGGTCCACGGTGTAGTGGCTCCCGACTTTCTGGCAACCAGGAAAGGAAGAAGCCTTATGTGAACCCTGCAAACACTTCCTGTAGAGTGTAGGTGGTCTCACACAGCCTCTCTGAACTGCTGGCCGGGGCCAAACTACCTCCCATCATGCAGATGAAGTGCCTGGGGGCTGGGGACGGTAATCTCTTACTTAGGGCTACTGAACTAAGAAAAACTGAACCTTCTCCTGCTGCCAGGGCAACTGGTCTTTTAAAAGATCATTTAATTTTTTTTTTTCCAGACAGGGTTTCTCTGTGTAGCCCTGGCTGTCCTAGAACTCACGGAGATCCACCTATCCCTGTCTCCTGAGTGCTGGGATTAAAGGCATGCACTACCATGCCTGGCTTTATTTTTAGGTTTTTTAAAAAAAATTTTAAATTTTCATTTATTTAATGTATGTTTATGTTTTTTTTTTCCCCTGCATATATTGCCTGGTACCCATGGAGGTCAGGAGAGAGCACTAGGTTCCCTGGAATTGAGTTAAAGATGATTGTGAACAGCCATGTGGGTGCTGGGAATCGAACCTGGGTCCTCTGGAAGAGCAGCCAGTGCTCTTAGCTGATCAGCCATCTTTCAAGCTTCTATTTTTCACTTTTCCCCCCATTTTGTGTGTGTGTGTGTGTGTGTGTGTGTGTGTGTGTGTGTGTGTGCGCGCGCGCGCGCATGCGCGCGCGTGTGTGTGCGTGCATGTGTTTGCAGATACATGGGCACACACATGCTTGCATGCATATGTGCCTGAGGTCGATGTCAGGAATCATCCTCAATAGCTCTTCCACCTATTCATTGAAGCAGGGTCTCTTAATCAGAGCCAGAGCTTGGTAGATGAGGCTCGTCTTGCTAGACAGCTTGCCGTGGGATTCTTCTGTCTGCCTTCTGAAGCTGGAATTATTACAGGTGAGCTGCCACACTCACTGGGCACTTTGTTTCTGTTCTAGGGGTTCGAACCCCGTGCCAGAATTGCAACTGGTCTTTTTCAGATATTCTTTTCCATCTGTGCCTCCTCCCTTACCAGGAAAGAGCGCACCTCTCTGGCAGACTATGTTTCACACCCATATCGCTCAATTTCCTCAGTAAATGACCGGCAGCTCTCTACGGCTACCACTCAGATTTCCTGCTCAGTATGGCATGGCCAGGGCCCTGATCAGAGAGTTATAAGTCTAGGCCCCAAATCAGCATTGCGATTGGATATCCGGTCTCAGTGAAGATGAGTGGACATCCCTATTTCATTCAGGACTGAGTCCAGAAGGATTCGATTCTCCCTTCTGCTGTTCATTTGCTCGTAGCGCAGAGGCTCTGGACTGGGCACTCCTGGCTTGGACTCAACTTATCAAGACAGAAACAATTTTTGACTCCTGTACAGGCTTTTGTTTTTTGAGACAAGGTCTCACTAGGTATCCCTAGTCCTGGCTGGTTCAGAGCTTGCTATGTAGACCAGGCTAGTCCTGAACTCACAGAGATCTGCCTGCTCTGCCTCCTGCTACTTGGAGTAAGGTGTGTGCCCCCTTATTTTTTCTCCCTAACTATGCCCCGTCTCTCTCCAGGATTGGATGGCTGAGGTCTGGCCCTGAAAACACAGGGTGAGTAAGGGTTGGGGAACACAGCAAACTAGCAGGCCAGGCCCCCTCACTCGGACAGTCTACCTTGAGGACACGGAGATTGTACCCACGATGATCTCTACTTATAAAGCCTGTGTTGAGCCGTGGGAAAACCATCTAGATGGCAAACAGGTGGTGTGGTCAGAAAAGCAGGAAAGGACTGCAAAAGTCACCAGGCAAAGCCACCTAACGCAGCCCAGAGAAAGGCAGTTTATGGCTGGGTATGCTGAACCGAACCAACACTCATTTTTTCGACCCCCTGTGACAGAATAGAATAGAATGGAATAGCATAGCACAGCATAGCATAGCATAGCACAGCATAGCACAGCATAGCACAGCATAGCACAGCATAGTATGCAGCAGGTGTCATACTGGGTGGAGCTCCTAAACAGGTGGGGCAGCTGTCACTTCTGGCTTCTTAGAAAGCTGCTCCCAGCTGGGCGGTGGTGGCGCACACCTTTAATCCCAGCACTTGTGAGGCAGAGCCAGGTGGATCTCTGTGAGTTCAGGGCCAGTCTGGTCTACAGAGCAGGAACCAAAATTTACACAGAGAAACCCTGTCTCGAAAAACCAAAAAAAAAAAAAAAAAAAAAAAAAAAAAAGAAAGAAAGGAAGAAAGAAAGAAAGCAAGCTGCTCCCAGAAGCCTCTCTAAGAACGCAGTCCCAAATAGGGAGGAAGCCCCAGGATGCATGGGAAGCCACACTGGCTGCTTCCCAGCTGAGTGGGAACAGACACATCAATGATAAACCTGTGAAGGGCGTCATCACCTGGGTCCCCAGAACACTCTGCCTGTAGCCATAAGAGAGCCACCTTAGTTAACTCCAGGGACCCTGAGAGACAAGGGTGAATTGTCCTTTCAAGCCACAAAGCCTTTCTGTAGGGGAGGGGAGTTAGTTCACAGACGGCTGGAACAGCAAGGCAGGAGGAGGCAGGCTATCCCTGGGAAGGCAAGGAGCTTTGGAAGAAATGGTCTGTTTGGGGAACTCAGGACCAGATGGATCCTGATCATCGCAGGCTGGGCAACTCTACTGGGAAGATTAACTTCCACAAATCCCAGCTGAAACCAACATTTCCCTCAGCAGTCACTTGGTAAGGGAAATATCCTTTCTTTGACTCAGAGAAATTCCACTGCCTCTGTGGCCCTGGTCCTGACCTCTGTCAATGGCCCAACAGGGGACAGCTCTGCCCATCAAAACTCAGCCTGCCTCATCCCCCTGCCCGCTCCTGCTCATGTTATCACAACAAACACCTTGTGACGTAGGCCCCATTATTGGTATTTTATAAAACCTGGGCTCTGAGCCTGCAGAGCTGGGTCTTGCTTGCCCACCCTGACCACAGAGCTCCAGCCTGTGTGCTCTGCCCTTTCTCCCCTCTCTTCATCCGCCAGAGACTGTGTTCTGGGTCCAAGCAGCTCACACATTCTTCGCCCAATCCCGCCCTAAGATGACAGACTGTTGGTGTGAGTCAGTGACCTTTGCATCAATATGTTCTGGGGCCCCAAACCTTCTTCCACATGACCCAGTCCTTCTCTGGGCAGCTAATGCCTACCTCTTAGTCTCTTAGTAGTCAGGGGACTCTGCCCAGAACATTCCAGAAATGGTGAGGACATCTTGTCTAGAGCTACTTAAGTGCTCCTCTGCCAAGACCCACTTTTAGGGACCACCTAAGACTCAGCACAAGCACTTCTAGATTTCTGGACCCAGGGGACACAGGTAGGCTGGAGGGGACACCTATCTCCAGTCCCCATGCTGAGTCCTGCTGTCAACTATTGACATTTATGGTTATGATGAATCTTCACAGAACTTGCTGTGTGTGTGTGTGTGTGTGTGTGTGTGTGTGTGTGTCGGGGGGCGGGGGAGCGGTTGGTGGTGGCAGCTGTCATCCTCTCATAGTTGAAGGGTCTGAATTTCTGGGAAAAGTGACTTGTCAAGGTCATGGGTCTGGGAGGTGACAGGGCTGAGCTCTGGGATCAGAACTGCTGACCTCAGGACCTTCACCTTTTCCTGAGTGCCAGCTGTCTCGTGAGATGGTCAGCATCTGGTTGTGACCAGGGCTAACCCCACTGTCTGGCCACCATGGTGACAAGCATGACAACCAGGACATCTGCCAGATACTGTCATGTAGGTGGGAGGTAGCAGTCTCAATTAGGTGAGGGTACCTGGGGGCTTTCACGGTGGGTGGGGGACAGAGGTGGGGAGGAGAGGCTATCTCACTCTCCTGTTTCTGGGATAAGCTGTGGTGAGATGGGACTCCCAAAGAAATGCTAGAAATGCCTTATTATAGTAATATTAAACAAACCATGCGTAGTGGATGAGGGAGGTGGTGCTCCATTCTTACCCGCGGGCCGAAGTCTCCTGGTGCACCCTGGGAACCAAACACAGGGAAATGAATGGCCACTGATTACATTATTTCTCCGCATTTCCTCTTGAACATTCACTCTGTGCTTGGCGTAAATTCTAATGAAAACAGCAGGCCGGCCTTATTTTAACTCCTCACTTCCAGTGAGGGCAGTGAGGCTCAAAGAGGTTAAGGATTACGCCCGAGGTCACACAGCCAGCAAAGTGAAGCCAGGCAGTTCCTCATCTATGGCTGCATCCCAGACATTCAAGATCCCAGACACAGTGTGGCCTCTGGGTGGCTGCTCCCACTGTGTCCACCCACAGTTCTCGAACCTTGGACTAGGGAGAGATAATAAAGCCATGAGCTTTGAAACGGGCTATGTAGCAAGAGATACAAAGGAGCCTGATTCTCCTTGATCTCAAAGCCCCAGAGTTGTTTCTATGGCTTTGATGACATCAGCCAGAAACAGCCAAGAAGATAGATACGATACCTACCAGCTGTACCAGCATCTCATCCACCCACCAACAAAGGACCATTCAGACCATGACCTCATGAGACCTCCCCATAGCTCTGAGAGGCTGCTTTTATACAGATGGACAAATTGAGGCCTTTGCAGCTGGGTAACTTGCCCAAATCACACAGCAGTGGATCTAGAATGTGGAGAGGAGACTCTGAGCCATCAGGTCCTGTGTCTTTCCACGGCTTTCTCAGCCCTGTTGGCAGTTAGGGGCACTGACTGGTTTGTTCGTATTACCTAGGGATAGCTGCATGTGGCCTCTGAGGTCCTCACTTAGTCCTGCCACTCGGAGCTCTGCTCTGGTTCTTCTTCCTCCAGATCCCTCATAATGTCCACACAAATCTCCTCTGCTCCTTTCCAAGGAACTTGGTGGGTCCTATGTTTAATGCCAAGTACCAAAGGGGCCATTTCCCAGAGCTGTTGGATCTCATGTTCAGAAGCATACAGTCTCTTCCAGGGTAGTTGCTCTTTGGAGTCTAAACTCCATCTATTTATCAGTGGATGGGCCATCCATATTTATATCCATTTATTTACTCATCTACTTATTAACTCATTCATCTTTCTACTCATCTACCTACACATCCATCCATCCATTCATCCATCCATCCACACACACATCTACCCACCTACTCATCCACCCACCCACCCATCATCCATCTATCCATCCATCCACCCACGCATCCACCCACCTACTCATCCACCCACCCACCCATCATCCATCCATCCATCCATCTGCTCACCCACCCATCCAATTTCTTCATGAGGGGCTGCCAAGATAGCCCTCTGCCATTTGTGTCCCTAAAGGGGTGTCTTCCCCACAGATAACACCATCCACCATCACCATTCATGCTCCAAGCCCTCCAGACACGTTGCTCACTGCAGAAACTGCCTTTGTTTTGTTATGCTGGGACACCAGAATCCAGACCCAACCCTCCCTGCATGTGGTACATGAACTTGTGGTCCTTTTTGGAGATAGGCATTGGCATTGCTTGCTTTACTCTACAGATGGGGAATTTGAGGCTTGGGGGTTGGGGGTTGACTTGCTCAACTTTCCCCTCTGGAATCAAGGTTAGAGTTGGCTGCTGGCATCCTTCATCAGCCCACGGTATCCAGACAGCATCCAGCTGCACTTACCTTTTCCCCTTTGGGGCCTGGAAGTCCCTGGGCAAGGAAGACAGAGAAAAAACAGGCATGAGTGAGGTGAGCTAGGCTGGCTCCACTTCCGGTTGACCCATGGCCATGAGGGCAGAGGGATGTGTGGGGCTAGCAGAACCGTGGGCATCTGAGCGGAACACTACACAGGCCTGTCAAGCTGTCCCTGCTGCCTCCTGGAAGCTCCACACCTGTCCTCAGCATGATGGAGACGAGGGTTTGAGGGTCAGCAGCCGGGGTTCACAGGCATCCTCTGAGCAGGAAAAGGGTGTATACACTAGTTTTTCTCTCTAGAGGGCACACACATTCCATGCTTTGTCTCTGCTGGGGAGGAGGTCATTGTCCAGAATTGCCATCTATTCTCCAGAATACTTGCCTTTAAGAGCAGTAGTCTCTTGAATTTTAGGTTCCATCCATCTACCCTTCAATAGGTCACCCACCCCCCACCTACCCATTTATCCATACATTCACTCTTTTCCTACCCTCCCATTTATCTATCTATGTACTCATCTACTCATCTACCCACTCATCCATTTACCCATTCATGTGTGAATGCATGCATTCATCCATTCATCTACCCATCATCCACCTACCCATTTATCTGTTCCATTCATCTATCCACTCACCTATTTACCTACTCATCTACCCATCCACTCATTTATCCATGCATTCACTCATTTGTTTATCCTCCCATTTATCTATCCATCCATCCATCCATCCATCCATCCATTCATTCATCCATCCGTCTATCCACCCATATATCTACCCACCTACCCATATGTCCACCTACCTACCCACTCATCTACTCAATCCCCATCCATGCACTCATTTATCCACTTATCTACCCATCTATCCATCCTTTCAACCACCCACTCATCTGTCCACCCATCCATTAATCCATCAATCTACCACCCATCTATCAGCACACCTATCTGCCTACTGGTTCACCCACACCCCATTATTTATTTAATTGTGCTTATATTTCCTTGTGCACCTTGTTCATCTGCTGAGGATGCCTGTGGACCGTGGACTCCTGGAACAGGTATTGAGAACTTCCCAGCCTAATGCCCATCATGGAAGTCTTGAGAATGTGTTAGACATTCTGTGTCTAGGGCCTGTTGAGATGGACTCGTAAACTTTGAAGGCGACTAAATGCTGGGAACTGTGTTGCCCATGGCTCTCTATAACTTCCTAACACCCCCTAGGAGAGGATGCTTAGAGGTAGAAGGGGAAAGGCATCTCCATGATTGCTCACTCAGCAGATGGTGGCGATGGATTTGAATTCACATGACAAGTGGCTTTGTCTTGTTATACTATAGCTGCTGAACTAACTTCTCAGTCCCTTCCTGCATCCCATGGTCACTCCACCCCCACAGCGGCAGCCTACCCCAGGGCCATCTAGTACTGTTGTGGTGACTTACTGGCTTGCCGTCCAGACCCAGAGGTCCCTGGAACATGAGAGAGAGCAAGGGTTACACACAGGAACATTCCTTCCACGTCTTAGGACCCCAGTGCATTATATAGTGACGAGAAATCAAAGCCTGTCCTGAGTCCTGAGGTCAGGGTACATCCCAGGTGGCCCGGGTAGGGAGTGGGGGAAGGACATTTGTGTGTAGTCAGCCACTCAGAATCCCCTCCTCCGATAAGAGAACCCCAATTCTTCTCTAAAGCCCTCCCCATCATTAAGTGGGACTGTTGAGGGTGGGCAGCGACCATGCTTTCTTGTCAAGGTGACAGGTGTAGGCCTGGGGTGCAAGCTGAGCCATGAGCATCATGCCGGACTTCCAATGGTGCTCTCAAGGGGAAAGGGGCTCTTTTTCCCCAATGGGATTAAACCAGGGTTCCTTGGCCCCCCAAGTGGCTTGAGAGAGAGAGTGCCACGGAGAAGAAAGCAGAGCTGAGAGTCTGAAAGAAAGACAGTGCCCAGGGCTCGAGGCTGTAGTGCTGCTGTGGTCCTGCACACTTCTGCATACTGGGGTTTCCCTGAAGCCAGCTTGACGTGAGTAGCTGTCACTTAGATTGGATGACTCTGGAAGGCTGAGCATTCCGCTGTGGCATGGGACAGCAAGGGCTGAGAGAAGCTAGATGATCCTGGGGCCAGGGCTGAGGGCAGGGTATCTTAGGACCGCCAGGCCCCCGTGGTGTATGCAGAGGGCCACTGACCCTAAGACTGAACGAGTCTCACCCTGTCTCCTTCTCGGGCTAGAAGGATATAACATGTGGGGATTCTGCAGACCAGGGTTGCTTGGTCACTGCAAGCCCCTGTCCCCTGTCTTTGTCACTACTGTCCCCTCATCCCCATGTGTATGTCACCTTTTTTTTTTTTTTTTTTTTTAAGAAACATTTTAGTTTAACATGTACTTCACCTTTGACCCCAGGAGCATTGCCTGCAGCCCCACCCTTCTGAGTCTTCGCGTACCCTGTCCCCGCTGCCTGGCTCACCCTTCTCTTTTCTGCACATCTTTCCCTTTTTTTTCTTTAAGATTTATTTATTATGGATATGGTATTCTACCTGCATGTACACCTGCAGGCCAGAAGAGGGCATCAGATTCCATTCTAGATGGCTGTGACCCACCATGTGGTTGTTGGGACTTGAACCCAGGACCTCTGGAAGAGCTGCCAATGAATGCTCTTAAGGGCTGAGCCATCTCTCCAGTCCCTGTTTGTTTGTTTTTGTTTTTCGAGACACGATTTCTCTGTGTAACAGCCCTGGATACCCTGGAACTCTCTCTATAGCCCAGGCTGGCCTCGAACTCACAGAGATCTGCCTGCCTCTGCCTCCCGAGTGCTGGGATTAAAGGTGTGCGCCGCCACTCTCTCTAGCTTGGTTACCTCCTCTTCCACTAAACCTTCCAGGTGTCTTTATATCCTACAGTCAGGTCATTTGTCCCCGTTTCTGGCAATATAATCTGATGGCTGCATGCTTAATGTGTGTTCTACCTAAGTGTCTTTGATAGCCAAGAAGAAAGTTTCCTTCCCTGACTCGAGCACATGAGTGAGGCCTGAACACGTGGCCAGGGAATGCTTGGGTCAAACATCCCTCCTCAGAAAACCTGAGCTCTAGGCTGTGACTGCAGCTTGGTTGGTAGAGTGTTTGCCTAGCGTGCACAAAGCTCTGGGTTCAATCCCCAGCACCACATCAAAACCAGACACACCTGAAACCCCAACCTTCAGAAAGCTGAGGCAGAGGGAGCCATAATTGCAAGGTTAGCTTCAACTTCATAACGAGTTCAAAGCCAGTCTGCACTACTTTGGACCCTGTCTCAAAATCTGAAATTTCAAGTAGCAACACAATGCCCAACCAGTGGCCTCCTTCATGTGGTGAAACTTTGCTTTATGCACACAGTTATTTAACATATTTCATTAACAGCGGGCTCTGGGCATAAGGTATACTTGACATGTCAGGGGTTTTGTGTTTAGACTTGGGTCCCATCCCTATAATAGCTCGTCATACATATGCAAATACAGGTTGAGTGTCCTTCATCCACGAGGCTTGGGACACATGTATTTTGAATTTTTCTTTTTTGCATTTGGAATGTTTGCATTTACATAATGAGACACCTTGGAGATGGTCCCAAGTGCAAACATGAAATGCATTTATATTTCATTCGCATATTATCTGCATATCTTGAAGGTAATTTTGCATGATATTAATAGTTCGGTCTGCTAAGAACAATGTCACACTGTAGAATTTTCCAGCTGGGTGTTATGCTGATAATCAAAAAGTTTCCGACTTTGGAGCACTTCAGATTTGCAGATGAGGGATGTCAACCTGTCACCCGAGGGAGGAAGGAGAAACAAACGGGACAGACAATGGATGAATCCTGACACTTCACAGCCAAGAAGGGGGCATGTTCAGCTTTGGGCTGGGGGTAGTGGAAATGGTTAGGGAGAGCCACTTGGGGAAATAATACTTGAGGATTTGGATCTAGTTTGGATGTGGTGAACGTGAGGGGAGGTAGGCAGTGTGGACAAAGAAGGACCCGACTAAATCGGAAACAGGGAGTGTTGGGGTCCTGATCTTTAGGACAGAGTTGACCCACAGTAATCATCTTTTTTTAAATTTTTTTATTATTATTATTTTTTCGAGACAGGGATTCTCTGTGTAGTTTTGGTGCCTGTCCTAGATCTCGCTCTGTAGACCAGGCTGGCCTCGAACTCACAGAGATCCACCTGCTTCTGCCTCCCAAGTGCTGGGATTAAAGGTGTGCGCCACCACTGCCCGGCAGCAATCATCTTTAGGACAGAGTTGACCCACAGCCATGACCTGCAGAGGTGGTTCTGGGCTTATCTCTGATGAGGCCCAGATAAGAAAGGTCTCTGAATTAATTCCCCTTCTGGGTGAGTGGTTGGGTCTCAGAGAGACTTCTGGGTGGAGGATGTTTACTGGGAGTCAGTGGCCACTGAGGAGGAGGGGCTGAGAGGTAGGTAGAGGAAGGGACATCCTTCTTTGTAGTCAGATGGATCTCCCTGGCTTAATGACATGCTTCTGATGTCCCTTTTGTCCTGGCAGGATGGAAGTGGGAAGGGGAGGGCTGAGTTGCTCTGAGCTGTGAAACTTCCTAGGGTGGAAACTCATCTCTCCTCTACCTGCCTCAGACTGATGCCCCGTGGTCCACTATCCTGTAGGCTTGTCCATGGAGAGATTCTGTGGTCCAGGAAGTCTGAGAAACATTTAGTTTCACTCTGTGAAGCAGGTTTCTTTCCCACAAGCCTTGTCCAGATCATTTTCTAGTTTGGGGGTTTCCAGTCTCATGGGTGCCCCTGCCCCCCATCTCAGGGCCTGGCTGAGACTAAGCATAACAACCCAAGTATGAGGCTATATGGACTGTTTACAAAGTAGACATTCCCGTGGGCTGGAAAAGGGCTTAAACCTGGCTCTGGGTGCTTGCAAGAGAGAGGGAGAGGTGCCTCAGGGAAGGGCTAGGAGATGGTTTGGCTAATTCTTGAACAAATCTGGCTGTTGCATGGTCAGGCTACTTAAGGCAGGACAGAGTCCAGACAGACTGGAAGGACAGAGCCCCAGACTGGCTGGATGCATGCTCTTGGTGGCAGGATTAGGTCTGGGTATCTTTCCCATCAAGGCAACCCACCCCTCCCCAGACAATGGGGAACCAACCATCAGCTACTCCCGCCCTTCCAGAATTCCCTGCATGAAACACTAAGGAGTAAAGTAGCTTGAGCCTCGCTCGGCCTGGGTTCAAATCCCTCCTCTGACCCACGCTACCCCGCCTGTGGGAGACCCTTCTCCTTCCTGATCAAAGCCATAGGATCCACCAGAGGTTTTCATCACCCTCTGCCCTCCGTGAAACCCCACAGCTGTTTACAAGTCTCAGTTCTGCTTGAAGTCGCTTTTCCTCGAGGAGATCAGCTGGCTCCCGGATGTTTCTGGATGTTCGAGGAGCAAATAAAACCACAGGCTGTACATGAATCGAGAGCAAAGCCCCAGGCAGGCTCAGTCTCCTGCCTCACTCAGTGACCGGGACATCCCAGGCCTTGAGCTTATCCACAAGGTGGGAGGCATGCTGTTCTCTCAGTGACAAGTTCAAGTCAGCCTCCCTTTTTTCTTCCTCTCTTAGATTCACCCACGACAGGGGATAACTACAGGCTAGCTGATACAGAATCAGTGTTTGAACCGGCCTTGGCAGAGGCAGTGCTGGGAGTGAACTTCCTGCAGCTTTCTGAGTGGGTAGTGCTACCTACTGATTTTTTTGTTTTTTGTTTTTAGACAAGGTCTCACACTGCAGTCCTGGCTAGCCTGGAACTCACCATGTAGACCAGGTTGGCCTCACATTCACAAAGATCTGCTTGCCTCTGCTTCCAAAATGCTAGGATTAAAGATGTGAGCCACTACTCCTGGCACCCTTAAAAAAAAATGATTTGGGTCTGGAAAGATGGCTCAGTGGTTAAGAGCGTTTGCTGATGTTGTTGCGGGGGACCTGGGTTTGGTTCTCGGAACCTACATAATGGTTTATGACCCTTGGTAACTACAGTTTCAGAGAGCTGATGCCCTCTGGACTTGGGCGCCAGGTAGGTATATGGTACACATGCATGCAAAGCTTATAAATAAATACATAAACAAACAAACAAATAAATAATATTAGGTCCATTTATAAAAATGATTTATTTTATTTTTAATTTTGTGTATGTGTACCCACAGAGGCCAGAAGAGGACTGTGGATCCCTTGAAGCTGCAGTCATAGGCAATGGTTCCTTCTTTTACTGCCTCGTTAAGTTGGTCCTGAGCAGGGGCACATGGAGCCATCTTTTGAGAACTGAGAACAAGTATGGCAGGAGGCTTCCTTCCTTCCTTCCTTCCTTCCTTCCTTCCTTCCTTCCTTCCTTCCTTCCTTTCTAATTTATTTATTTTCATTTTATGTGCATTGATATTTTGCCTACATGTATGTCTGGGTGAGAGTGTCGGATGCCCTGGAACTGGAGTTCCAGACAGTTGTGAGCTGCCATGTGGGTGCTGGGAATTGAACCTGGGTCTTCTGGAAAAGCAGCCAGTGCTCTTAACCACTGAGTCATCTCTCCAGCCCCCAGCAAGAGGGTTTCTGACAAAGTAAGTCTGGGTTGTGGGGTCTGGAGGCTCCATCCCTGGGGCCTCAAGATGATCAGCCACTGAAGGCTGTGGGAGCCCCCCACTTCATCTTGGAGATGGCAAGGGCTGGGTCTGATGCATTTTCCTGCCTCCGCCAGGGCAAAGGTGAAGGCAGCAGGGACGGAGGTTATCTGAGCATTGGTTCTTTTTAGTTAAAAAAAAAAAAGCATTTATTTATTTGTGTGAGTGTGTGTGCACGCATGTGGAGGTCAGAGGCCAACCTCTGGGCATCAGTTGTCTCCTTCCACTTGGTGAGTTTTGAAGGTTGAACTGGTCATTAGGCTTAACAGCAGGTGCCTCTACCCAGTGAACTGTCTCTCTGCCCTGTTTTTTTTTTTTTTTTTGGACAGAGCCTCCTACAGCTGGCCTTGAACTCCTGATGTTTCTTCTTCCACCTCCCACCGCTAGGATTATGGGTAATCATCATATGCCTGGATTGAGTTGGGTCCTTCTTATTGTGGCTCTCCTTCCCTGAGATGGGCAAGAAGGGACCAAACCAACAAACTGGCAATGTTTAGATGCACACAGAGCCACTCCACCCAACCAGAGCTGGGTGACTGTCTTGCTTTCTTACTGTAATTAATGCTGACAGCTCCTGCTGGGGAAATGGAGCCCTCAAAATGCATTGGGCCGGGGCCCCTGGATGAGGGGGCTTACCAGGATTATCAGTTCAGGACCTAGTAATTAAGCCCCAGATGTTGACGATTCATCAAATTACGAGGCTGGTGGGGTCTGAGGTCCCAGCCGGGGAAGTGTGCATTACTCCATGAAGGCTCCATGAGCCTTGCCCCAGCCTTCACCAGGGCTGGCCAATGGGCAGGAGTAGGGGGCAGCCCCCTCCAGGCAGGTCAGCCCCATATGGTTCTGATTTCTCAGGCCTGGCTGCTTGCGTACACATGGACTGCAGTTCTAGTCTAGGTTTTAACAATTTCCCAAACTTGAGTTCCCTGCCCCGGGGAAAAGGAAGAAAGGGCCTCCTCAGTGTGGGGGTCCAGCTGCGGCCTGGGCCCTGCTAGTGGCCTACCGCTCTTTCCAGAGACTTTAGGTCTGGGTGTTTTGCAGAATGGCCACTGCACCCCGAGTCATAGTGAGCTGTAGACTCATAGGCGTGTCCAAGCTACACGTGGCAGAGGACGGCTGTGTATGCAGCCCAATATCAAATTGCAAACTTATTTAAAGTATTATTTTTTTTTGCAATGTTTTTGGAAGTTGATCACACATTCCCAAGTGTGAATTTTGTATTAGATGTACAGATGATGGCTTGTGAGGTGACTCAGAGGGTAAAGGCACTCACTGCCGAGTCGGACAATCCGAGTTCAATCCCTGAAACCCACATGGTGCAAGGAGAGAGCTGGCTACCTCATACTGTCCTCTGATCTCCACGTGCAGACTGTGGCGTGCACGGTCTTTCTCTCTCCCATACACACACAAATAAGTATTAGATATACAGATGATAATGTCACTGTCAAAAGCTAGAGATTTTGTCAACTAACAACCGTGAGGTTAAAAAATAAAAATAAAACCGACCACCACCACGACAAAAAACCTCAAACCAAAAAAACTAGCAGCCAGGTTGGAAAAAAGACAAAAAACCACTGACAGCTGGGTAGTGGTGGCGCATGCCTTTAATTCCAGTACTCAGGGAGCAGAGGCAGGTGGATCTCTGTGAGTTCGAGGCCAGCCTGGGCTACAGAGCGAGTTCCAGGACAGGCTCCAAAGGTACACAAAGAAACCCTGTCTTGAAAAAAACAAACCAACCAAACAACCAAACAAACAAAAAACAACTGACAATTCACTTCACTCTGAGGAGTTTGGAATGGTCTTGAAAAGCAGGAAGACCTCCCAGCCCCGGGGACGTGATCCTGCCTGCCCAGGACTGTACTGCCTTCTCAGCCGGTCATGGCCCCAGGGCCCTTGCTCCACTCTCTCCTGCTTCACATCCGCTGGTTGCCTGGGAGCGCGACCTGCCAGCTCTGTAGGGCACGGGTGTGCGACCCTTGGCCTGGGTCTCTTTCAGCTGTGAGATGCTGAGCCACGAAAGCAGCTGGCTTCTATTTGGTGGAGAGGGCTTGCTCAGTGAGTGGCCTGGGTTGGCTGGAAGCAATTACATCGATGTCCCCATCACACACCATGGCTGGAAGAGGTGGTGTTTAAAGGACTAAGCCTTTGAACTGATCCCAAATATCTGCTTAAATTACTTATTCACCCATTACTGGTATTTGGTGGGGAGAAACATGATTGCCTTGTCAGGTAACAGGAAAAATTTCCCCTCTTTGGGGAGGAAGGGATAAAGGGCCTTGACTTGCAGTGGCTGTGGAGGCAACAGGGTATGGGAGTGGGGAGTGAGGCTGTGTCCGTCTGAGATGCTTGTGTGCTGAGAAACTAGACACAGCAGACCAAGCTGACCACGGTGTGGCTCCAACTCCTCGGTGGACCCAGGGACCAGTGACAGAGATGGTTCATGGTGGATGTTCTGTCTCTCCTTGTTCACCAGCAACCCCCCCTAGACCTTATCCAGGCCAAGCCCCTGCTTTGCCCTTGGTCTGGTGGGGTACTTGTTCATGTCTTCCAATGTCTACTCACACACGAGTTCCTAGACTCTCTTTTGTGCATTGGAGGTAGAATCCAGCACGAGGCAATCCACCACCAAGCTCCTCCTTCAGCTCTCCCACCTGGAGGGAGCAGCATGGACCTTCTTTGATTTCCACAGACAAGGCAAGCAGAAAAAGCATCGCCACCAGCAAAAAGGGATTCCCAGCTTTTCTGGAACATCAGAAAATGCTGTGAGGATTGGGCAGGACCCCACTGAGATGCCCCAGGCCATCCCGCCCAAGCCCTCCAGGTCTCTAAGCTTTCTTGCTGGCATTTTTTTTTTTTTTTTAATTTTCTTATCTGGCTGAAGCCTGCAAGGCACCAGTGAGCTCGTGAGCTCACGTTTCAGGAGCTGAACTGTCTCTCTGGTCCTTCTACACTCCTGAGCACATCTTCCTTCCCTCCCAGACCGGCCTCCACTATCTCCCATCCCTGACTTGCCGAGGATGGCATGCTGGCCATGCCCCTGCCCTTAGACCTCAAGAGTGAGCGGCCCATTTTTCTTGGATGCCGATGTCCTTCTTTGGGATAGGGAAGTGGAATGGATGGGATGAGTCCCCTGGGACTCGGACATCAGAGGAGGGAGGGAGGGAGGGCACCCTCAATGAGGCTAGCCGCCTGCTGCTTGCTCCTCATCAGCCTGGCCCTGGGGGTGGGGCAGTCCCCATTTGCCAGCCCCTAGCTTGTTTTTGCTTTGTTTTGATTTTTCTTTTTCTTTGAGAGAGACTCTCACTATGTAGCCCTGGCTGGCCTGGGACTCACTATGTAGACTAGGCTGGCCCTCAGACTCAGAGATCGGCCTCCTTAGGGTTGGGATTCAAGGCGTTCTGCTAGCCACTGTTTTGAGAAAGGGTCTCATATAGCTTAGGCTGGCTTTGAACTCATCATGCAGTCAGGGATGACCTTGAACTCTTGATCCTTTTTCCTCTACCTCTTGAGTGCTGGGATTGTTGGTGGGCACCATCGTGCCTGTTTTGTATGTGGTGCAGGGATCGAACCCAAGGCTTGGTTTATGTTAGACAAACTATCAAGTGAGCTACATTCCCAGTCCTCCCAACTGGACTTTTTTTTTTTCCTATGTCACATGTCCATTCCTCGAGGCAGCCCTGACCCCTGCCGTGGGCTCACAGCTACCTGAACCCTGTTGGCACTGACCACAGTCTCACTGTGAAGCTGGCGCTTACGTGAATTGTGGATCTTCCTCTCCATTAGTCATAGACTCCCCGGAGGTGAGGACCCTGGGATGTTTTTCTGCTACTACATCTGAAATGCCAAAGAGCCCTGAGCTGAGGACACGGCAAACATTTGTTGAACAACGCTTCTGACACATTGACTGTGATTCCATGAACAAATATCCAATCTCCCACCAGCGCTGGTGTCATCTGTGAGCACTAGAGGGCGCCCTTGATCTGCTATCTGCTGGTCCCAGCCAACTCCGGCCACGGTGTTACCTCGTGGGAGGCCAGTCAGGACACTCTGCAGCTCTGCTAGCCTCAAGGGCTCCCCGCTGCTGGACTGGGTGACCATAGAATGACAGAAACTGTCATTCACTGAACCCAGTGTGAATGCCCAGTCCTGGGGCTTCCAGGAGTCATCTACTTGGGTCTCCTAGCTGCTACCAGGGATGTCAGGAACACATCTCGGGTTGGAATATGCCTGAGGTCACAGTCTATGGGGACCCAAAGCTCACGCTTTCTTAAGCCATGGGAGCTGCAGGAGTAGCTTCCTACCCACACACCTGTCTCCTCTCGAGTCTTTCTTGGGGAGGCTTGAACATGGGTCATTGGCCCAGTTCATGTCTGTGAACTCGCTCCTCCACGCGGTGTGTGAAGTGTGTGTGGTGAAGTGAGGAGCATGCCAGCTAGCCTGCAGGTTCCACTCTATGACTGATTACTGGCAACCAGCAAAGTGAGGCGCCACCCTCCTCCGCCTGGGCTCTCACCGTGCCTCTTCCTCTTCCAGAGTGACATGTGGGCAGGAGGTCCCTGTGCCAGGAAGATACAGAAGCAGGAGAGGGTGTGAGTGGCCCCTGGAACCTGAGCACAGGAGACTCCTGGCTGGCTGTGGTCATCTTCCTTTCCTTGGCGGCGTCACATGGGCCATTCATGGGAAACTGAGGAATGGAGGAGAGCCAGACCCAGACAATGGCTGGACTCCAGAAGTACCTGTTTTGTTCTGCCTCAGGGGAGAGGGCTGGGGAGGAAGTCAGTACAGAGGCCCTCTTCTGCAGGCCCAGCTGGCTCTGTCTTTGAGGTTCCAATCTGGGGACCATTATGGGGGACTCAGGAAGTCTGCTTTTACCCGTCCTCACTCTGCCCAGCATCTCGAGGGCTGGGAGCCGCCCTGGAGGGGTCAGATGTGAATGAGCCAGGGGATGTTAAAATTTAAAAAAGCACATGAATTTGGGGGTATTACAGATGGATCATTTAACTAATTACATTTTTACAATCAAAGCTGTTTTTGAACTAGAAGAGTGTAAGAAAGCATATGAGTGTGTGGCGTTCATGGTCCTTTTTTGTTGGCTTGATTAATTCCAAACGGTCCAACTGAGTTATTCATTTCGAAATTGGTCCCAGGCCGGGGCCCCGTCTGGCAGACCACATTTCAGCCCCGAGCTCACACTGTCCTCTGGGACCTCGGTTGTCGAGGCCCCATGACTGATGTTGGAGACAGTGCAGGCCTGGCTTCCCTGGGTCCTGTGAGTTTAACCAGGCGAGGGCTGTGGGTGGTGCTCAGGCCTGGAGATGCCTGCATGAGGGTTTCTGATTCTAGTGAGACCTGCCCCATGCCCTGGGATAATCTGATTCCTCATTAAATCTTTTTATTGTGTTTATTTATTGGGTGTTGTGTGGGTGAGAGTGCCATGGCATATGTGTGGAGGCCAGAGGACAACTCCCAGGAGTCATTTCTCTCCTGCCACCACGTGGGTCCTGGGGATTGAACTCAGGTGCTCAGGCCTGGTGGCACCTTTGACTGCTGAGCCTTCTTGCTGGCCCCAGATCCTAACCTAAGGCTTTCACCCAGGCTGAGCCTCACTTCTCAGCAGGTCTCCTTTCTCCTTTCTCAATTCTATCTCTGTCAGTAAACTACTGTAGTCTCTTCCGGCCTCTGCCCTGAAGTGGGGACACCTTTAAAATGTGTGGTGGGAGAAAACCTTATTTAAAATGCTGGTCATCAGAAGTGCTTCAGGGGGCTGCAGGCACACTCAGTGGAAGACTGCCTAGTGTGCATTTAAAAATCTAAATTCAATCTCTGCTACTGTCAAACACACACACACACACACACACACACACACACACGCACACACACATGTACACATGTACACATGCACACACACACACACACACACACACACACACACACACACACACCCGGCAGGCTCAGTTGCAAATGTCTGCAATCCCTAGCACTTGGAAGATGGAGGCAGGAAATCTAGGAGTTCAAGGTCATCTTGGCTATGCAGAAAATTCTAGGCCAGCCTGGGATACATTTTCATGCATATGATGAGATAACTTATGATGATAATAAATTCTTAAGTGTGAAATTCACACATGGCTCATATATACTTTATACATCGAATCCAAAGGTAATCTCATTTTATTTATTTATATTTATTTATTGATTGATTGATTTTTTTTTTTTTGAGACAAGGTTTCTCTGTGTAGCTTTGGTGCCTGTCCTGGATCTTGCTCTGTAGACCAGGCTGACCTCAAACTCACAGAGATCTGCCTAGCTCTGCCTCCTGAGTGCTGGGATTAAAGGCGTGTGCCACTACCACCTGGCCTCATTTTATTTTTATAACCTAGTTTTTGGTGTTTTGAGATAGAGTCTCATAGCCTAAGCTGGCATGGAATTCTCTATGTAGCCCAGGCTACCCTCAGATTTGTGATCTTCCTGCTTCAGCCTACAAGCACTGGGATTAGAGGTGTGTACCACAGTGCTAAACTCCTGAGGGTGATTGATTACAATATTCTCAGTGTTTGTGTGTGTGTGTGTGTGTAACCAATCATTTTAGATCACTCTTCCAGCTTATTTACTGAGGCGGTGTCTTGAGCACACCCCAGAGTTCACCAGTGGGGCTGGTCCGGAGAGCTGGCCTGCCATGGCAAGCCTGTCTTTACCCTCTGAAGCTAGAATTACACCTGACCTACCATATGCTATCACACATACCTGGCCTTTCTGTGTGTTCTGGGGATCTGAACTCGGGTTCTCATGCTCTTGAGACAAGCATTTTGACCACTGAATCATCTCCCCAGCCTCTGCACCTGTGCTGTGACTGTCACAGGTCGGGTGTGGCATTTTCCACTTGTGACATTCTGTTGACATTACAAGCTTCTGATCGAGGCATTTCAGAGGTCTGGATCAGAGAGGCCCAACCCACTCAGACCTGCCCAAAATTTCTCAGAGATTTGCAGAGCACCAGTCTCCTCTGGAAGGTGGGCACAGGAGATGGTGGGGTTATACTCAGCATCACTCTCTCTCCTTTCCACCCATTGCTCACACTCACTGTCTCTGAACACGTGCGGCCACACTGTGAGGCCTGATCCCTCAGGCCTTTTTTTTCTGCGTGCATAGTGCCCATGCTTGCTCAGCATGGGATGCCATCCCTCAAACGTGGAAGATGGAGACCTTGGCCTCCGTTGTGCTCACAGGGACCATGAGCTGTGCAGAAGCTAGGTAACCTGAGAGAACTCAGTATTTGGAAGCGGTGTGTGGATTGAGCTGATTTCTAAGCAGACTGAGACAGAACAGAGATGGTGAAGGACAAGGAAGGGGAGGACCCACAGAGGTGGGAGCCAGGCTCCCCATTCCACAGTGAGCTCTGGAAGAGCAGTTGGACCAAGGCCCTGCCCCAACCTTAGACTTGGGGCCTCCAGAACTGTGAGCTGCACAAGCCCCGCTTCCACCTCTCACTCTTTCATTGTGTACATATGTGTGCACACGTGTGGGGCTCAGAGGTTCATGTTGCTTCAGGGACACTCCGATGGCTTCAGGGATGCTCTGTGACAGTTCAGGAGGCACGGGACTCGGGGGGATCTTAGACTCCTGGTAGCTGTCTCTGGGGACAAGTGTTTCCTAGAAACAGAGTGCAATTTCATTGCCCCCTTGGTTCCCGCTGCCTTAGTGAGCCTCTCCATCCAGTCTACAAGGTTCTACTGGATGCAGCCCCTGGACTCTACCCCCGCCACTCCTCCTCCTTTCTAAAGATTTTCTAAAATTGATGTATATGTGTCTGTGTCTGCATGAGTTTATGTGGCACCATGTTATGACCCTGTGGAGACCAGAAGGTGGCATCAGATGCCTTGAAACTGGAGTTATAGGATGTTGTGAACCCGCCGATAAGGATGACGGGAACTGTCCTTTATTAACTGCTGAGCCATCTCTCCAGTCCCCTGGACACTTCTCTCTCCTCCACCACCTCCCTGCCACTTCCTCTCTCCCTCCTCCCATCCTGGCCTCAGGTGGCTCTTCAGGAAGCTTGCTCTACACTCCATGACCGATCCCCTTCTCTATTTTCCTCTGCTGAGAGTATTCACAGAGTTCTGTATCTTGTCACTGAAGTCTCAGTCCAAATGTCATTCTGTCCTTCTTGATTATTTGACCCAAATCACTCAACTATCTCTGCACCCACCCAGCACCCCCACCACACCCTCCTTTATTCTCCTTCTCCTACATTCCACTGTACTCAGGACTGTTCACACTGCCTCCAGAAGGTAAGTGGGAAGCCAGGAAGCCATGAAACCCAACACCGAGCGTGAAGAAAATGGAAAGCCTAAAGAGGAAAATCAAGATTTGCTGAGGGTGACTAGAAGGCAGTCTTGGGTTTTCTGTACAAAGGGTGAGAGGTGGATGCAATATTAAACCCTGTGTGACGGACAAGTCATTTTCACCTGAGCTACGTACATCTTAGAGAGGAAAAAAGGGACGTGAGAAACACTTTCAGGATGACTCCATTGTGCCAAGATGATCTCTGTCTCCTACCTCCAGTGTCTAAAGACTGACTGGGTCTGATTTACCTTTGTGCCTTCCCTGTGTATAGCACAAGACACAATATCAAGCTTCCTATTAGTGAGATGCCAAAACCACTTTAACACATAAAAGCTGATTAATTCCCCCAAGTGCTGGAATACCATGCCTGGGGCTCCCCTGCAGCCCCTATCAATGATTCACAATGCTTGGTGCTCAGAACTCCCCCTGCTGCTGGTCAATACAAGACTGCTAGCCCCTAGCCGCTTCTTTCAGCTTCAAACTCTATACCTGCAATTCTAGCCTTCACCACTAGGTGGCAGGCCAACACAAACGTTAACATCTTTTAAATCTCATCTTTCACCACTGCGTCTCATGAAAATACACCCCAAATTAAAACAAGACGTATACCTATGGACATATATTTAAAAACTTATCATATTGAAATACATTAAAAGTATGATAATACCCACAGTTGGCCAGAGTTTGGAGAAACATGCGGCATTTGTGCGCTGTTGGTGGGAATGTAAATGACTGCAGCCTCCCAGAGGGCAATTTGGCAATGCACATCAAAAGCCTTAAACATGTGCAAATCCTTTGGTACAACAATTCGACTTATAGACATTTTATTCTATGGAGATAATCACAGAAATAAGCCTCCACTTACTCCCAGGATGTTGAGTGTAAGGATGAAAAATTGTCCCTATTTAATGATATAACTTGGAGACTGGCTAAATAAAATTATACATGTGATCAGATACTATGCAGCTATTACATTCTATTAGGGGTTTTAATGGTGTGGGAGTGTCTGATGATATATCAGATGAGAGAGAGGAGCGTGTCCCTCTAGCCTTGTTTTTATAGGAAGTATGGGAACAAAGTGGCGTATAAAAAATGCTAGAACAACATGAAAATAGTGAGATGTATCGTCTGTGGGTGGCAGAAGGAAGGAGGACTGCTTTTTCCTTTTTTTTTTGGGTGCCTTTCTCTATTTTCCAAATGTTTTACAATAGACATGACATGCATTTATTGCAACCATAAGGTTCTGTTAACAAGCCCTTGGGGGCACAAAGGACAGAGCCTCTGTTCAGGAAGGGCACGGAGACAGTGACCCCGGAGCCCTGTCAGCTCTGACCCCCTTGAGTCTATAACCTGCCTCACAGATGTGGGTGGCCCCTGCTGCCCCCCCCCCCTCAGCCACTCCTCCTGGCCGCACATATGGGCCTGGTTTCAGCTGGGGGGTGGGGTGGGCAGAGGGATGAATGTAGAAAACACAGGCCAGGGCCCCATCCCAGCCTTTGCTCCATCTTTTCTTGGTCTTTCTCCCCCCTGAGATTCTGGCTCAAGAGGAAAAAGAAAATCCTCCCTGGTCCTGAAGTTTGCCAACAAAATGAACATGGCCTCTAAGATTCCCTCAAACAAACAAACAAAATACCAACACTAAAATTCAGCAGCTAAACATCCTAAAACTGATCAATCTCAACATTGGATTCCTATCCAAATGCCCGGGTGTATGCTGAGTGGATTCGAAGGATTTCCTCATTTTTTCCTTCATTAAACATTTT
Organism: Peromyscus californicus insignis; assembly: GCF_007827085.1. Lineage (NCBI taxonomy): Eukaryota > Metazoa > Chordata > Mammalia > Rodentia > Cricetidae > Peromyscus > Peromyscus californicus. Next base: position 71,731,595 of record NW_026294551.1, read on the forward strand.
AATTACATCATCTTTATTATTTACTTATTTATTTATTTACTGGTGTGTGTCCATGCATATATGTGTGTAGGCATGCACACCACAGTGTGTATGTGGAGGTCGGAGGACAGCTTTGTGGAGTTGGTTCTCTCATTCCACCTTTCACATGGACTCTGAAATCGAACTCTGGCAGTCAGGTTTGCATGGCAAGTGCCTTTAGCCCGGGAGACATCTTGCTGGCCCTTCTTTTCCATTCTAAAAAATAGTTATGTATTTAAATTGTTTTTTAGATGTACTTTATTTTATGTGCACGAGTGTATGCATGCATGCATGTATGTTTGTCTATACATGTATGTATGTATGTGTGCCTGATGCCTATGGAGGTCAGAAGAGGGCATTGGATCCCCTGGAACTGGAGTTACAAGGTTGTGAGACACCATGAGTGTTGGGAACCAAACCTGGTTCCTCGGCAAGAACAAGCACTCTTAACTTATTTTTGAGTCAGTGTTTCATGTAGCTCAGGCTGACCTCAACTTCAATATGTAGCTAAAGATGACTTTGAACTCCTGATCCTTCTCGCCTTGGAGTGTACATTAACACTCCAAGTTTTATGGGGTGTGAGGTACTGAACCTGGAGCTTTATACATGCTAGGTGAGTGAGCACACTACCAGCTGAGCTCTATCCTCACCATAGAAGTTTTATCTTGGTGGACTTGGATGATACTTCAGTAGGTAAAGTACTTCTGACAAGCATGAAGACCTGGGTTGGATCCCCAGCGCCCAGGTGAAAGCCAGACATGGTGGCATGCATTGATACCGCCAGCACTGGGGGCCTGGAGGTGGGGGAAGAGACAAGCACATCTCTGGAGTTTGTTGGCCAGACAATCCAGCCAAAATGGTGAGCTCTAGGTTCATTGAGAGACCCTGTCTCAAAAAATAAGCCCCCCCCCCCCCGCCCCCACCGCCAGGGTATGTAGGACTGATGGGGAAGACAACGGAAATCCATCTCTGGTCTCTCCATGTTCATGCAGGGCGAGTGAACCTGTGCAGGTATGTGTGCATACATGAGCTTTGTTGGGATGGGGCCGTGGCTCGGTGGTACAGCAGTTGCCTATTATGCATGAAGCCCTGGGTTCAATCCCCCAGCACCACATAAAAAATTTCTGCAAATTTGTAATTGTTCACAGTCATGAACAAGCTGATGTGGTACAGTGGTCTCTTCCAATATGTGCATAACGCATAACTCTGGGCAGTTGTGTTGACCCCATGGGGGACATCAGTAGCTGACCACAGGCTTCTGTTTTTCCACAGGCCAAGAGAATGGAACTGAACTCAAATGCCACAGGTGGAAGTGGCCCACGAAGTCCAGCTTCTCCCTCACTGGGACTGCTTTCTCTCTGGCAGCGGGTACCCCCTCCCCACAAAGGTCTCAGGAAACCGACAGCCCATGGGGCAGCGCCAGATCCGGGACCAGAACCAAGTGCTCCTGTCCATCCAAGTTCAGCAGGGGGCCAGCTCAGGCGGTGAAAGGTAGGACCAGGGGTCCATATACCAGCCAGCAGAGAGTGACCATGGGCTGTGATGTCGGCTTTCTGGGGGATTTGATGGGTCCTCTCATCACTCACTGGACCCAGCTTGCCTCAGTGACCTGAGGAACTGTTTCATGAACTCAGGGTGGTAGCGTCAGGCCTGCAAACAGGAAGTGGGGACAGCTGGCCTGCTGGGCCTCCACTGACCTCCTTCTCAGAGAACCACCTGCATCAGGACATAGAGACCCTTGAGCTCTTGGCACACACATCCTTACTCCCGCCCCCATCCTAGAATTCACAGATCCCCTCTGTGGGCCAGGCTTGGAGCACATTTCATATGCTACATTTCACATTTAATTCCCACAGTGCCTTTGATGGCCCATCAGATGACATTGGTTTGCTGTGACCTGCATGTCATGAGTGCTCTTTGTGAATCTCCATTCAACAGAAACCCAGCCTCCTGAGGAAAGGACTTTCGACAACCTCTACTGACTGGAAGGAACCTGAGGTTCAGGGACGCTTAGGGGTGGGGTCTCCTACTCCAGGCTTCTCAGCCAGCCAGTGGCAGCAAATTCAAATCTGCTGCTAAACTCCACGCTTGGCCTCCTGCCATCCCCCCCCTTCCTTGGAAGAAAGCAGGGATAGCGCAGAGAGAAGAGGCCTTTGCAGGGGGCAGACCCCCTGGCAGCTGTTTCGAACAAGTCCCTGCTCCTTATGCAGGGGGAAAAAATGGCTTCCATCACCAGCCCATGGCTCCGATGCGCTCAGCCAGTGGAGAGGGCTCCCGGCTCAGTCAGTGTCTGCTCACAGTAAACAGCGGAGACTTCCCGCTCTCCTGTGGGCCTTGCATGTACACAGAGGCTCAACTCTGAAAGTTTGATTTGAGATTTTTGCAACGGCCTGAAAGCAAAGCATCAGTGGGAACGGGACTTGGAGTTTGGGATCCGGTTCTTCCAGGGTAGCGTACATGCTGTGTGTTAAGATTCTCTTGCCTGCAGCTGGCCATGGCAGGGAGCCGCAGCTCCGTTATCTGCTCTGAGATCATGACTGGGTAGGAGTGTGCGGGTGTGGGAGGGGACATCAAGGCTCTGCGACATGCTGTTCCTAAACAGGATGGTTGGGAAGTTGGATGGACCAGGTACTTTTTTTTTTAAAAAAATATATATTTTTCAATCGACAGTGGGCTTGTTGGGATGCAACGCCCCTCCCCCGACCCCCCCAGAAGAGAAGCCTGTGGTTCCCCAAGACCCTTGTTGCCACGTGCAGGAGTCAGAGTGAAGGCTTGACTCCTTACTAGTCAGGAAGAGGTCCTGGGACCGGGCAGGATTTGACCCCAGTGTGCTCTGTGGATGTCACATTTCATCTATATGTCATTCACATTTCATGTAGAGCCCCAGTGCTCTGGCCCGATAGGTCAGATTGCCTGCTGGGGAAGCTGCCTCAGCCACCCAGGAGACCTCAAAGGGGCCTGGACCTAGCACAGTGTTGCTTTGGGCACAAGATAAATGTGCCCAAAAGGTCTTATCACATCCTAGAGCGCTACCTATGACTCATTGTGTCCTTTATGCGGGTTTGTCACCTCTTGGTCTCATTTAGTCTCAGTCCCTATACTCTGAGGCCTTCATTGTCTCACAGAGGAGGAGACTGAGGCTCAGAGAGGGTGTGCACCTTCACCAAGCTCTGAAGCCGTAGGTTTGGAATCAAGCCCAGGTCTCCCTGATGCTCAGGGATGGACTGCCTTCCTCAGCCTTCTGGGAGGCATGCTCTGCAGGACTGGGGACCACATCACCATTGCCAGCCAGTTCTGACTCCAGACAGATCCTGGAACCAGCTGGCATTTCCCTCCTTGCATCCCCCTTCCTGAAGGCACAGAATAAACCCTTGCATTCTACAGACACCCTGAGATCTATTCTACTGGCTTCATACAATTTCCTCCCCCTACTCCTTTTTTAATGAGGCAAAAATCTTACTATGTAGATCAGGCTAGCTTCAAACTCATGTAAGTCCTCCTGCCTCAGCCATGTATCACCTCCCCTGGCTTGGTCCTTGTGTGTTCCAGGGCATCAGCACCGTCATCTCAACTCCTTGTCTTTGATATGGTACTCATTTGGTCTGGGTAGGGACATCAATCCCCAAACACAAGCTAACGTGTTTTGTGAGGTTTCCATACCATAGAGGTCAAACTGGAACTAACCAGCTCCCTGATTCTGAGTGGTAAGATCGCAGGGAGTCCCTGCCACTAGGAAGAGGTACAGTGCCTTCCAGGGTCAGACTTGTATGCCCAACTCAAGGCTCAGCAGGTACACTGGGCTGGAAGGAGAGCTGTTTTTCTGGAAGCCTCTTTGCTTTGCCTGGGAGGCATCTCAGGAAGGCCGTGAGGCCAGGGTCTGCCCAGAGTGCACACTGATCCTTCTGTAGACAGAGACAGGCCAGCTACTGAGCAGCGCAGGAGGAGGGAGGTGGAGCGAGACAGTTCAGTCAAGGTTCAGGAGGAGAATGTCGGATTAAAAGGAGGAGGCAGAGAGAGAACAAAAAAATAAACGTCAATTACCGGGTAGCCATCTCGTCCTGATTGCCCCTGTGGTAATTAATAAGCCATTAATAATCAGAGTTTTGGCAGAAAACCATATGGCAATGCTTATAACTCTTTCCAGCCATACCCCCCTACTGTTCTCTGTGTGGTTTGCAGAGAACTAACACTGCTAGCTGTAGTGTGTTCTTTCAGGGGGATGATGCCAGGGCTCTGGTGGGTCAGATTGACAGCTACTTTCTCCTATTAGAGGCCGTGGGGGCGGGGCTATGGGCCTTTGTCAGAGCCATCAAGGCCCTGTACCCATATGTGTCACCTCTATGTTCAGTCCTGGCATAAGACAGAGGCCGTGTGGTCACATAAGGCTGGAAGGAGGTGTCACAACCACTGTGACCAAACTGGGGACTGAAAATGTCCCTTATGTGAGGGATGCAGTAGATGCTCAGTTCATCCTTGCTTCTACTGGGACAGGTTGAGCTGAGAAAGTTCTGGAAGCTAGAGATGGGGGGACGTGCACTGCTCCTGTTGCTCTGTCCCCCGGCTCTGTTTGAGGCCATTGACATCTGAGACAGTGTCCCACACATGGACATCTACCTCCTTCTTTGAACCACCTCCTTCTTCAGTGGTAGCTTAAGAATGCCTGTTTGTTTAACCCACTTAATATTTTAACAACAGAGCCCAAACAAAACCACGTCTTAGCCCCTGCGTTTTGCACTTCCACAAGTTTGCACACGCTGCCTCGGAGGGGCCTCGGGGATCACTCTACCAGGAAGTGCACTTGTGGCCAAAAACCTACACATTTTTGTTGGCCTGTCTTTTCTTTGGCTCAAACTGATGCTACATGCACAGAGAAGCCCAGATTCCGAAGGGTACTGATAGGGGGTGGGGGTGATGAATCATGGGAAGTAGAAGTCAGAAGCAAAATGGCTCATCTGAGAAGAATTCCTTTGGAAGGTGAATTTTGGCTCCTGTTGACTGTCAGTGTGCAGCTTGAATGGATGCATAGGGGTTTATCTGGCCCCGAGAATCCGCCAAGAGGAATCAAAGGCAGATACATCCATAACCAGGAGAAAGTGGGATTCCCAGGGCCATGGAGTCTCTGCCATTAAAGCAGCCTCTGGCCAAGGCAAATTCCGAGCTTCCCTTCACACCCTCTTTAAATGAAGTGACATTTTTACCTCCGCCAGCCAGCCAGGCTCACCAAGTCCCAGCTGGGAGCAAGACATGCTGGTTAAGAAGAAAAATGAACCCCAGGATCCAGTTTTCAAGCCCAGCATTGTCTTGGAGCTACAATTTCAGCAGCCACAGAACACTTCAGAGATATGAGCTAGCACTTAGCATTTTTTGTGCACAAAGTTGAACCTATGATTTGGGGAGGAGTTGCTAGGTTCGTGTGAGCTCTCTTGAAAAGAAGCCGGTCTAGAATGTTCTACTGGGCAAGGCAAGCTCAGGGATTTCTTCTACTATTTAAGAACTAATTCAGCCTCTGCCTGGGATGGATCCTTTTTTTGTTTGTTTATTTCTGAGATAGGTTCTCATGTAACCCAAGCTGGCCTCAATCTCCCTATGTAGTTAAGGATAGCCAAGATCTTCCTGCCTTTGGTTCCCAAATGCTGGAATTATAGGTGTGTATTACCACACAGGGCTGTTTTTTTTTTTTTTTTTTTTTTTTTTTTTTTTTTTTTTTTGAGATGGGGTTTCTTTGTGTAAAAGCCCCGACTTTTCTGACTTTCCTGGAACTTACTTTGTAGACCAGGCTGGCTTTGAACTCACAGAGCTCTGCTTGCCTCTGCCTCCCAAGTGCTGGGATTAAAGATGTGTGCCACCACACCCGGCACCACACAGTGTTTTATGTGGTGCTGGGGATCAAACCCAGGGCTTGTACATGCCAGGCAAGCACTCTACCAATTGAACTACATCCCGGCCATTTTCTTTGTTTTTAAACAACACATTTCTCTAACCAAAAGCTGAGTCCCTGGGAGTTGATTTCATAGAGAGAACCAAATAAATGTCTTATCTTTCTGGAAAACAGCACAAAGTCCGAGACACTTACTGGAGGACCTGCAAAACACAAGCAGGAGAGCCGCTGTCAGCATAGAAGGGTTCCCACCCTGACCTCAGCACATCCCTGGCCACTCCCCACCGCATCAGCTCAAGGCCACCATGGGGTCACAGTATTGCCCACAATGGCCTTGTAAATAAGGGTCAGTCACAGAACCAAGAAGAGATACTTTCATCCTTGGAGGGGCCTGGGTGGCCACGTGGGAGGCAGTGATGGTTCCCACATGCATGGGTTCATGTGTTCATCATTTGAGGCTGGTTGGCACTTATTTGTGTTACACTCTGGAAAAGCTAAAAGTGAATTAGATCTTGCTTGTCCAATGAGCAGGTTTTTGGGTTTTACCAGGGAGGAGAGAGATAAAGAGGGAAAACATTTTGGGTAGATGGAAGTATGGGGGTGAAGGCATGTGACATGAAGCCCAGCTCTGGGGTTAGATGTGCATGAGGAGACTGAAGGAACAGTCTAGAAATTGTGGTAGTGGCTGTGATGAGGCTTGCCCACAGAAGAAAACGGATGCTGACTCTGAACATATATGTGCACACACACATACACACACACATACACACATGCACACACATGCACACACACACACACACACGCATACCTACACTCAAGTACACAAACATACACACACACACATACATACACACACATACACACTTGCACACACACATACCTACACTCAAGTACACAAACATACACACACAAACACACACACACACACAATACTTGAAAAAAAATTGTGCCTGTATTTAACAGGCCATTGTCATTATTCTCCGAGTATAACAACAACTTGCATTTCATTTACACTGTATCAGGCACTTAGAGATGATTTAGTGTATCTGTGAGGATGTGGGTAGGTTATACACAAATATAAAGTCGTTCTACATAAGGGACTTCAGCATTGGTGGGTCCCATGGGTACGAAGGCTAATATCAGTTAAGGGGCAGGGCATCCTGGAAGATGGCCTCTCAGTTCCCCAAAGCAATGTACCTCCCACAGATGCATGCTTCCACCAAACCTGTAACTCCTCTATTCCCATCACACCTCAGACCCTACCCTGTAGGATGAGGCAGCCCCTGACAGTCTGCATGGCCAATGGTGAGCCGGGAGCCTTGTGGGTAGGGAAGGAGACTCATCAGTGAGGACAAGTGTGAAGAGCCTAGCGGAGTGTTCCTTCAACACACACTTAGAAAAGAACAAAACAAAACAAAACAACAAACAAACGAATCAAAAATAGGGGGCCTATCCTGGCTTGCCCTGCTCGGGAAGGGGGCTCAACTCGGTCTAGAGGGGGAGACAGAATGAATTATCAGAGCAAGGCAGGAGCAGGATGGAGAGAAACAGAGATGGAAAAGTCTGAAACACGCTTCCAAATCCCAGGCTTTTCCTGAGATGGAAACAGAGCAGGGGAGGGAGGCCCAGCCAAGCACAAGGTCTGTTTCCATGTTATGGAGAGAGGAGGGCTTGATGCTGTGGGCAGTAGCAGGGGGCAGGGTGGGCACTGAAGATTCAACATGGATGAAGGCTGCAAGAAAGGCCAGAACAGACACTCGAGTGCCCTGCCAGTATTCCTGGCAGGTCCCGGCAGTGGCGTTAGGAAGACGCGAGAGCCTGGAGATGCTTGACAAAAGGAGAGACAGGACTTTCTGACTGATGGATGGTGGGAGAGGATGTTCATGAAGGCAGGAGAGATGGTCAAGATTTTTGACTGGATGTATTAATATTCCCACCAATGGTAACAGAAGCTGTATTTACCCTAAATCTAGACTGGAGCCTAGCAGGGTGTGGACAACATAAATTCTGAACTTAATGATTGACTTTGCTTCCGGTCTTCCAAAGAAGACAAAAGCCCCTGGAAAGACTCACTGATCATCTTGAGACTAGATGAACATGCCTGTCTGCACCTGTCCATGTGCCTGCCCCTGGGTCCATCCTCCTATTCATGCCCCTCAGGTTCCTGGAGGCACTGACCTGCTCCAAAATTAAGACCAGCTTTCTCCTTTGCCTTTCCTGGAGTGAACTGGCATCTGACAGCTACTGATGCCCACCCAGCTCAGGGCCTGGCTGGTACACACACTAATAAACAGGCACTAAGGAGACAAGGGCAAGAAGGGCAGGAGCTGCCTGTGGGGCCAGCACCCCGCTAAACTCTTTGCACTTGACTTTCTTACAGAGTTTACAGGCTCAGCACAGCTGCTGGAGGCAGATTCCGTGGTCTGTAGCAAGTGGGTAACTCAAGAGAGATGGCTTGGGAGGGGGCATGGCTTAGGTCATCCAGGGGTCCCTTCTTAGAAAGTGAGGCTGGTTCAGGTCCCCCAGTGGACCACATGGTGCATCCCCCCGCCCAGCCTGGCTCCACAACGTGTTTTGCTCTTTGACCCTTGGGCACACAGCTTTCAAACATATGTTCTAATCCCCAGAATGTGGGAGCAATTAAATGCGAGCCAGATGACTTGGCCTGAGGAAGTAGGGGGTTTGCTGAGTCTCAGGACTGTCTACAGAGTGGCTGTGGCCTGCCAGGGTTTCCCAATCTGGGAGCCATGCTCACCCACACCTTGGGGGGGGGGTAGGAGGGACTGACTGCCTGGGTGGGTGAGCTGCTTGTTTGGTGCTGACAGGTGGGTGGTGGGTCTGGGAGCCCACCCTGTCCATCTGGAGCTTTGGGCTCCTCCGAGGTCAGGCACTTCCCTAATGTCTCCCAAAGGTATGTTTGATCTTCCTGCAGAGGATTTCTGCTGGCTTGGCAGGGCCTGGCCCACACAGTGGAGGCACCATCACAGTGGAGGTGGTGGCTGTCCTTGTGGCCTGAGGGTTGCTAGAGTCACTGTCCTTGTTCCCAGCCCCACAGCTGTTCTTGTTGTCCTAGACTCTGCTCCTCGTCTGCCCATTTCCTGCTCTCCTTGGTCTCAGTGGGTTTTCTGCCTCGCTCACTTACTAGCTAGCTCCAGTGTGGTGCCAGGGCCGGGATCTACACCCTTAGAAACCAAATCCTTCCCTGCATGAGCTCAAGAACCTTCTGCTACGTTTCTCAGGATTCTCTAGGGACGAGAGTGACCCAAGGGTTTGTAAACCGAGTTTGTGTGTCGATGGACTAAGGCTGAGGTAAACTCAGAGGGAGTGTGAGCTGATGAGGGGCAGAGTGGGATGAGAACTTGCATCTGTGAATGCGGCGAGTACCCATGTCTGCCTTTCTGGAAGTTGGGGAGGACTGAAGAAGAAGAAGAAGAAGAAGAAGAAGAAGAAGAAGAAGGAGGAGGAGGAGGAGGAGGAGGAGGAGGAGGAGGAGGAGGAGGAGGAGGAGGAGAAGAAGAAGAAGAAGAAGGGGTGTGTGTGTGTGTGTGTGTGCTTGTGCAAGTGTGCACCCATGTGTGTACACACATCCATGTGAAACAACCAGAATAGTCCTAGCACAGGGGAAACTGAGCACAGGCTGGAGTTAGAGCACATTCCTTCTCTCACATCCATGCAAGTGTGTGCATGACACACACCACACACCCGCACACATATGCACACAGACCTCAGGAAAAAGAAGAACAGCTGTGAGTTTTCCACCGTGTAATTTCACACTGAAGAACCAATGAATGGCCTTAAGCCTGGCTGGACCACAGAGTGAAGATGCTCTTATTTAAATGGCATTCTAGAGAGGCTTCCAGCCTTTTGGCTGAAATGGGAGCATCAGGTACAAAAATCTCATCTCTGGAATTCAGTGTCACACAGGCTTGCCTGGGGAGGGAGGTTGGCCCAGGCAATTATATCACACACGGGGCTGGGTTTCCCAGTTGCAAACTAACCAGGGGTAGGTGAGAACTCCATTCTATTTGGACCAGATGGACCTGTGGACACCGAAGGGCAGGGAGGATGCTGTCTGGGGAAAGGCTTTGATTGGGAGAGACTAAGGAACTGGTCCCACGGAGGGCAGGGGGTGTCTGTGCTATGATAACATTCCAGTTCGCTCCTGTCCCAGCACTCCGAAAGAACCTTTCTCCCAGGGGCACAGGAAGAGGCCTGCTTTCCATAACGGAAGGTGACAATGTCAGTGTGTGCCCGTGTGTGACACTATCTAGAAATAAACACCAGGCTCATCCAAAGTCAACCGGAGAGGGACAGCTGCTCTGTGTGGCTCTCACTGGCTCTGTCCGGGAGAAACACCTCACATGAGGGATGCAGAAGGGGAGGTGTTGCCTTGATTAGTGGCTGACCTTAGATGGGACAGCGTTTTCCTTGCAGCCTTGTTTCTTATTCTGCAAATTGGGGGCAAGAACATAGTCTCATCTCGCAGTCCTCTGGGGATCCTGTGAAATGGAGGATTCTGAAGGACCCAGCACAGAGCTGCAGGTGTGTGCACAGACTCTAGGTTGTCCATGCTTCTCAGCTGCTCTGAAAAGTGCCACGATGAGCAGGGGTGTGCAGGTGTTCCTCCCCCACAGTGACTTCCTTTCTTGTATATATTCGCAAAGCTGGTGTCATTGGGTCAGACACCCCTTTGAGGAAACTCCATATTGATTTCCACTGTGGCACTTCCACTAAGAGTGGGTGGGACAGTTCTGATGTGCACTGACCTGATGGTTAGTGGTGAGAACATTGCCCCCTGTTGGACATTTTTTCTTTTGTTAAGTTTTTCTCCCCCTCCCCCGTCCTCTTCTTTTGAGAAAGGCTGACCTGGAACTCACTATTTGGCCTTGAGTTTAGGATGATTCTGCTTCAGTCCCCTCGGTGCTGGGATAACATACCTACCCCACCCAACTGCTGCTGGCCATTTTCCTGTCTTCTTTTGAGAAATGTCCTTTTAGATCTGTATCCGGTTTTTGTGTGTATGTGTTCATATGTGTGCTGGTGCACATGTGTGCATGCATGTGGATGCTGAAGTCAGCCTCAAGTGTCATTTCTCAGTCAATAGCCATAGTGTTTTAGAAACAGGGTCTTTTCACTGGCCCGTGTGTGTGTGTGTGTGTGTGTGTGTGTGTGTGTGTGTGTGTGTGTGTGTGTGTGACCAATTCTGCAAGGCTGGCCAGTCAGTTTCAGGGATTTATCTGTTTATTTCTGTCTCCTCAGCCCTGGATTACAAATGCAGGCCACCATGGCATTTTACAAGGGTGCTGGGCATCAAGTTTGGCTCCTCATGCTTGAGCTACAAGCACGTTACTGACTGAGCCGTCTCCCCAGCCCCTGTCATGGGCTTTTGGGTGAAACTGAGGCACATTATATTTTGTCCTGAAAAAGGTGACAGAGCTTCTCATCTCCTTCCAAAAATGATGTCAGCGAGTAGACAGTGAAAAACAAGGAAACCTTTGTAGGAAGAAAACAAGAACCGAAGGCTGAGGCGGGCGCCAGGCAGGCATGCAGTGGGCCATGACACACAAGGCAGAACAAAGGGAGCTAGCTCCCAGAGTTCAACATAAACCCTCTTCAGCTTCTGGGAGTCAGGCACTCAGAGAAAAATGAAGGGCATTTGCTCCCAGTGAATTCTGGGAACTTATGGGAGGACTTCTGTAAAAGAAAAGGAAACCCAGATCCAGCTCCCAGGAGAAGAGTGGAACATCCATTGAACCTGTGCTGACTTTTGTTGGGCCCAGCCAGCCTGGGGTCCTTTTGTTGGCGGCGGGAGTGGGGGGTGTTATGGATTATGCTCATTGTCAATGAAAAACTGATTGGCTTATAGCAGGGCAAGAAGAGATTAGGTGATACAGCCTGATACAGAGAGAATGATGGGAGGAGGAAGGGCAGAGTCAGGAGAACCGAGGAGGAGACACCAGCCAGCCACCCGGGAAGCAAAAAATGCTAGAGGACAGGTAAAGCCATGAACCACGTGGCAGTACATAGATTATTAGAAATGGGTCAATTTAAATGTAAGGGTTAGCTAGTAACAAGTCTGAGCTATTGGCTGAGCATTTATAATTCATATTCAGCCTCTGAGTCGGTTATTTGGGACTGGGGCGGTCAGGACAGGAAACATCTGCCTACATACGGCATTCCAATGTGTGGCTGAAATTTCCACATAAAACCTGACAGAGCTTCTAAAAGGATTCCAGACACACAAGAATGGAGTCAAGCATGGCTTCTTGGTAGCTGCATTTTCTGGGGTGTGCTCTGTTTGCTGGCAACTAGCAGAGGCACAGCTCCTTTAAGAGATGGCTTTCTGGCTCTGTGCTAGTGGCAAAAATGGGCAGCTCTTTTTAGAGGCCCTGCTATGGTGTTTATGAGCAGCGAGTGGCATGCTACTTGGTGGTGGCATGGACTTCCCAGAGTTGGAATGGTAAACATGGCCCCTAGAGCTGGCAGTAAACATTCCTCTACCATAAGACTAGCCTCAGGGAACTGAGGGGGAGGAGCCAGCTGCCAACATGCCATGATTTAAGTTACATAGCAGTTTTGTTTTTTTGGTTTTTTGAGACAGGGTTTCTCTGTGTAGTTTTGCGCCTTTCCTGGAACTCACTCTGTAGATCAGGCTGGCCTCGAACTCACAGAGATCCACCTGGCTCTGCCTCCCAAGTGCTGGGGTTAAAGGCATTTTTTTCTCATGTAGACAGAAAAGGTTGCAAACACACAGCAAGGACAGATTCAGACAAAAGAAGCCTCTGTCTGGGTCACAATGTGTTTGAAAATGTGCATAGACTTGGGAGAGAGAAGAAAAGGTATATATAGTCTTAGATTTAAAAAATATAGTTTGAAAATCATAAAGTAAAGTCCTTAAAAAGGGAGTAAAGTAATATAAGAGAAATAAGCCTTGTTAGGATGGGAAATACACAGAGAGTCTGAATCCTGTATGTTATTGTGTTGTCTTTGAATTTTTTTGGCTGCTAAGAGACATTGGATTATGGAAACTGCTAGATTAAACCAACCTATATATTTTAAAAATGTCTTGGCTTCAAAATGTAAGTCAAAAGATATATTACTTTGGGGAAGAGGTTATGCTTTTATTTCCACAGGAAATGAGAGGCTAAGTATTCATTCTGGGTTAAGGAAAATCAGGTTTGATCGAGAAAGAATCCCTGACAAAAAAATCTGGGTGTAAACATAAAGAAATAAACCTAAAAGAACTACAAGACACATGATGTATGTTTTACCTGCTCAAACATAAAACAAAAAAATCATCTTTGGATGGTTTATATACAGTGCACAGTCTATACTTGAACTAATACAGATATGTATGTTACCTTTAAAAGTTTATATATTTTCTGAAAGGGGACCACACCAATAAAAAGAGGTGGACCAAGTGATCCAGCATCCAGAACAGCTTCCAGGCTGCTGATTGAGATGATCCAGCCTCACAGATTACTACAGCCAAGACCTAACAATTATCCTAAATTTTCTCAGGTTCCCCCCAAAATTACCAGTGCCCCCAATAAGCAGGAAGTAGCTTAGAGAACTATGCCCACATTCCAAAAAATGGTTTAAGGATATTTATTATCATATAAGGGGGGTTGGTTACAAGTTGTTATTGGTAATGGTCAGGAAAAAAGCTGAAAAAAGGAGATTAGATTCAGGGATCTCATTCTAAAAAAGAAAAAGGGGGGATATAGAAATGGTAGGGTAAAAGGGTAGATTATTGAATCTACTTTAATTAAAAAACAATTGCTAATCTTAAATATTTTACATTGGTATGGATTTTGGTTTATTGATACATATTTAAAGTTAATTTTGTTATACTGTATATATATTTTTACTCTGGGGTATTGTACTTATGCAGCTCATTTAAAAATGTAATGTATAATTAAGAAATACAGATTAGCCGGGTGGTGGTGGCGCACGCCTTTAATCCCAGCACTCGGGAGGCAGAGCCAGGCGGATCTCTGTGAGTTCGAGGCCAGCCTGGGCTACCAAGTGAGTTCCAGGAAAGGCGCAAAGCTACACAGAGAAACCCTGTCTCAAAAAAAAAAAACAAAAAACAAAAAAAAAAAAAAACAAAAAACAACAAAAAAAAAGAAATACAGATTAACAGTCATCTATAATAGTTAAACTTATAGTCAAGTTAGGAATGTTTTCAAGGTCATATACAGATATATTTGGGTAGATAGATGGTCTTCAAACACTTCAAAGATCTACAAAGTATGGCATTTAATATGTTTAATAATCTAAGGCTTTTCATGATAGTGAGACACATCTGTTTCTGGCAGCACCAATCTACTTCAGAGAAGATTATGGGCACTGAAAAAACTCCATATGGAGTTTGCTTTCTTTGTGGCAAAAGCTAGCCATGTGGGCAAAGAAACTGCCTTTGCCTCAATTGCTAACATTATACTGTCCAAACTGGACCAGCAGGACACAAGAAAGGTGATTGCCAAACTTTGCCAAGACAAGGTAGGACAGTCTTTCAGAATTCCCTGCTTCACAAGAAAGTCTGTCAGATATGCTGGGCCTGTAGGCCAGAATTGGATGCCCTAACATTGCAGAGAAACTTTGGGTGTTGTCCAGGCAGCCTGATGTCCTTGTCATTAGGTAACATTTTATCCTTCTGGGTTCTTTGATGGAGTTAAGGACGAAATAGTTATAATTATAGCTTTCCTTAGTTATAACAGAAAGTAAATTAGATATAAAACTTTAGACTCACCAAGATAAGATAGATAATTAAGTATTTTTTCTAATTTTGCCAAACACAAATGGATTGGATATCATTACTATAATTATTATTTAATAACTGCTTTTGTTGTATATAATTTTACTATGTTAAGTATAAAACCTTCTTTAATTAGACAAAAAGGGAGAAATGTTATGGATTATGCTCATTGTTAATAAAAAAACTGATTGATTGAGAGCAGGGCAAGAATAGATTGGGCGAGACAGCCTGATACAGAGAGAATGATGGGAGGAGGAAGGGCAGAGTCAGGAGAGTCAAGGAGGAGACACCAGCCAGCCACCCAGGAAGCAAGACATGCTAGAGGACAGGTGAGCCACGTGGCAATACATAGAGTATTAGAAATGGGTCAATTTAAATGTAAGGGTTAGCTAGTAACAAGTCTGAGCTATTGGCTGAGCATTTATAATTCATATTCAGCCTCTGAGTTGGTTATTTGACACCAGGCAGTTGGGACAGGAAACATTCATTTACAGGGGTCCCTCTGGCCTCATGGCTCCTCACAACTGTGCCCTGTCTGTGATGTTGTTTAAGAGATGATTGTACATTCACTAGCCCATGCATGTATTTACATGCCAGATGCTGGAGGTGGGTGTAGCCCCAGCCATGGGATTACAGAATGTTTGCTTACTTTCTTCCTGTCTTCCTGTCTTCCTGTCTTCCTTCCTTCCTTCCTTCCTTCCTTCCTTTCTTTCTTTTTTTTGGTTTTTTGAGATAGGGTTTCTCTGTGTAGCTCTGGATGTCCTGGAACTCAGTCCATAGACCAGGCTGTCCTGGAACTGTAGACCAGGCTGGCCTCAAACTCACAGAGATCTGCCTGCCTCTGCCTCCTGAGCGCTGGGATTAAAGGCGTGCGCCACCACCGCCGGGCACAGAATGCTTTCTTAGAGGAGCCACCTGAGCTTGATTTTTGAGGATAAAGAGAAATGAACATACAGTAGGAGCTCAGGTAGAGAAAAACACCTGGACCAGGGGAGGACTTGAAGGTTCAGAGGTCACAAGGCCCTGGACAGCCACAGGGAGGCTGTATGTGGGGGACGGGGTAGGTGGTGAGAGCTATGGGAGGCTGCGGCCCCGAGGACAGAGAAGGCAGCAGAGGTATGAGATAAACTGAAGAGGGGAAGGGAATGATCAGGGACACCATAGAGGAAGCAAGTGGCTGGATGTTACCTCCCTGTGGTGGGGAAGCCTGGGGAGACAGGGTGATGTTGTATTCAGAGGGGTATGAGGGAGGGAGGGAGGGACCATCAGTGTCCTGGGGCAGCTGGAGCCACAGGACTGGGATGCTGTGGGGAGAGAGAAGTGAGGACCAAGGGCAGACTCATTTGAGAGGCGAGTGGGACCCAAATGAGGAGACTGAGATGTCAAGATCAGTGACGTGTATGCAATGCATGTGTGTGGAAACCGGCTGGAGGGAACCAGAAATACTCAGGGTCAGGAGGGGCCCCCAGTGAGTGTCCAGAAAGACACAGGCAGTGAGGAGTGAGCAGTTCTGTACCCTCTCAGCTGTTTATGCATGCTCATGGGATCATTAGCTCAGAAAACACAGAACCAGGAAGCACTTTCTTGAAGCAGCATCAGACATCCAGGGGGAAAGAACTCCAACTGCCTATCCATAATCAATCTATCACACTTAAAAATAGAACTCTCCAGTCCTTAGGCAGCAAATGTGTCATCTGACGCACAGATTTTGCACCAATCTCACCCACAGCTCTGAATGTTTCTCTTATGTACATAATTGCCTCAAGTGCATTCAGCTGAGCTGAGATTATTAACATCCACCCATAGCACATGTCCTGTATTCTCAAGCCAGTACAAATGAACACCAAAGGGGATGTGGGCACGTCAGTGTTTAAATTGGTTTAAAAATGTGTGTGTGTGTGTGTGTGTGTGTGTGTGTGTGTGTGTGTGTGTGTGTGTGTGAAGGTATGTACACGTGAGTGTAGTACCCACAGACGCCAGAAGAGGGCATTAGGTCCCCTGAAGCTGGAGACATGTCAAACTTGGGTCCTTTTTAAGAGCAGCAAGTGCCATTGAAGTCATCTCTCTGGTTCCCTGATTTTTTTCCTGATTGATGACTAAGAAAGAAAGGAGGGGGGAGGAAGAAAAAGAGGGAGAGACAGAAGAAAGGGAGGAAGAAAGGAAGGAGGGGAGGAAGAAAGGAAGGAAGGGAGGAAGAAAGGAAGGAAGGAAGGAAGGAAGGAAGGAAGGAAGGGAGGAAGGAAGGGAGAAGAAGAGAAGGAAGGAAGACAAAGACATGTCTTGCTATAGCCATGTTGCCATTAGTTACTCTGGCCAATTTGATGTCACAGATGTGAGAAGGTGGGACAGAAGGAGTAGATGATTCTTGGGGAATAGTGGTCAAGATTTCCGGGGAGAGGACAAACTATGAGGGACCCTGCAGAGTAAGTTCATTTTGGATGCAATGAAGGTAACAGGGGGAGGCGGCTGTGGGGACAAGGGAGCCTGGGGTTTGCCTGGAGGAAGGTGGTGAAAACCTTTGGTTCTGCTGAGGGTAGGAGGAGCAGGGTCTGGGAGGGCGCTGAGATCTACAGGGGACCTGTGTCCTGTGACGGTCCCATGACAGAGAGCTGGCAAGGTTTCTGCCTGCTGTCATAGAGGGGGGCTGTTTACGAATGGGTGATCAAGAATTGAGTTTCTTTTTTTTTTTTTTTTTTTTTTTTTGGTTTTTCGAGACAGGGTTTCTCTGTGTAGCTTTGCGCCTTTCCTGGGACTCACTTGGTAGCCCAGGCTGGCCTCGAACTCACAGAGATCCGCCTGGCTCTGCCTCCCGAGTGCTGGGATTAAAGGCGTGCGCCACCACCGCCCGGCTAAGAATTGAGTTTCTAATGCTGACAGATGAAGAGGGAGGCTGAAGACAGAGAGGGGCCAGTTTGGGAATTGTAGATGCCAAGAAGCCAAGAAAAGGCGACATGAGGCATGGTGGCCCAGAGGTAGTAGCTGGCATTTAAGAAGAGAGACATGATCCAGGAAATAGGTGGTTGGCACCTCCGGCTGGGCCCAGGGTCCGTGGTGTGTCTCTCAGCTAAGGCTTAGGAATTAAGAAAACTGGACTCACCTGGGTCACCTCTGCGTCCAGGTTTGCCACGCCGTCCAGGGGGACCTAGATAGGAAAACAAGGATGGATTCATTGAGAAGGAAAGCCAGTGTATACATGCATATGCATATGGCCTCTGGCTGCCAGCTCCCCACCACCAGCGGAGCTGACGGAGCCCACTCATCCATACCCACAGAGCACCCTGCCTGAGACTGGTGGAAGGAGATGGTGGAGAGACCCCGCCCCCTTGGCCACCCCCTCCCTGCCTTTGCTCTTCTAGGCCATGCTTCACCCTCTTCACCCACTGTGATTCATTTACTCATCCCTAGGCTCTCTCCAAGCTAAGAGTTACTCCTGGGACAAACTTCAGGCTTGGGAGAAAGACAAGGTTGAAGGTGACAGTTGTCTCACAACAGCCCCCCAAAATGCTTTGCAGTGTTCCATAAAATGAAGCAAGACCCACAAGGTACAAACGAATACCGTCCCGGTCAGGATATTCCAGGATAAATTTGGCAGTCACAGGCACCACACAGGCATCACGATGTCCCTTTCACTTCTTTCCACAGCTCACTTGAGCCTCCATCCTTCAACCCTGGGAGCTGCTCACACATGTGTGTGCTTTAGTGTGGGCCACAGGCATATCACTACGTGTTCTCTGCTGATCCAGGCCTCCTTCCACAGGTTGAAGCCTCTCTCAATTTATATTGCCCTCCACCCTTGTCAGTCCCCAGGCCTGAAGGATCTGAATATCAAAAGAAGGCTCCAAGTCACAGGCCAGCCTTGTGCCCTGAATCTGAGGTCCTCACATTTGGTTGTGTGTGACAATGGGGTCTGAGGCGCTTGCAGAATACACTGCAGACATCACCTGTGGCCCTCTGCACTAGGCTCCGCCTTCCTGTCCACTTCCCTTAAGTCTGATTGCTCTGCACAGACAGAAAGCTATATGTATTTGTTGATGAATTAATTCTTCTCTCCTTTCTTTCTCTTTTCTTTGTTTTTTTCTTTCTTCTTTTTGAGACAAGGTTTCTCTATGTAACCACCCTGTCCTGGAACTCCCTCTGTAGACCAGGCTGGCCTCGAACTCACAGAGATCTGCCTGTGTCTGCCTCCCAAGTGCTGGGATCAAAGGTGTGTGCCACCACTGCCTGGCTTCTTTTCTTTCTTTCTTTCTTTTTTTTTTTTTTTCGAGACAGGGTTTCTCTGTGTAGCTTTGCGCCTTTTCCTGGATCTCACTTGGTAGCCCAGGCTGGCCTCGAACTCACAGAGATCCACCTGCCTCTGCCTCCCGAGTGCTGGGATTAAAGACGTGCGCCACCACTGCCCGGCCTTTTTTTTAGCTAAGCTGTGCACCTTTAATCCCAGCACTCTTGAGGCAGAGGTGGTGGATCTCTGTGAGGACCAGGCTGACCTGCTCTACACAGTGAGAATTTGTCTTGAACAAAGCAAAACAAAACAAATGAAAACCCAACCTGAAACAAAATCAAAACCAAAAAAAACCACATAAATAATATGTGTCTGTGTGAGCATATGCACACATGTGTGCAAGAGCTTACAGAGGCCAGGAGAGGACATCAGATCCCCTGGAGCCTGGGGTTATAGGCAGCTGTAAGCAGCCTGATGTAGGTACCAGTAGCTGAATTCTGATCCTCCACAAAAGCAGTAAGCCCTTTTGACTGCTGAGCCACGTCTCTAGCCCCTTGGTTGAATTTTGCAAGTGACATTTGTCCTACTTAGGGTTACTATTGCTATGATGAAACACCAAGACCAAAAGCAAGTTGGAGAGGAAAGGGTTTATTTGGCTCAATGCTTCCACATCACTGTTCATCATTAAAGGAAGTCAGGACAGGAACTCAAACAGGGCAGGAGCCTGGAGGCAGGAGCTGATGTCGAGGCCATGGAGGAGTGCTCCTAACTGGCTTGGTCCTTATGACTTTCTCAGCCTACTTTCTTATTGAACCCAGGACCTATCAGCTCAGGGTGGCACTACCCACAATGGGCTGGGCTCTCTCTCACCAATCACTAATTAAGAAAATGCCCAAATCAGTCAGTGGTGGAACACACTTTTAATCCCAGCACTTGGGAGGCAGAGGCAGGTGGATCTCTGTGAGTTCAAGGCCAGCATACAGAGTGAGTTTCAGGACAGCCAGGGCTATACAGAGAAACCCTGTCTGGAACCCCTGTCCCCTGCCCCCTCCCCAAAGAAATAAAATATCCCATAGGCTTGTCCATAGCTCAGTCTTATGGAGGCATTTTCTCAACTGAGGCTCCCTCCTCTCTGATGGATGACTCTAGCTTGTGTCAAGTTGACATGGAACTATCCACCACAGCATTTTGTACCTGTCTGCCTTGCCTGTTCACTGCATGGCAGGTTCCATGATGGGGCTGGGAGGCCACTGAGGGACAGGGTGTGACTGCCTTTCAAGACACTGCCATTACTACAGAGTCAGCCCCAAAACTCCTCCAGAATTCTCAGAACTACCAAGGGGAGATGCAGAGCCTGGCCATTAATCACGTATAGCCTAGGGAGAGCAGTTCATGGCAGAATTAGAATTTGTGTATGTGACGGTTAGTGCTGGCTGTCAATTTGACAGGATCTGGAGCCACTCGGGTGTTAAAACTTTGAGGCTGATCCAAAAAAAAAAAAAAAAAAAAAAAAAAAAAAAAAAAAAAACCGCCGGGCGGTGGTGGCGCACGCCTTTAATCCCAGCACTCGGGAGGCAGAGCCAGGAGGATCTCTGTGAGTTCGAGGCCAGCCTGGACTACCAAGTGAGTTCCAGGAAAGGCGCAAAGCTACACAGAGAAACCCTGTCTCGAAAAATCCAAAAAAAAAAAAAAAAAAAAAAACTTTGAGGCTGACCGAGGGAGTTTCTAGATTGAGTTGGCTGAGGCGGGAAGACTCTCCCTATCTGTGAGTGGCCCCGTCCCATGGGCTGGGATTCCAGACGGTATAGAAAGGAGAAAGTGAGTTGAGTGCCAGCATTCATCTCTCTGTTCCCTGACGGCGGATGCAGTGTGACCAGCCGCCTCAAATTCCGGTCACCACATCTTTCTTGATGTCATGGACTGTACCCCCAAACTGTGAGCCCAAACAAACGGCCCTTCCTTGAGTTGCTTCTGTCAGGCATGAAGAAAGTAATCAATACAATGTGCTTCCTTTTCCCTTCTTCCTGACTGAGCAGGCGCTCATGGTACATCCCAGACAGAGGAGTCAGGACAGGGCAGAGAAGCAGCCCCGGCCCTGGCTTGGACTGTACTTCTGGCTTTTGTGAAGGGGTGCTCTATATCAGGAGGAGAGAAGGATTCTGAGAGACAAGGAGCGGGGGGATGTTCTTCTGGATGAGAAGGGTCCCACAGGGCCATGTTGGAGAATGAGACCTTTGCAGTGAGTGAGGAGAGAATAAACTTCTTCCTAGCCTCATGGGCCGAGGGTTTCAGGTCAGAATGGCTGAAGGGAACTTAAGGATTGAAGACACGAAGGGCTGAGGCTGTGGCTCAGTTGGTAGAGTGCTTGCCTAGCATGCATGAAGCCCTGGGCTTGACCCATGGCACCACCTAAACCAGGCATGGTGGCCAAGGCCTACAATCCAGCATTTGGGAAGAAGATGCGGGAGGATCAGGAGTTCAAAGTCATCCACAGGCACATTGAGTTTGAGGCTAGTCTGGACTACACGAGATGCTATTTAAAAAAAAAAAAAAGAGCTGGGTGGTGGTGGTGCACCCTTTTTTTTTTTTTTTTTTTTTTTTTTTTGGTTTTTCGAGACAGGGTTTCTCTGTGTAGCTTTGCGCCTTTCCTGGAACTCACTTGGTAGCCCAGGCTGGCCTCGAACTCACAGAGATCCTCCTGCCTCTGCCTCCCGAGTGCTGGGATTAAAGGCGTGCACCACCACCGCCCGGCAAGTGGTGCACACTTTTAATCCCAGAACTCAGGAGGCAGAACCAGGTGGATCTCTGTGAGTTTAAGGCCAGTGTGGTCTACAAAGTGAGTTCCAGGATAGGCTCCAAAGCTACATAGAGAAACCCTGTCTTGGAAGACCCGCCCCCCCCCCCCCCCCCCCCCCCCCCGACAAAAAAAGAAAAAAACAACAACCACAAAACAAGGCAAACACATTCCATCCAGATAGCTGTGTTTAGGACAGAAACTTCTATCAAAGACAGAGCCTGGTCTTCAGGACACAGGCTTTGAGGTCGGAGTTTGTGTTGCAATTTCAGACAAACTATGTTAAAGTGTTTCTCTGGTCCTAAGGCCCTAAGTCCAGCACCACCACAACAAATGGCTACCTGCACCTGCATGGAGTTGAAAGTTTATGGGGTGTCTCCAGGGCCATGCCTGTGGCATCTGTACTCGGGTGTGTGGCCAACTGCCTCCTTGACTTCTGCATGAGGATGCCTCACCATCTCTAGTCACTGTAACCCAGACTCTCATCTTTATCTCCTTCTGTGCCCTGTGTGTAGCTGCTGGCATTTGAGAACCTGCGAACCAGCCACATGGAGTAATTAAACCCTGGCGTTTGGGGGCCACTCAGCATCCTGGGTGGCCTTCTGTCCTCTGTGGATGTATCTGTTCTTAGGGAGAGAGAGTTTGTGGGGACTGGAACCCCATCAGCATGCATGCTGCCATGTCTCTCTGCTTGTGGCGTCAGAAGACCCAATTTTCTCCCACACAGAAACTGGGGGTTCTTGCCAGGCCACAGCAGGCTGGCTGTGGGGCACAGGAAAGAAGGCCCAAGTGGGAAATAACCCAAGCTATGTCCAGACCCGAGGCTGAACCAGCACCATGGCATTTTGATGGTCACTGCTGGGCACAAGTAAACAATTCCCTGTTTAGGTTAACTTAGGCCAGACTGGCTTTTGTGGAGGTGCCGGAACGAATGGATTTGTCTGGGTGGCTCTCCTGGGTGGCATGGTTCAGCAGCAGGCCCAGCAGAGAGGAGTGCGGCGGAGTAGGCAGCTGCCTGGGCAGGGTGGCATGCCCTGCCTCCAGGGCCTTTGTGCAAAGCTCCCAGCAGGCCTAGGCTGGGATGTCACTAAGCATGCAGGGCCTGTGGGGACGCAGCCTGCCACCCTGGCTGTCGCTTGCAGATGAAAGGGCCTAACTGGAGAAGAAGGGGGCTGTTTGGGAACACACCCCACGGCTGGTCACAACCAGGTTCCGGAGGCTTTTGTGGGATTCACTCCTGTGGCCAACGGGTCTCCCCTTTATTCTAAGATTCATATTGAAATGCTCAGCTTTAAGGGGAGGCAGCATGCACCCAAAGTTTCTGGCTTTCTCCTCACCGGAGTGAAGGCGTCACCAGTACCCAAGAAGCTGGCTGGATAGATGGTACCTCAGAGTCCTCTTGGTGTACCCTCCCTCCCCTACCCCCCAACCGCTTCTTCATTTCTCTCTCTGTCTCCACACGTCTGCCCTTTCTGCGCTGCCTCCTACCAGCCTCTCATACAGCCTCTCACACAGCTCTGTGTCTCCAGTTCCCAGCCTGGGGTGGGATCAGGGGATGTTGGCTGAGGGAAGGTCGAAGAGAGGCATGATGGGTAGCGAAGCTTCTGCCTCTCTTATTTCCTCCCATTTATTCTCTTCATATAACTGTTAGCCAGGCATGTCCAACATTTTGACACTGCAATGCAATGCTGTCATCTATGACGTTTATGCTTGATAACCACCCACTCGAATTACTAAAAAAAAAAAAAAAAAAAATGCTCCCGCCCCCCAATTTCAGTGCTTTAAGTTTATGGTCTCGTGTTGTGTCAAGTTCAGAGTTATCCTGGGCCACAGGCGTCCTGCAGACCTTAGGTTGGACAGGTCTGACAATCTAACAAGCTCCGGGCCTTAAAGCCCATCTGGCTTGGTAAGGATGGGGGCTGAGGAGGGGAGTGATTTCTGCCTTTGTTTCTCCCCGACTGCATGGAGATGGGTGAGACAGCCACACCTGGGCATGGGATCTTCATGGAAGTGTCCTCTTCGGCTTCCCCCAGGCACACAGAGACCCTGCAGCTCTCACCTTGTGGGCAGGTGCCAGGTCCAGGTGCTGGTCACATGCTCAAGTCCAGCCTTGCTTTTGTTGGCTTTGGGTTGTAGCTCAGGACCCCACACAGGCTGTCAAGTGCTTTACTGTCGGGCCTCAACTCCAGCCACCAACCCTTATCTCGAGGATAGATGTGCAAAGCTAACCTCACGGGAGGCAGAGGTCTCTTCCGTGTCCCTAACCCCTGCCCATCTGCAAACCTGGGCATCAGAAGGCATAAGCTGAGACTTCCAAAGCTGTTGCGCAGTCTAGGAGTGGGATTGCTCTATGGAGTCCTGAGGTTTCTGGTGTGACACATGCCATCCATGGCCCCACATCAAGACTGAATAATTCAGGATGCCTGTGGCCACATTAATTAACTCCAGGAGTTTCAGGGCAGACACAGTGGAAACTTTCATTTATTATTTATTTATTTTAAAGATAGGATCTCATGGTAGCCCAGGCTACCCATGAACTTGCTATATAGTTAAAGGTGACCTTGAACTCCTTATCCTCTGTCTCCAACTTCTGAGTGCTAGGATTTATGGGCATGCACCAACACATCTGGTTTATATGGTGCTGAGGATAGAGCCCTTGTGGATAGCAGGCAGGCACTCTACCAACTGAGCGACATCCCCAAGTCAAAAGGGGATAATAATACAGAGATTTCTAATACAGAAATTTTATTGTTGGTTGGTCTGGGGAAGTCACACCATTTACCAACTCCAAAGGGGCACCCTGAGCCCTGACATACTTCCCCTCAAGCTTGAGTCCCTAAATCTCCCTACTTCTCTCCCTTCCCTAATGACATTTTCACCAGCACCTGACTTATCGATGGCCTCCTGTAGGGTAGCCACTCCTCCAGCTGGGCTGTGCAGAGACTCAGTGATCGGGCCACTCCCTGGCCACTCAGCCTCCGGTGCTGACCTGATCCTCTCTCCCATGGGGCAGGGACTTTGTCGTAGTTTTTCTAATTGAATCTGTTTATCAGTTCCATGATGGGCTTTCTTCTCTCTCTACTCTTTTCTCTCTACAGATGGGACTGAGGCTCTGAGAAACCAAGAGATGGTCCCAGACACAATAGCCAGAAGGTAGAACAACTTCCTTCCTGCTTCAGGCTGAGTCACATCCCATTCTCTGGGGTGAGTAAGCATGTGTAGCCCATATCAGAAGGAGGCGGGCCTTAAGCGGGAAGGAAGTTCTGACACACGCCACCACATGGAAGAGCCTTGGGGACATTGTGCTTTGGGAAACAAGGCAGTTACAAAAGAATAAAAAATAAAAGACCTGGGGAGATGGCTCAGTTGGTAAAATGCTTGCTATGCAAGCCTGAGGAGCTGAGCCAGGTTATCAGAACCTACGTAAAAAGCCGGGTGTGTTGGTGACTCAGAAACCACAAGAAGAGCTAGGTGTGGTGATGGGCACTGATCATCCCAGTGCCAGGGAGGTGGAGACAGGTGGCTCCTTGGGGCTTTCTTGCCAGCCCGCCTAACTGGTGAGATCCAGGTCAAGGAGGCCCTGTCTCAAAAAATCAGGAGTTCTGGTGGTAATGCTCTACTGCTGAATGTAACACTTATGTCAGCAAACAGAAAAGTTGAACTGGTGCCTACCTAGAAACTTTACTCTTATTGACTAGTGTTTATGATTTTGGAAGGCACTCTTCACACTCCTGGAGGAGAAAGGCAATCATAATATCACCAAACTACAAACACTGTGATCTACAACGGTGGCCTGCCTGTGGGATACACTGGTGTAATAGTGGTACAAATGTTATGGGAGTAACCAACCACTTTAAAAAATGGATTTAAGGCCCACTCTATGGGATGGAACTCATACCTGACACTGCTAAAGTGGCCAAGAACCTGAGACTACATAGGTCATGGGCCTAAGGGAAAACCTACTCTTATTCTGCTAAAGGAACGTAGCACTAGAGTGACTCCTAATGGCATACTGCTATACCTGTAGATCAGTGCTTCATTCATCCCTTATCAGAGAAGATCCTTCTTGCAGAAGGGAATAACTTAAAGACCCACAACTGGACAATGTGCAGAGAGTGAGGGACTTTGGAGCACCCAGTCCTAAATTCGATGTCTTCATTAGAGCTCTCCCCTCAAGGCTCAGAAATTTATGCAGAAGAGGAGGCAGAAAGACTCCAAGACACGACAGAGATGAGGGCATATATGAACTCCCAGAGAATGTGGCCGCACACACAGGCCTCTACAGGCTCAAGCCAGATCGGAGTCTCATGGCTGAGAGGGGGAAGTGGACAGGGAGGTCCCTGAAACATGGCCTTAGCTGGATGTGGTGGTACACACCTTTAATCACCACTCAGGAGGCATAAGCAGGTGGATCTCTATGAGTTCAAAGCCAGCCTTATTTACATAGTGAGTTCCAGGACAGTTAAGGCTACACATTGATGCCCTGATCCCCAAACCTAAAACTCAAAAACAAAAGCCTCCAAACAGAACACCCCCAAACAAAAACCCAAACCAACCAAACACCCCCCTCTCCCATAGCCCTAGATCACTTTGTTTTCTGAGCCTCAGGCCCGTCTAGCTGTAAACTCCTTTCCAGGCATGAGCATCCCCTCTCTGCTAGGTTCAGGCTTGGCCTAACAGTGCCCTGCTCCTTGGAGGAGTGGAGCAGGTGTATGGTGGTAGGTTCCCCTGAGGTGGAGCTGAGACCATGGTCTTCCCAGGGAGATTTGCTGGCTGGCAGACCAGCAGGCTAGCTCAGTATCAGCTGGCACCATGGGCAATAGTGCCATCTGGGAATTGAAATCCCGGCTTCTTCCCCTGCAAAACTAGTTCTTTCCAAAGCTTTTAGGTCTCTGTAGACTCATTTCCCGCCATCTGCCACACCCTCCTGTGTGCGGGAAAATCTCTGAGGAGTTTGGAAAACAGATCCCACAGGGTCCTGGGTTTAAGCCACAGCCTCATCACGTCTGTCTGGAACTAGGGATGTTGTGCAGGCTGGTGACAGACCCTGACCACCCCAGTCACTAGATTGGAGATCTCACTTGCACATTGCGCTGTTTAGTAATACATGAATAGGGTCCATATCAGGAGGGGCTGGCTGGGTGGCTGACCTCTGACCTTTCACTTCCAAAAGATCTTAGATGTGGACACGGCCACTTTCTCCAAAGGAAAGGATGGGACCAGCCAGCCCCAGCAGCCTCATAATATTTAGCATAAACAAGATGAAGCTGGGATCACTCATAAAATGTTAGCTTGGCGACAATCTCAGTTCCGTGATATTAGCTCATGAGCACCTCAAGCCAAACCCATGAGAAAGGCTGCTATTCATCGATGTCCATTTTACAGACAGATAAACTGATGTACACAGAGATGAACTGACCTTGTGGGGTTACACAGCTGGAAATGTGAGAAGCCACGCTGACTGGACCGTGAGCCTGTGCTGCCAGCCACTGCCTGGCTCCCTCCCACCAGAGAGATGCTTGTTGTGGGGAAATGATCCAAAGAGTCCATGCGCTTTATAACCACATCTTGACATTTGTTATTTATTTATTTTTAAAGATGCCAGAAACCACACAAAAAGCAAGTAGCCCAGGGATGGCTCTCAGGCTGATGGATTAAATATCTCATTAGGAGACCACATGCCATGGGCAGTGCTGAGACTTGGACCGACCCCAGGCCCTTGGGGCGTACCTTCCTGAAGCTATCCCAAATGCCTGTCATTTTGCGGGCTGAGTCTTGCAATTCCAGACACATTGTTTACAATGGTGACACACCAGTCTTGTTCCATACAGCCCCTATGTCCCCTGGAGACCCTAGAGCCATCTGGAGACCCCAGAGTTCTGCTGGAGGAGCGTGCCCAGTGAGTTTGGGTGGGGAGGCTTGCAGCTCACTTCATGATGAGCCTTGACAGCCTTCATTTACAGATAAGGAAACTGAGGCCCAAAGGCAAGGTGCTGTGTCCAAGTGTCAGAGCTAGTCAGGAGCAGGGGTCTAGCCTGTACTACCCTTGCTCTCCTGAGCTCCTCCTTTTCAGGGAGACTGACTGTAGCTTATGCTACAATCACAGGTAAAGCATGGAATAGCCCATCTAGAGAGCACAGCCAAAGGGTCTGGAAGGGTTTGGGGGTGCAGCTTAGTTGTTAGAATGCTTGTCTAGCACGCACAAAGCTTTGGGTCTGATTGGCAGCACCACATAAACCAGGCATGGTGGAGCATGACTGTAATCCCAGCGTTGAGGAGGGGGAGGTAGGAAAATTAGAAGTTCACGACCATTCACAGATACACAGGAAGTTTGAGGCCAGCCTGGGCTATGTGAGACCCTATCTCAAAAAAAAGGGAGGGGGGAAGGAGAGAGGAAAACAGTATGAGTGAAAGGGACCAACTTGGGTGGCACCCAGAGCTCAGTAGTAGGACTAGGGTAGGTGCTTTTGATCAGAGGTGCAGGGGGCACCTGAGGGGGGCATAGATATTGTTCTGGTGGAAGCCCCCAGCACTCTGGGTTGACAGCAGAGAGACCCAGTGTCTCTTTAATGGAGTGATGGTGGTCAGGTTGGTGTCTCACACAGGGGTAGTCAAGCGCTGCTGACAACCTTGTGCTCAGCCCAACAGTGTGGGGAGTGGCGTTCCTAAAAAAATAATTCGGATTAATGTTGTAGAAGATGTTTGTCATAAATGGGGACCTGACTTTCCTGTTCCCCATTTTCCTTACACTTTCCTCCCTGGGTTTTGTGTGGGTCCGTGAACCCTGGCCTTCCTGGCTTCGACAGCTGTATGACAGAAATCTCTGAGCCTCATTGATTCCGGGTCTCAGCCAGCACAAAATGCAGCAGGCGGTTCTCAGGGTGGGCAGAGTCCCTCCCTCCTCCTCCTCCTCCTCCTCCTCCTCCTCCTCCTCCTCCTCCTCGGGCTCAAGCAGCTGCCGAGAGTCCATGACCCTTTCCTCCTGCAGGCCTCAAGGCCGTGAGAACCCGCTTGGGAGGAGCAGGGGTGAGGGTCTCGACTGGAAGGGGAGGGTGAGGAGAACTCAGAGAGGAGAGGTGGGTGTCTTTGACTTGCAAAGAGAGGCTGAATCAGGTCAATATGGATGTCCAAGGGCCTGGGTCCAGGCAAAGGGTGATGATACCAGATGCCATGGGTGTCCAAGGGCCTGGGTCCAGGCAAAGGGTGATGATACCAGATGCCATGGATGTCCAAGGGTCTGGGTCCAGGAAAAGGGTGATGATACCAGTTGGTTGAAGTGTATGCTACCTGGGCACTGCCACGTTGGTGTGGGTGGTGGTGGTCGTGGGTTTGGGGTCATGACTCTCGATGTATCTGTTCTAGCACAATGATTCCCCCTCCCCTCAAAGGGTCCATGGTCCCCTGGGACCCATTTCCTGTCGGAAAACAGGCTCCAGAGCGGCGCACATAAACCAGCACACCCCAAAGATGCCAAATTCCTCAACTCTTCATTCACCCCAAAGCTGTAATCACTGACACATGGGCTCCTGCGCTCCTCCGAACCTAACGAAGGCCAGGATTTATTGCTGTCAGAGAATGGAAGGCTTTTTATTTTTATGTTTCTTTTTTTTTTTTTTTTTTAATAACTTAAAAGGCCAGGCCATTCCTATGAGCTTTGATTTTCATGAGAATTCCTCACAAGCTCCCATTGTGTCCTGCTCAGATGGTTCTAGAAAGGGGCAGATGAGAAAGAGGCAGGTGAGGTGTGCAGCTGGAGGCATCGTGGTAGGTGCGGGCTTAGGAAAAGACAGGGAAGAGGCTGACCACTCAGCATGCTCAACCTGCTTCCGGGTCATCTGGTGCTAGACTTGGGACTCCTGGCCCTTTGGGTCAGGGGGAAGGGGCTCACACTCTTTAACTTGTGCGCCTCAGGAGTCGAGGAGAACTTCAGTGGGCACTGGGGTGACTGGTGGAGGTATGCCAATGATTGGCTTCCTGGGGAGCAAGGGAAGTTAGTCACCCTAACAGGCAATCGTGAAGAGGGGTTTCAGTAAGTCCAATGCCACCTGCCGCTCCTCACCCCATCTCTGCAGAGGACTTCTGCTCAAGCTTGTCTGCAGTTCTCTGCCTCAGGACCTTTGCACGGTCCAGGTTTCCTGCCTAGAACTCTCCCGTGTACAGTTTCACCACCTGAAGGATCCTGCCCTTAGGGAGTCTCTGTCACACAATCCAACTCATTTTCTCCCCATTACTTATCTGTACCAGAGCATCTACTTACTTTTCTCATTTATTTTTTCTTAAAACACGTTTTCTTTGTGTGTGTGTGTGTGTGTGTGTGTGTGTGTGTGTGTGTGTGATATAAGGGTTGACTATGGGGTCTTTAAGAATTTATTACTTATTTTTTGGGCAGAAGAAATGGCTCAGTAGTTGAGAGAGTGTATTATACTTGCCAAGGACCCAAGATTGGTTTCTAGCACCCACCTTAGGAGGCTCACAACTGCATCCAATGCCCTCTTCTGGCTTCCTCAGGTACTGCACCCAAGTCCACGAACTCCCCACCACATGCACACAATTGAGAGTAAAAATAAACCTTTACAAAATTGTAGTGTGTTGGGGAGCACTGCGCATGCCAAGGCACACGTGTGGAGGTCAGAGGACAACTTGATGGAGTCAGTTTTCTCCTTCTACCACATGTACAGATCCTGGGGATCAAACAGTTTGTCAGACAGCAAGTACCTGCCGAACCATCTCCCTGGACCTGAACCCCTGAATCCTGAATACGTGTTGGGCACACACTTTTACTGAGTTACATCCCCATCCTCATTATGAAGATTGATAACATTTGTAAATTGACACATAATGACTACACATGTCAGGAGGCAGTATGACAGCCAGTGTTCTGTGTAATGATGATCAGGGTGGCGGGGACACATCCATCACTCCTTTGTGCTGAGAACATGTGGAATCTTCTCTATTAGCTATTTTGAAATGTACAATTAATTTTGTCACTCACACTTAGTCTATGAAGATACGTAATGTTACTATTCCTCTGGAGCTGGGGGTGTGGCTCAGTGGAAGGGCACAGGTTTAACACATGGTGTGGGGGCGGGGAGGGGGCTGGGTTCAATCCTCAGCGTCACACAACCACAACAAAACCCCAACAATCAAGCAAACTCCAAACACGCCAAAGTCAACCCCTTACAATTAAATCAACATCCCCCAACCAAACCAGGAGGCTCTTCCTCCAATCCAATTTGCGGCCTTGGACACAGACGTCCTTCTCCATTCCAACTCTCTGTCACTGCTCTGTTCTTCAGTGTGCATGGCCTCTGTGTGTGAGGCTCTCTGGAACCTCACGCCGCCCCTGTCTACAGGCTCATGGGTATGGTCCCCCAGGGGGCCTGACACCCAGGTGGAAGCTAGAGCAGGTATGACTGACTATTCAGAGCAGGTATGACTTCTGTTCCAGATGTTGGGACACTGAACTGCTGGCACCTCACTCCCCCTCCCCCCAAAACAAAACAAAACAAAACAAAACAGGCTGATCATCAACTTGACTGGCACAGAGCCCTCTTCAATCGAGAAGCAGGCACGATGCTTAGGCTGTATGCTGCAGGGTGCCTCTGAGTGTTAGCTCATGTAACTGTCAGGGCAGGCCTGGGGACACCAGTGTCCCTGTTGCAGACCTCAGAATCTGGATGGAGCTGTCCAAGGCTAATGTCAGCTTGGACTGGGAGTCAGTTCTTCTCTCGGTTAGGCTCTCAGTGTGTGTGTGTGTGTGTGTGTGTGTGTGTGTGTGTGCGGGGGGTGTAAGGGGGAGCTCTGAGGAAGCCACTCCAGCTGTGCAGGTCTGAAGACTGTGAGTTTTGGGGTGCCAAGGGGCTGAGAGGAAAGGTTCTGGGGGCCCCTCGCGCAAAAACACCTCGTCTAGTTTTCCAGTTCCTTTGGGTTATTTCTATGCGCTCCAAAGGACCTCGAGTGGTTCAAGACATTTTTTTTTTTTGACTGCCAGGGCAGGGCTGAGGACCAGGCCTCTGTTGGTGCTCCAGCTGCAGAAAGCTGGTCTCCTGCCTCAGGCCTGACTGCTTGGAGGGTAACTCTCAAGCCCTCGCTCCCTGTCTACATTCTCGCTCCTGGAGGCCCCCTGTGTCCAGGGCTGGGTTCTGTTATCTCTTCCTTCATGGGCTGGCTGGTGGGCAGGCCCAGGTGGTCAAACATCTGCAGTTTTTTCTTTTCCCCTCCAGTGTTGAGGGCAGAGCCTAGGGCCTCACACGAGCTAGGCAAGCATTCTACCAGTGAGTTACCTCCTCTGTAGCATAATTCTCTAAACATATTTATTTATTTATGACTAACATATCATAGTTTGTCCAGTGGGTTCTATTATATAACATTGTATTAGTTCATTCAGTTTATAATATCAGCATGGGGTTAAACCCAGGGCTTCACGCATGCTAACTACACCTTCTATCACTGGATTGAATTTTCAGCCTCTATTTTGTCTATGTGTATGTGCGTGTGTGTGTGTGTGTGTGTGCGTGTGTGTGTGTGTGTGTGTGTGTGTGTGTGTGTGTGTGAGTGTATGTGTGTGTGTGTGTTGTACAAGTATATCTGTCTGTGTACATGTGCATGTAGGTATGCAGGTACCTCTCTACCTCATTTTTTTTTTTTTCCGAGACAGGGTTTCTCTGTGTAGCTTTGGTGCCTTTCTTGGAACTCACTCTGTAGTCCAGGCTGCTTCTGCCTCCGAGTGCTGGGATTAAAGGCGTGCGCCACCACTGCCCGACCTTCATTTTTTAAAGATTTATTTTTTATTGTTTTTAATTGTGTGTATGTGTGTGTACATGTGAGTGTGTGCCTGTAGAAGCCGGAGGTGCCAGATTCCTCTGCAGCTAAAGTTATAGGAGGTTGTGTGTCATCTGACGTGGGTGCTGGGAACCAAACCCAGGTCCCTCAGAAGAGCAGTGCACTCTTAGCTGCTGAGACATCTCTCTAGCTCCCTACCTTATTTTTTGAGGTGGGGGTCTTTCACTGAACCTGGATCTTACTTATTCAGCTGGGTTGGCTGGCCAATGACTTCCAGGGATCCATTTGTCTCTGCCTCCCCAGGACTGGGATTATAGGTGCGTGCCACTATACCTGGCTTTTTGTGTGGGCGCTGTGGATCTGAACTGGGGTTCTTATGCTTGAATGACAAACACTTTACTCACTGAATCGTCAACCCAGCACCCCACCTCCGCCCCTACCCCCAAGCTGGTTCTGAACTCATTGGTATTTATTTCTCCCATCGTGACAATGACCTCTCTGATGTTCACTTCCGGCAAGGACTGTGTGAGCACAAGTCATTCCTGGATGGCCACAGGCTCCTCTAAGGCAGAAGCCCCCCCAACCCCCATTCTACCGAGAGACCCAGAGAGACCCAGTCACTGAAGCCATCTGACCATGGCAACAGCTCGTGCTCAGAGCCTCCATGCCGTTCTGCCTCGAGATCAGCAGAGATGGGACCTCACCGGTTCTAGTAGCTGCAGGCCAAGCGGACCAAACCAAAGACCCCATTCCTAATCTCCAAATGAACCCTCAGTCTCTGCCAATGTCAGCTCAAACCCAGGAGCCCCAGAGGGTGTAAATAGGCCCCTCATAGCCATCATTCCTATCGACTGCCTTCAACTGCCAAGGGCAGTGAATTCTCTCTCAGTGTGTCATGTCTGCTCTGCCACAGAGTGGAGGAACTGTGACCTTCTAGCAACTCCATGAGGCAAGTGCTGTTCTTCCCATTTTTTGTAGCTTCAGGGGGTAAATAACCTAACCCACCTCACGCAGTCCAGAAGGAAAGGATCCATAGCCCATCTGCCTCTCTCTGTCCCTGCCAAGCCCAGGGCTATCTTCCCTGTACACTGGCACAGCCTCACCCCTGCTTCTCCCCCTTCCCTCTCTTGTCTTCTGCCTCGCATTCTCTGTCCCAGCCAGGGCGATCCTTCCCAGCCACACATCTCATTAGGCCGTTTCCCTTACAATATGGGGTCCCGCCATTCTTGGAACACAAAGTTGCCTGGCCAAGATTCTGGCTGAGAGGGACTTCTCTCTGTGGGCTGCTCTGGCCATCCATATTCACCTCCCATGATACACTGCTGACCCACTTGGCCCAGACACAACATCCCCACCGAGCTGTTCCACTTATATCTTCAGTATCCATTCTCCTATGTCTTGCTTGGAAAAACTCCTCCCCATTCTTCAGGACCCAGCTAGGACATGGCATTGTGTCACCTCCCTCCTGGCTGCTCACCCTTGGGGAGGGTTATTTATTTACTATAGTACTTAGTGTCCCGGATGGTGTTTGCCCATCTGTCTAGACCTTGAGCCCCACAGAGCAGGGAGCCCTTGAATTTACTCTGATGTTCTCTGGGTGCATCTTGCTAAGCTAGACCAAGGTGGATGGTCACCAGGGAGCATGTAAAGAGGCTGTGGGTTCCAGGGTGCCCGGCAGCAGCTTGGGTCGGGGGCTGACCTTGTCCCTTATCAGTGTTTCACACCTGCGACTTCTCTCCTCTGCCCACTGGTGGTGAGGGTTGGGAGATGCCTGTTTCTGAGCCAAGGGCAAGCTGCTACAGCCCCTCTAGGGCTGCAAGGCACACTTGAGTGGATCTAGCCCCAGTAAACTGCTCTTAACCACTCCCTGGGGAGAGCCCGGAGACCCCAGATAATTAGCTGCATGTGTGTGGGAGACGGGCCTGTTTTTTTTTCCCAAGGATTTATGAGCAGGGGGTATATTCTCACTGGCCTCCATCTCAGGAAAGGCTCTCTGAAACACTTGCTGAATATGCCATCAGCAGTGGAGCCCATATGCTCCCAGTAAGCCTGCCTGACATCGTCATCCGCCATATGTTTCTCGTCTCCTACGCATTTTAGCACCGGCTTTGGGGAATGCCCGCACAGCTAAGCGTCCCTAAACACAGCTCTGAAAGGAACACTAATAATTTACCCTCATGAAAGCCGCCACTGCGCTTTCCAAACATACTTGGAAGTAGATTCAAAGTTTATTTAGAAAGAACTCCCCCCGCCCCCCGACCCTCAGTAGACTGCAAGAGAGTGCTTATGGATTCTTTCTCCCATTCCTGGCTCACTGGAACCTTGGGAACAATTCCTTCAGCTCACAGACAAGACACACTTAGAAAAGACCAGGAAAGTATAAATGTCAGGTCATCTGTCCAGTGGGGGCATTTCTCCAACTCACATTCTCCATCCCTCTCTTTCTCTTGAACTCAGAGCCTCAAACACAGCAGGCAGGTGACCTCCAAAGAGCGACTCCCGGCCCTTGTCCCCCTTCCCTCGTCTGTCAGCTGACACGCTCTAACTAACTTTCCTTGGCATCATTCATGTTCCTCGCACTGTCACTTTGCATCTGTTTATCCTGATAGAGAAAACCGCTCAATATTTGTTCTAGGGTTGGTGAATCTATCCACACATTAGTCCATCCACTCATTAATTTATCAGTCTTTCTATATTCATCCTTTTGACCATTTATGTATCTACCCATCTGTTCAGTCACTCATTCCATCCATCCATCCATCCATCCATCCATCCATCCATCCATCCATCCATCATCTATCCTGCTATCAACTTACCATCCACTCACCTACCCCCCTATCCATTGATTACACATCTCTGTTCATTTGTGCTTTTGACCATCTATCTTTCCATCAGTCCGTCTGTGTCTCCATTCACCTATCTGCCATCTATCCTTCCATCCTCCCACCCACCCATTAATTTATCAGTCCTTACTCATTCATGATTTTGGCCATTCATCTGTCTGTCCATCCATCTATGTGTCCATTGGTCCTTCTGCCCACTTACCCACCCATAAAGGATGCATTGATAACCCACCCTGTGCCTGGTGCTTTACCAGGTCGTGGGGATACCTCAGTGAGAACATTTCAATCCTTTAGGCTAGCACTCTGCTGTTGATCTCAGTCTCCAGCCTGACATTCTAATCCCTGTGCACAGTAGCTCACAAGGGATCTGAGAGCATCACCAAATAACCAGTTACCACACAGCATGGGCTTGTAATTACAGAGATATGGGTGCTGTGGGGGCTCCAGGAAGGGCAGCTGGTGACTTGGATTGAACTCGGGCCTGGTGCATGCTAGATATTCTACTACTGAGCCATAGGTTCACCTCCTCCTTCATGATTAGTCTAGGAGTCCTGTGAGACCTGGATTAACATCTCTATTATGTAGAGGAGGAAACTGGGGTTCAGGAGAGTTGGGGGACAATTTATAGGATGCAGAGTCCACATGTTGGAGTTTGAGGGCTGGTGGTCAGTCTGTGTAGTGGCTGCTCACACTATGTGGCCCTTTGAGGGCACAGTCCAGGGAGTGGCCCTCAGGTAGCCTCAGCCACTGGCATCTCTGATTTCTCTGAGGGTTTCTGGGACATTAGGACCCCAGGCCTGTTGCTCAGAGGTTAGGGTTCTCTACCACACCAAATATCCCAGATGATCCTGGGATGAAACTGCCTTTCCTCTGTGGGAAGCCAAGGGCTTAGGAGAATTCCACAGGCCCTACAGAGAGGAAGGGTTGAGAGCAAGGATCTTGCCCACAGAGCACGGACCACACAGCAAATTCTAGGCCCTTCATTCTGGTTCCCGCCGAGAGGATCGCCATGGCTAAGGTTAGCATCTGGGAAGCCGTCCTGCCTCTCGCTGTCCTGCCAGCAGAGGCCAGCAGGCCAGCCCATGCGTGGGATGGGAGGCCATGTGCAACCTGTGGCCTGGGCTCTTTCGCAGTCACAGGGAGTGTCTGGGGTCATCCTTCACGCTTCCCTCTCCCACATGTTGCCAGTGAATCACAATTCCCGCCTGTCACCTCCTTTGTTCTTGTCAAGCAGCTTCTTCTCACAGTCCTATTGCCTTTGACCTCCTCATGAGCCTCGCTTCCCTGGGGACCCATTCCTCTCATTCAGGCTGTGCCTTTGACCCCATCGAAGGCAGCTTTCTAAATCTGTCAGCCCATTCTCTTCTAAAGGCACAAACTCAAACCATCTCTTGAGCCTGGTTCACAATAGCACAGAGGCCCAGGTTCAAATCCTGGCTTGCTCACATACAGTTCACACCAGGCTTCTGGGCCTCAATTTTCCCATCTGTAAAGTGGGTATAATAATAACTTACTCACAAGGCAGTGTCTTGTTATCAAGATGGCTGCATGTGAAGTAAGATTTCAGAAAGGATGACACTACCCTGCACTCTAGTCTTTGGAAGAAGCCTTTGTTTTAAATGGTGTTCAATCAATCAATGTATTTCAGAACACACGAACTATTTGGCACACAACCAAAGCCTCCTCTAATCAGTGTTTGTTCAGATGGGTGTGGAGGTGACTCAAGGGATCTTTTAAATGATAAGAACAAGAGAAGTGGGGCTGGAGAGATGGCTCAGCGGTTAAGGGCGCTGGCTGCTCTTCCAGAGGTCCTGAGTTCAATTCCCAGCACCCACATGGTGGCTCACAACCATCTGTAATGAGATCTGGTGCCCTCTTCTGGCATAAAGTTGTACGTTCATATAGAGTATTTATATACATAAAATAAATAAAAAAGAATATTAAAAAAAAAGTAAGAGAAGCCTTGTAGTTGAGGATGTACACAGAAACACATGACTCTTACATATATAGTTGTCTTTCCTGTGTCTAGGAGTTTGAGATCCAAGGGCAAAGAAGTGAGGAGAGGACAATGATGCCAACCGTCAGGAGGCTGGGCAGCAGGTAGATGAGGGTGACTGTCTACGCAGAAGTGTAGCACTCAAGAAGTGGAGGCAGGAGGATCACGAGTCCAAGGTCATTTACAGCTACCAGCTACATAGCAAGCTTGAGGCTAGCTTGGGCTACTTGAGATGCTATATATATATAGAAAAGGTGTGCGCGTGTGTGTGTGCGCGTGTGTGTGTGTGTGTGTGTGTGTGTGTGTGTGTGTGTGTGTGTGTGCGTGTGTCAAACACAATGTTAAGCCACAAGTGGGGACAGTTAAGAGAACACCAGAATGCAGTATAACATCCCAAGGGCTAAGTCTGGCTCACCATCTATCTTTTAGGAATCTTTTTTTCCTGAGACCACACAGCTCTGACTGGCCTGGAAATTGCTGTGTAGACCAGGCTAGCCTTGAACTCCCAGAGATCTCCCTGCCTCTGCCTCCTGGGTGCTGTATGCATCACCATGCTTGGCAGATTCTTGTTTGTTTGTTTTTTTTTTTAAATTATATTTATTTTTAATTGACATAATATAGTTGTAATACTCAGAGCAAATAACCAAGAAGCTATAGCAGAGAATAAGTGCTCTGTCTTAAATGGGACATTCATGTCACACATCTTCCCTTGAAGGCTCAGAAGTCATGAAGGAAGAGGGTGCAGAACGAGTCTAAGAGCCAGTGGCTGGGGAGGACTTGGGCAAAACAATGTCTTTTGGACATGACAGGGCCGTTGCCCTCATGATGTCACAGCACAACATCTGCACAAGATCTAGCTAGGCACCACGTTGACATGGATGGGGAGGATCCCACAAGCCCCCGCCCCTGGCTGAGGAGCCATCGACAGCTGCCCGTGGGGGGAGGAGAGCTGGTTTTCCTCAAAGGTGTGGTCCCTGGTAAACTGTCCACGCTCCAGTGGAACACCCCACATCCATGCACATGTGGCCAGTACTAATTCGATTCGGGGTTAGTAAAATTTAAAGAAGGACATGAAGTTGCGGGGGGGGTGGGGGGTGGTGGTGCACTGGGGGGATCTAGAAGCAGCTGGAAAGGGGAGGAGGGGATAAAGAAGATCAAAATATATTGTATCATGCATGAAATTCTCAAAGAATAAACACAAAATATTTAGTGGGGGAAAAGAAGCCACAGGATAGGTACAGAGGAAGGTGACAATTACCGACAGAACTCCGTCGGTTTCCCAGGTTCAGAACCAGGGACTGGGACATAATGGGAAAGACACAGCCCTTCTCCTCACCAACCTCGTGGGGGAGACACACACAGACCCAAAGATGCCAAATTTCAAACTGCCTCATGCTGGGAAGGAAAAGCTCGGGACCTCTTACAGAGGTCAGGGCTTCCCTGGGTAACTTACGTTGGAGACGAGGGAGGTCAAGAGCTGACTGGGTGCAGAGGGAAGGGTACTCCAGGCAGAGGGAATGGGAGTGTTCTGAGAGACTCAGACTTGAGCCCCTGTCCCAGTCACCTGAGGGATGCTGAGGGCACTGTGGCCTCACTCTTACACATCCAGAGAATTTCTCGGCCAGTAGAATTTTGAGCCTGGACAGTTCCCAGATGAGATCTGTATTCATTACTTTTCTCATGGCTGTGAGCAAACACCTCACAAGAGGCAACTTAAGGGAGGGGGGGTTCATCTGGCTCACGGGTTGAGGGGATACAGTCAGCCATGGTGGGGACGGCACGGCCTCAGGTGCAGGAGGCGGCTGATCACATAGTGTCTTCAGTCAGGAAGCAGAGAGTGAATAGAAGTGGAGCCTCTCCCAGGTACCCACCTCCTCCAGTGAGGCTCCACCCCCCTAAAAGTTCCACAGCCTTCCCAGACACCCCCTAGGGATCAAGTGTCTACACACATGAGCCTGTGCAGGACATTCCAATTCAAACCACATCAAGATTGACGGTGTAGGTCCCATAAGCAGAGCTTGTGAAACTCTGGGCTAACTCTCTGGGTACTTGTGAAGCACACACTTGACCTTAACCTAGAGTCTCAGGAGTAATGCTAAGCACACACATGACCAGGCCACATCAGAGACCCTGGGTCTTTGGGCTGGGCAGGGCCTGGCATTATCTAAGAGGCTCCAGGGCCAGCACTTGGAGGTGAGAAGCTGGGACATCAGGCAGGTGCCTTGCAGTAGTATAGGAGGCTAGTGATGGGGCTTCGTCAATATGTTAGTTAGTGTCCTGTTGCCGTCACAAAATACCTGAAGTAATCCACTTGGAAGAAGGCAAGTTTTGTTTTGGGTCATGGCCTCTGTCCATGCTTTTGCAGCAGGCAGAACAGCATGGCAGGGGATGTTGTAGAGCAGAGCTGCTCATTTCATTGCTGTGGGATGTTTTGTATGGCAAATGTGTTGCTGATTGGTCAATAAATAAAACACTGATTGGCCATTGGCTAGGCAGGAAGTATAGGCGGGACAAGGAGGAGAATAAAGCTGGGAAGTGGAAGGCTGAGTCAGAGAGACACTGCCAGCCGCCATGATGACAAACAGCATGTGAAGATGCCAGTAAGCCACGAGTCATGTGGCAAGGTATAGATTAATGGAAATGGATTTAAGCTGTAAGAACAGTTAGCAAGAAGCCTGCCACAGCCATACAGTTTGTAACCAATATAAGTCTCTGTGTTTACTTGATCGGGTTTTAGCGGCTTGGGACTGGCGGGTGAGAGAGATTTGTCCTGACTGTGGGCCAGGCAGGAAAACTCTAGCTACATTTCATGGCAGCCGGGGAGGAGAGAGCCCGAAAGGGGTCGGGTACTTCAAGGCCATGCCACCAGTGATCTAACTGCCTTCCCTTAGCCCCGTCTCCCAGCAGTGCCATTGGCTGAGGCCCAGGTCTTTGACACGTGAGCCTTTGGGGGGATTTTAGACCTAAACCATAACACCAGCCAATGGCCTGGGAATGTGGAGGGCTGGACAGGGCCAAAGACAGGGTGAGGAAAATAAAAACTGAAGGATGTAGTAACTCAGCCAATCCAGGCAGCCCTGGCTTGGGAGGTCCCAGGGAAGACCTCCTAGCCTAGCCAAAAAGGACCATTGACTCTGACAGCTCAGAGCCCCTTTGCTGGGCAGAGTGTCCCCCAGCAGGTGTTCATTTTCAGGATGTTAGCAGTATTTTCTGCCCAGAGTCCTTCACCTCTACCACAAACCTGCCTGAGAGTTCACTATCAAACTCATTTCTAAATTTTGGGAAACAAATTTATCCCCAGGTGAAAACTAGTGTATATGATTTCTTCTGCAGATGATGTGGCCAAGATGGAAATCTACTGCCTCTGACTTTGGAATTCATAGGAGTTGGCTTCCATTTCTGCCGGGATGTAACGAAACCAATTCCCACTGTGTTACTTCCAAGTTGAACTGGCCAGCCTCTAAGTCCCACTTACTAGTCACCAAGCCATCAGCACAGACTCTCTGTGACCCCAGGCTCCAAACTCTCCTCCTGCGAGCAAGGAGAGAGTCAGCCCATAGGTGTCCGAAAAGCAGTCACACTTCCCAATGCCCACTGAAACAGATTTGGTAGTTACTGACCAGAGCAAGAGCTGACAGAAGTCTTGGAGGCCCCATGACCAAGGGATCTTACTGACCAAGTGTTTCATCTGTCCTTATGATCCTCCCTGGGACATCTCAGGCCAGCAAGTTTTGAATG
Source organism: Peromyscus californicus insignis (assembly GCF_007827085.1). Taxonomy (NCBI): domain Eukaryota; kingdom Metazoa; phylum Chordata; class Mammalia; order Rodentia; family Cricetidae; genus Peromyscus; species Peromyscus californicus. The sequence goes on from NW_026294551.1 coordinate 71,772,624, forward strand.
CAGGACAAAAACTGTGGACGTCTGGCTCCATGGAGCCCTTGGCCTGTGTGATAAAGGAGTCCTTGGTAGGAAGATCTAGGAGGCAAAGGCCTGAGTCGCTTGACCTGACTGGCCAGTCCCAGGAGGGGGTGTGGCCAGGTGGGCCAGGAGCAGGCTTCTTGGGAACTTGTGGGGCCAGGCACTGTTGCCCTTCACGCGTTTGTGTGTTCACATGAATGTGTGCATGCATGTGTGCAGGTACTTGAGGAGAGAGCATGTGGAGGTCAGAGGTCGATGTTGGTGTTTTCCTCAATCACTCTTCACTTTATTTACTGTTGGTTGATTGAGGGTGCACATGTCTACATGTGAGAAGGTCAGAGAATGAGTTGTGGGTATCAGTTCCCTCCATCATGTAGGTGTGGATGGGAGACTGAACTCAGGTCATCAAGTTGGTGGGAAGTGCCTGGACCCGCTGAGCCAACTTGCTGGCCCTCAGTTAATTTTTTAGACAGGGTCATTTCCTCGAGCTGAGAGTTCACCAATTCAGTTAGACTGGCTGACCAGCAGACTTTAGGGATCTACCTGTCTCTGCCTTTCCAATGTTGGGGTTACAGACATGTATATATGTGCCTGGCTTTTTACATGGATGTAGATCTGAACTCAGGTCCTCATGGCTCCATAAAGCAGTTTATCCATAGGTAAAGACGCAGTGACCTCACCTCACCTAGACTGTCCGAGTCTAGGCTGCCGCTCAGTTACCTCTCTGATCTACTCCCACGCCCTCCCCTGTGAGCCATAGGGACTTTCTTTCTGATCATTTCATGCTGTCCTCCACCCACACCAGTTCCTACTTTAGAGGAGTCGGGAGCCTGGCGTTCAGGTCTCAGCTCCACGCTCTGGCTTGTCAGAGAGGCCATCTCTGATGCTCCACTCAAACTGGCTTTCCAGTAACTTTATCATGCCCTCGCCACCTGCCTGCTTCCATCTACTTCCTTTTCAATGGAAGGGCCTCAGCCGGATGCATCTTATCTGATGACTAGGACAAGCTCATAAACATTTGCTGAATAAATTACAGGAGGGCTTGAAGGCCTCCAGAGGGCAATGACTCGCAAATGCCTGATGGTTTAGGCCCCACCCGCACTGCTATGCCATTTCCTGTTTCTCCTTTCTGTGTCCCGGGTACTGGCTTGTGTAGCTTGGGATGGTTCTTGTCAAAGGAAACTTCCAGAAGGTAGCCATGGTGTTCCTGGATTTATCTTGCATAAAGGTACAATAATGGAGAGCAGAGACTTTGATAGACCTAGCCAAGTCCCAGTTTGGCCGTGTACTTCCTGTGTGGTCCTGGGCAAGTCACATAACTTCCTTGGGACTCAGTTTCCCATCCGTGAGCCGGGCTTACAACCTGTACCTGCTTTTTCTGGTTGGCATGAGTCTGATGGAAGACCCATATCCAGTTCTGGGCGTAGGCTTGGCACTTGGTAATGTGCCCACACAAATAGAAACGGGGGCTGGGGAGAAGGTTCAGTGGCTAACGTGCTTGCCACGCAATCACGAGGACCTGAGTTCAATCCTCCAGAACCCACAGAAAACTCAGTGTGCACTATGTCTGTAATTCCAGCTCTGGGGAGGTGCAGATGCGAGGATTCCTGGGGCTTGCTGACCCTTGACATGTTTCCAGCCCAGTGAGAGACCCTGTCTCAAAAATAAGGCAGAGAGATTGAGTGAGACACCCGACATCTCCTACTGCCCTTCCTCCACACACAGAATGGCCACCTTGCCCACCAGGGGCTGAGTGAAGGTGCTATTTGTTTGAACCTCCTACCCTAAGAGGGCCTCCTGACCATGTGCCTGCTGAGCTCTCTCAGGGCCCCAAGGACTCAGCAGCCCTTGTGGCAGGTGTTGGTACCCTACTGTGCAAGGTCTTAGAGCCCTGGGGTTCTGAGGAGGGAGCAGCCCCTGGCGGGAGGGTGGGGCAGGCACGGACACCATCAGGCCCAGGAGTTTACAACTTGGCTTCACGCTTTCAGGCTGAGCTGGCTGAGACATCTGCAAGGCTTTTCATCTTTTAAGCCCAGCTGTTATCAGCTGCTGGGAAATGGTTTCAAGCTGGCAGACGTGTCCCCCAAATTCCACGAAGAGATCAAAGAGTTCTGAAATAGCGACACAGTTGCCCTGACTGGCAGTCAGCTGGGCAGGCCCATGCCAGGAGGAAGGCATGCAAAAGCCACCAAAGCTACTTGGCTTGCAGGGTGGGTGCAGCTGCTGGGCAGTGGCTAACCAGCTGGCCTGCCAGGAACCACTGCAGGTGGCTCCGGGCTGTTGGGAGGCTGGGGTGGGGTGGCTTCTTTCTGAGCAGTGCCCTTCACTTATTGGGGACTCTGGAACCTCATGATGGGGTAGAGTTCCTGCTCCAGGTCTTCCTCAGGGTGCCAGGTGGGTGGCTTGGTCAGGTCTGCCCTGGTGACCTTGCAGGTAATGGAGCAGGGCCCTCTCTTCAGAGCTTAAAATAATCAGCAGTCATTCACACCTGTTCAAATCTTTTTTTTTTTTTTTTTTTTGGTTTTTCGAGACAGGGTTTCTCTGTGTAGCTTTGCGCCTTTCCTGGGACTCACTTGGTAGCCCAGGCTGGCCTCGAACTCACAGAGATCCGCCTGGCTCTGCCTCCCGAGTGCTGGGATTAAAGGCGTGCGCCACCACCGCCCGGCTTCCTGTTCAAATCTTAACATCGTCCTGGCTACATGTGGGCACCCACCATTGAACGGGCCATGTAAGTTGTCTTGTTGCTGGGAGACCAGTGTGGTTTTCATGCCCCCAGTTGAGCCAGGCATCAGGGAGAATTTGATGCAGAGCTATGCTGGGTGGGGACGGGGTGGGGCCAAAAGCACCCTTATCTGCTGAGACAGACAGGGTGATTCTGAGCCAGCCGCTGGGAGGCAGCTTCCTGACCTGGCAGGAGAGATGTTGGCAGCCTGGGTCAGAGGTGTGTGCTGGGTGCCAGGCCCGGAAGCTCCATCCCCTGTGGCCTTTAGATCCCTAACTCCTCCACCCTTTTGGCTTAAGTGCAATGAAGAAGAGTCTGTTATCTGCAACTCGGAATTCTGACAAACTCCTCCAGTGACCTCCTGGCAGGACTTGCTTTGCTGCCCGCAGGGAGGAGTGGGTAACATGTGAGAGACGGGGCAGCTGGGCACGGCGGGGCATGCCTGTACTCAGAGTGCTCAGGAGAGAAAGGCAGAGATAGTGCTGGGATGAAAGGCACGCACCACCACGCTTTAGCCCAGGCTGGCCTTGAACTCACTCTGCAGCTAAGGATGACCTTGAATTTGTGATCCTCTTGCCTTTACCTCATGGGTGATGGGATCACAGCAGTGTACCACTATGCTTGGGGTACATAGTGCTGGGGATTGAACTCAGGGCTTTGTGTATGCCAGATAATTACCCTACCAACTGCACCATAGCCAGAAATAAAGAAGTAAACAGGTAAGTAAATGAAAGGGAATCCTATTAGAGTTCATGTGGCTTCTGCAGGTCAGTCTGTCCCATCTCTGACTTAATGGTGCTTAAAAAAGAGTTAAAATGAAGGATTCACAGGTGTAACAGGAAGGCAGAGAGCGTGGGACGACTCCCGAGGGTCCCACTGAAGAGACTGAGAGAGGCGCTACCCATTAGGGCTCCCAGCCTGTCCCTGCTGCCCCAGAGTTCCCAGCCTGGGAGGAGGTGGGGAATGGACATCGGTTGAGGACTCCTATCTGTGGGGACACTGCTCCCGCTGAGCCCCCTTCAGGGCTGTGTGCACACTGGCCAGGGGCAACCGGCTGGGTCATGTGTCTTTCCTGCCTGGGAAGGAGACTCAGTCCCACGGAAGTGGGAGAATTTGGGACGGGGACAGGTTTCACATACTTTTTGGCCCTGGAGGCTCTAACAGTGGGTGGCTGGATGACGGCTAAATGGGGCATGGGTGGGTGGTGGTGGCCAGCTGGGGGTGGGGGTGGTTGGTGGCTGGCTCAGGGATAGGCAGGGGGTGGAATTCTGGCACAGCCCAAGGTTAGTGCTGGTTCGTGGGTATGTCACATATTTGGCTATAAAACGGTCACTTCATTCTTTCCTCGTGCGGTTCTTAGGAAGAATGTCCCCATGAAAGTCCCCAAGTTTGGCTTCTGCAGCTAAGGACTACTGGCTGAGAACAAAGCCAGAGATGAAGTCCCCCAACAAGTCACCCACAGGAGAACAGCAGAAGCGTCCCCCAAAGGCAAGTGTCAGAGCAGGAGCCAAGGGCCTGGCTTGGTAACTAATTTCCGCTCCCACCTCTGCTTCTGAGATGGAGGAGCTGGGCTGAGGCTCAATACTGCCTCCAGCTATAACCAGTTCAGAGGCCACCCTCAGGGAGAGCCTGCCTCTTCCCCGACCCTGTCTGCCACAATCCTCCCATCTTCCAGTCAGGCAAGTCCCACTCGGGGAGTTCACTGTAACACGGACTAGACTATCACGACCTGGAAGTAGCCTGAGCTCTCTGCTGAGGTCTGCGGACCAGAAGGAACATTCGTGGAGGCTCTGCACTTGCTTAGCTGATGACAGCTGAGCGCCTGGGCTGCTGGTCTTGCAGACAGGAGCAGTAAGCCTGGTCCTTGTAAGGTGGGTGGATGGGGGTGGGTGGGGGGCTGGGCTGGGCTGCAGCATCTCCAGCACAAGGCTCCCTGTTCCCATTTGAAAAGTCACATGATAAAGGGGATGTGGGGACGGGCGATTGTGGTGGACATGCCACGGATGTGGGGCATGGTGCTGGGAACTGGGACTCAGGGTCAGGCTCTCAGCAGTTCTGTTTGGCCGGGGAGGCAGACACTACCTAGACGTCATAGTTAGACCATTCTGAAGCTGGGGAAACAGTCTCTCAGGCTGAGACCCTTGGTTGCTGATCCCAGGTCATGTGACTGCTGCATCTCCACTCCTGCCCAGTGCCCTCCCCTCTGGGACTTCATGTGATAAATAAAAACCTTATGTGGTTGATACATAAACTGCCAATAATATATGCAGGAGAACAATGTATGTTGGGGAATAATTGACTAGATTAAAAAAATCTTTTTGAAACAGTGTCTCTTTATGTAGCCCTGGCTGTCTTGAAATTCTCTGTGTAGACCAGGTTGGCCTCCAACTCATGGGATCTGCCCGACTTTGCCTGCCGGGTGCTCAGATTCAAGTAGTGTGCCACCAGGCCTGGCTGGAATTTTAATTCCAGATGAAAGATCTATGCTTGAAAAGGTCCAAGAACATCATTTGGAGTTAAGAGAAAACTCACACTTCCGCACCTCTGGGTGAGACTCTTAGAATGGAGAGAAGTCTAAGGTCCCCAGAGAGGACAGAGGAGTGACGGGGACATAGGACGGGCTGACACCATGTCTGCCAATGACATGGACTCCTAGGTGACAAGGAGGCTAAAGCTTTGAGCGGAAGTGAGCTCTGGCCTTTTGAACATGGAACTCTGAACCTTGACTCTCACAGCCAACTACCATCCAGCTCTTGAGGGTGTGACCCAAGTGTCAGAATGTTCTAGAAACCCACCACAGAATGGGCCACATGGAAAACACCCGGACACTAGGACAAGAGGAGAAACAAACCTAGAACAGTCTTCAAGACATGCACAGACCAAACAGGAAGGAGAGTCCCAGGGAAAGATGGCCGTTCCCCATTCCTCTCCCCTTGAAACCCAAGATCCAGGAAAGAAATAGAGGCCTGGAGAGATGGCTCAGTGGGTAAAGTGCTTAGTAAGCAAATGATGAGGACCCGAGTTCAAATCTCCAGCACCCATGTAAACGCTGGGTGGGAGTGGAAGTCTCCTTGTAATCCAGCTCTCAAAGGTGGAGATGGGATCTTTGGAGCAGGAACAGGCTGGTTTGCTAGGCTAGCTGTATCAGTGAGATCTGAGTTCAATTTGGAGAATCTGTCTCAAAAAAGGGATTAACTCTGTAGTGGTTTGAATAAGAACGGCCTCCATAGGTTCATATATTTGAATGCTTAGTCATCAGGGAGTGGCACTGTTTGAAAGGATTAGGAGGTGTGGCCCACACTAAGCCCAGGCTCTCCCTCTCTGCCTGCAGATCAGCTCTCAGTGACTGCTCCAGCACCGGCCTGCATAATGCCATGATCACTGCCATGACTAAACCTCTGAAACTGCCCCCAATTAAATGCCTTATTTCATGAGTTGCCTTGGTCATGGTATCTCTTCACAGCAATAGAACAGTGACTAAGACAAACAAAAATCACAAATGGGAGGAACATGGGCACTCCATGTCCACTGTAGCACTACTCATAATATCCAAGAAACAGAAACAACCTAAGTGTCCATCAGATCATAAATCTTTAAAGAAAGAGTGGTACATGTACACGATAGAATACAGCCATAAAAAAGAACAAACGCACATCCACATGCGTCCAGATGGAATTCTGTTATTTAGGACAATATGGATGGATCTGGAAGGTGAGCACTCTACTGCCAAGCTACACTCACAGCAGGATTTTGAGTTTACATTCTAAAGAAATACTAATTGTTTGAAGAGGTAAATATGGTTAATCCAATTTGGACATGATGCAATGCACATGTGTGAGCAGCCATGTGGGTCCAGGGAAGAGTGCTTTGGATCCTCTGGAAGAGCAGTCGGTGTTCGTAAAGGCTGAGCCATCTCTCCAGCCTTCCCCCAGGTATTTTTTAAAGCCAAGATTTCTCTCCCAAAGTACAAAATAACTCTGTATTATTAATGCATTAATGCTGTTTTTTTTTTTAAATTTTACACTGTGCCTATCATTGGAAATTTTAAAAAGAAAATGGCTAAGCGGAAATGAGTGGAGAACCTGACTGCAGCTCCCTGTGGTAAAAACTGAGATTTCTCCTTAGAAAGACCACTGTCAATCATCAGGAGTGAAAGGAAAACCATGTGTTTCAGCTGCGAGAACGGAACACAAATACACATTTAAATGTCCTATACATGCCTGGTTCTCTTGTGTACCCTCACACACACCCTCAAATCTTGAAGGGCATCAAGAAGAATGCTAATTAGAGGGAGACCCGCACAGGGCCCTTTTGATTGCCTGGCTCCCCCTGGAAGGGTCATGTGTCCCACACTGCCTCCGCCTTACACAGTCATGGATCACTGTTAATCAGACTCAGCTGTGGAGGCCAGTGGGCACCTCTGAGGGCCGCAGACAGCAGCCACCCCACACTGGACAGATGGAACTCCAGTGAGAAGCAAAGAGACTTAGCCCTGTGTCTGCCCGAGCTGCTGAAAAGACAATTTCTATCAGTTTGAGAAATAGCAAAAGCCACTGGTGGGTCTCTCACTCTGAGTCCCAGGGATTGAAGGCAAGGACACCATGGCCTTATGGTGTCCATAAGGCCATGGCCTCATCCCTGCCTTTACTCTGGAGAAGCGCAGCCCAAGAGAAGTTTGCAAAGATGGTTATGTTCCTCAGCCCTCCTGTCAGGAAGCTAAACATGTGTGGAGACTGACTTATGACAATTACCAGGGGGCTGAATTCTTAATTGGATTTAACTTTAGATAGCCAGCATTGGGGCTAGGGAGATGATTCAGTGGGGAAAGTGCCTCTGACAAGCACAAGGACCCGAGTTCAAGCCCCAGCACCCACGTAAAAAAGCTGTGTGGGCCGTGTGCCCCTGTAACCCCAGCTCTGGGGATCCAGAGCCAGGAGGCTTCCTGGGACTCCCTGGTCAGCCAATGGAGCTGCACTAGTGAGCTCCAGGTTCAGTGAGAGACCCTGACTCAAAAAAATAAGGTAGAGAGAGATTAAAGAAGATGTCTGATGTTGACCTCTGACCTCCATGTTCACACACACACACACACACACACACACACACACACACACACACGAACATGTGCACACATGAATACATACATACACATGAGTATATACACACACATGCACACAAATAAGTAAAAACTTGGGAAGCCAGACATGAAAGGGAAGAAGCCAGATGCACAAGATTACACACCATGTGATTATGTTTCTCCAAAATATCCAGAATAGGCAAGCCTGTGTAGACAGAAAGCAGCCGGGTGGATTCTAGAGGCTGAGTGGGGACCTAGGGGACACCGTCAGGGCTCTCTGCTCTGTATTCTTTCTGCTGCTATCACAGAGCCCTTGCTGCTGTGCGGAGGACCCAGGTTCAGTTCCCAGCACCCACATGCCTGCTCACAGCCATCTGTAACTCCAGTTCCAGGGAACCCAGTGCCCTCTTTTGGCCTTCATAGGTACTTCATGGGTGAGGTGTACATGTAGGCAAACACTCATGCACATAAAAATATATTTAAAAAAAACACCCCTACCTTTTAATACTTCCACAATGGCAATTATATTCCAGCAGCCTCTTTTGGGGTGACAGGGAATATTCTGAAATTAGACAGATGGGATGGCTGTACAGTATGGCAAAACCTCTGAATTGTATTCTTTATTTTTATTATTATTACTTTTGAGATGGGTCTCACCAACCCAGGCTGACCCTGAACTCCAATACAGTAAAGAAGACCTTGGACTCTTGATTCTCCTGCTTCTACCTCCTGAGTGCTGGGATTCCAGGTGTATGCCATCAAGCCTAGTTTACACTGTGCTGGGGATGGAACCCAGGGTTCCATGCATGCCAGGCAAGCGCTCTACCAGCCGAGCCACATTCCCAGCCCTAGAGTTACATATATTTTAAATGGCCAAATTTGAGCTGAACTGAGTTGTGGCTCTGACTTATAAAACGTCACACACTGAAGTAGTCATGTGGGCTAGAGGCTACTGTTGGGGACAGCCGAGTTCTGGGAACTTCTGAGAAGTGGTTCAGGCCGTTAAACACTTTCTTTTGTCCCAGATTCATGCAGTCTCCAGCAGTATCCGCCTCGGGGAGGGGACCCTCCTGGATTCCACAGACACTTGCCTCTGATCCTGACTCAGTCAGGCTTATCTCCTGCTGTGAAGGGCCTGGGCACCCCCCCCCCCCAGCACTGTCACCCACAAGGTCAAAGGACATCCTGGCTCCTGCAACATCTGCTGTGGCCTCGGGTACCATTCTCTGGTTCACCTTATCTTGCTCTAAACAAATGTGGTGCTAATTGCTATTTTCCCTTTTGGCTTCCTAAGGATGGGAGACTTTAGGCAGGAAGCCATCCCAGAGTGGCCCTGTCCCATGTCCCCTTACCACCCTTATCCTCAACACAGGTCAAGACAGGCTGTATTCTGACCATGGGTCCTGGGTCTGCTCTGGGCCTCCCTCACTGTTCAGTGAGGTGTGGGGCCTCAGTGTCCCACGCAGGGCTGAGCCAGGGAGGCATGGACAGGTTTGCTGAGTGGACACACGGGTAATAGCCCGGTAATTCTGGTCAGGTGTCTCCTGGCCATTCAGAACTTTGCTTCCACGTCAAAATCCCTGCCTGTCTGCTTTAGGACGAGAAAGAAGGATGGTGTGTGGGAACCTTTCTAGGACCAGCACCCATGATGTCTAAGAGACTGCTTTCCTAAGCCTGATGTGAGGAGGGACTTCCTGGAGACCCTGGCCTGGCTAGCTGCTGAGTGCTGTGAATCTAGTACCTTCTACAGCCCTTCCCATCTGGGACCCAGCCACACAGTCCCTGGCCTGAGTAGAGTACTGTGGGCAAAAGAGGCTATGTCGCTCCCTGCCTGGACTGCCTGGACAGGCTGATCCCCAACCTCATTAGAATCCACTCAGGACTGGATGAGCGCATTGAAAAGGGGGCTTTGCCCATGCCACAGAAGGCAGCATTGTTTTCCCAGCCCGGCCAGGTCGGGTCTGGAAGGGGCCTTGCAGGAGCGCCCAAGGCCTCACAAAGTCCTCAGCGCAGCGAGGGCTCCGGTGATTGATGCAGAGAAAAACATTTCGACCAAACCCTCATCTGGTTTCTATTACGAGATTTCCACACCAGCATTTTTGTTTTTCCCCAAGGTAAAAACCGACAAGGACTTGGGACCTGAGAAGTAACAGGGGTTGGGGCCACATTACTGAAAGACATGGGGGGAGGAAGCCTGCTAGGCTCAGTGGGTGGGTGCTGGGGACAATCACACCAGTGTGGATGACCCAGCAGCGACAGGGGTGGTGATGCCCTGACTGGCTTCCTTTTCCACTTGCCTCAAGTCACAGTTGATCTGGCAGCAAGAGATGGCCCGTCCCTGCCTGTCCTTCCCCGTAGGCCTGGCCTCTCCTTTCTCCCCTCTCTCTGAGTCACGCTCTGGTTCTGATATGGCTGGCATGCTACTTGTTTGTTTCCTGTCTCCTTGTGTTACCACCAGGGCAAAGGAACCAAATTAGCACCTGATTGTCTCGTGTAGCCCAGGCTGGCCTTGAACGTCATATGTAGCTAAGGATGCCTCCACCTTCAGAGGGCTGGGATGACAGGTCCTAACTTTCTCAGCCTCCACCTGGGTCTCAGCTCCCGTGCACACCCTAACCAGGGAATTGCTGACCCTCTGGGGGTAACATCTCCCCCAACACCTTGAGCTCCTCTGTCCCTCTCAAGCCTGCAGAGGATGTGCAGGAAGGAGTTGTGGAATGTTCTCCTCAGCCCTCGAAGAATTGAGCGCGCCTCACACAGGGAGGTGGTTCTTGTCGACCAGATAAGGGTTGACTGAGGGATGGCAAGTTCTTAGCTACTTGTGCCAACTAGACGGTCCAGGCTGAGATGAGGCGGGGGAATGACATTTTCTGGCATTACAAAGGCTGCATGTGTGTATTTGTTCACGTGCTTTGTGCGCATGCCTGTGGAAGTCCGAGGACAACCTCCAGTGTCATTCCTCAGGAGCTGCATTCTCCCCTTCCTCCTGCTTTGTGGTGTCTGAGACAGAAAGACTTACTATGTAGCCCAGGCTAGCCTGGAACTTGCAGCAGTGATTTCCCCACCCCTGGGCCCCTCAGCCTCCTAAGTGCTGGGGTTATGGGCATGAGCATCCACGGGAAAGTTGGGCACGGAGGGGTGCACCTGTAGGTGCTGGGGCAGTGGGGGGATGGTGGAGACGGGAGGATCCTTGAAGCTTGCTCGCCAGCCAGTGTAGACCAGTGGTTCTCAACCTTCCTAATGCTGTGACCCTTAGTACAGTTCCTCATGTGGTGGTGACCCCCAACCACACTATTTTCATTGCTACTTCATAACTGTAATTTTGCTACAGTTATGAATCGTAATGTAGATATCTGTGTTTTCTGATGGTCTTAGGTGACCCCAGTGAAAGGGTTGTTCGACCCCCCAGAGGGGTTGTGACCCACAAGTTGAGATCAAGTTGGTCTAGACAGTTGGTGAGTTTCAGGTTCGGTGAGATACCCTGTCTCAGGAAAATAAGGTAGAGAGTGACAAAAAAAGACACTCAATATTGACCTCTGGCCTCCACACATGTATTCCTGTAGCTATACGTTAAAAGGGGGTGGTGGGGCTGGGGCCATAGCTCAGGGGGAGGGCACTTCACTAGTATGCGTGAGGTCCTAGGTGCAATCTCCGTTCCTGTAACAAAACGAGACAGAATACCAAATACATGGAAAAGCTAAGTACAAATCATCTGGAGTCCCCCCCCCCCTTGCTCTTTTGAGGCAGGGGTTTGCTATGCAGAGTTCTGGGACTGCAGCCATGCACCACCACACCCAGGATTTTACACAGCAGTCATATCTAGCAAGAGCAGAACAGCACATCCAGCTGAGAAGGAAGAGGATTGGCTTTTGAAGCCTAATAGACAGCTTACAAGACAATTTTCAAAAGAAACATCCCATTTTGAAAATACCACTCTGAGCACGGTGGCCTGGCTGTTGCCTAGGAATGAACAGGAGATGAACACTGGTTGGGGGGGGGGGGCGGTGCTGAGAGGGGTGTCTTCCCCCAACAGACTGCATATGTCTGCTTGTCTGTTTCCACATCAAATGTTTGTTACATTTATTTCATTTACTTGTGTGAGTGTGGGTGACACGTGTGTGGTGGTCAGAGGAATGGATTCTTTACTTCTACCACGTGGGTCCTGGGAATCAAACTCAGATTGTCCGTCTTGGTGGCAGGTGCCTTTACCTACCAAACTATCTTGCCAGATACCCTACCATCAAATATTTCAAGAAGAAAAAAAAAATAAGATGTTTCCCATTTGAAAACGTGTCATCAAAGCTATGGTCACATTGTCCTTGGACACCACTGACACAGGTAGCATAAGGCGACATCTTCGGGAAGAATTTGCGTGTCACTACCATTGATAATGCACGTGGAGCTGAGCATGGTGGCACACATCAGTGATAGCAGCACCTAGGAAGTAGAAGCAGGAAGACCAGGAGTTCAAGGTCATCCTCGGCTACATAGTGAGTTTGAGGCTGACCTGGGCTACATAAGATCCTGTTTTGAAAGAGAAAAGATGTTGAAGACATAGCTCAGTAGGAAAGAAGACTCTCTGCTTAACTAGGAGGACCTGAGTTCAGATCCCATGACTCACATAAAAAGCTGGGCATGGCTGTGTATGCATTTACAGTGTTGTGGAGGACAGGGACAGAAGGGCAGTGGGGGCTTGCTGGCTGCCAGTCTAGGGCCAGGTCCAGCAAGAGAGCCTGTCTCAAGGGATAAGGCAGAGAAGAACAGGGCGGGACACTCCATGTCCTCCTCTGGTCCTCATATGCGAGCACTTGTGAATGCGCATTTGCACACACACACACACACACACAGAGAAGTTTGAAGTGCACATGGTCTTTGATGTAGCAGTTCCACTCTTAGGAGTTCATCCTCAGATAGACTTCCATATGTGCATGAAAGAATGATGGACGAGGGGTTCACTGTAACATCACAGTTAATGGAAAAAGACTGGAAATGACCCAAATGGCTGATAATGGTAGACTGGTGAAGTAAATTACAACAGACTCATGCAATGAAACCTCACACAGTCTCTGAAAAGAATGAAGTAAAATGAAGCCGTAAAAGTTCTCAAAGGAGCTGTAAATTTCTTTTATGATCTCTGACTTGAGAAGGTCCTTTTATAAAGGACACAAACCTCAGAAGCTATGATATAAAAGACTGATAAATTTGAGTACTGGTACTCTTTTTTTTTTCTTGGAATGATTTAAACAAGCAAACAACCTAACCAAGAAACCTACCACCACCAACAAAACTACCATAACAAAAAGTTCCACGAGTGGTGAAAAGTAGAAAACTGAGAAAATATTTCCAGCTCATACAAAAGTTCCTTAAAGTATTTCTACAATAAAAAAACAGTGAATGATGAGAAAGAAAAGCGGACCAAGGGTGGAACAGGCGTGTGCATGGGAGAGGAGAGAGAATATCCCAGAAAGGTATGAACCAAATGCTTAGCTTTACTTAGAAAAGCACTGCCAATGTAAACTTCCTGGAGACGCTCTTCCTTGCTTCTGAGGACCAAATAGTAACTGAGCCATAAGTTGGACAATGATAATGGTTGGGTCAACAATGAATTGTGCATACCACCTTGGTCCCATAGATTATCACTGAGATCAACTGTTCTTATTTCTAGTATTTTCACAATAGCTTTCTTGTGTTTAGACAAGCTTGGACACATAACCACTATTGTTCCAATTGCCCATCATGACAGCTTTCATTGTTGACTTGGCATAATTTAGAATCATCTGGGTCTCAATGAGGACTGTCTTAGTTAGGGTTTCTATTGCTGTGAAGAGACATTATGACCACAGCAACTCTTATAACATTTTAATTGGGTGGCTTATGGTTTCAGAGGTTTAGTCCATTATCATCATGGTGGGACATGGCAGAGTGCAGGCAGACATGGTGCTGGAGAAGGAGCTGAGAGTCCTACATTTTGATCAGCAGGCAACAGGAAGTGAATTGAACTAGGCATAGCTTGAGCCTAGGAGACCTCAAAGCTCGCCCCTACAGTGACACACTTCCTCCAACAAGGCCACACCTACTTCAACAAGGCCACACCTCCTAATAGTGCCATTCCCTATGAGCTTATAGGAGCCAATTACATTCAAACTACCACAAGAACTGTCTACATTGGGTTGGCTTGTAAGCATCTGTGGGGGGATTGTCTTGAGTTGATTGTCAGGGAAAGACCCAGCCCATGATGGGCAGCACCATTCCTTAGGCAGGAAGTCCTTAACTGTAAAAGAATGGAAGAAGAGAGCTGAGTACAAGCAAGCAAGCGAGTCTGCATGTGTTCATTCCCCTCTGCTCTGGACTGCGGATGTGATGGGACCCGGCTGTTTCAGGCTCCTGTCACTATTAATTTCCAAACAGTGATGGACTATAACTTGGAGTTGTAATCTAAAATGAACCCTGCCTCCCTTAAGATGCCTTTGACAGGATGTTTCATCATAGTAACAGACACAAGGACACCTAAAGAACTCAGTACTGCTGCACACAACTCAGTCTTGGAGGCTGGGAGGTGATAGGCTATACCACGTAGCCCAGGCATGTGCTAATAGGCACACCGTCTAGGGTTGTACAAGTACATTCTATGAGGTCTGTGGAACAACGCCTTTGCTAGCCTGCTTCCTTGTGGCTGAGCCATGAATGGCTATAATTGCAAGGGAATGTAGCCCACCACTCAGCAGGCTCAGGAAATGGCAGGCAATCAGTGTGACTATGTTTGGAATGCCTGGATGCAGCAAGTCCAGTTCCAGCAGGACAGTTATCCCTCAGATACATTGCAAACGTCACTGAATGGGTTGGTCAGGACAATGAGGACATTTTCTTCAGAAAGACAAAGGCATTTGAGCCTATCTGCAAGAGCAAGAGGCTACAGTGAAACACAGCGCGGCAAAGTCATCCATAGAGTGGTAGAAATGTCTGCAAACCATATACTCAGCCACAAGGAGCCCATATGCTACGGTCTGAATGTGAAATTTCCCCCACAGACTCATGAGTCTGAACACTTGGCTACCACATTCTTTAGGAAGACCGTGGACCCTTCAGGAGGAGGAGGAGGAGGAGGAGGAGGAGGAGGAGGAGGAGGAGGAGGAGGAGGAGGAGACTTCGGAGGTGGAAACTGAGGCAGGACTAGAGGTATAAAGCCTCTTTCTGTCTGCTCTCTCTCCTGAGGCAATGAGAGCTGACACCTCACCCTCCTGTTATCATGCCTTCTCCACCATTACGGACTGCATCCCTGAGAACTGTGAGCTGAGACAACCCTCTTCCTTTACGTTGCTTCATGCCAGGGATTTGGTAAGAGCAACGAGAAAAGTAACTGATACAATTCACAAAAGCGAAACACCGCCACCAGCAGCACTCCGGATTTCCCCACTCCTTCTCTCTTAGGCTTGCTTAAGGCCTGCCAGTCAGGGCAGGGGTGGAGGGAGACTGTGGGGTCCTTGGAGTGGCAGCAATATACTGATTTTCCCATTAGGTGCCAGACCTGTCACATCTCTCAGGGAAGAAGCCAGTGTAACCAGTGTTTCCTCTACAGCCCCTTGGAGAGCCCACAGCCACCTTCGGCTGTCACTTGGACCTTAGAGGCATCGAGACTTCCTCTCCTAGCACACTGCCTGTCTGTGGGTGGCCCCAGGTCCGACTTCTTTTCATATCTAGGGGTCTGGAATCTTATCAAGGCCCTAGGTCTAGTTCTTGTCCTAGGGCCACAAGAACGAATTACTGGGGCAGGGGGCCATTGCATATAGAGACTCCAGATAGGACAGTGTCCATCTCCTCTGGGCTCCTATGTATGCAGGGCAGGCTCCTGGGGCCCTGGCATCTGCTCCCAGGATTCAGCATGATAATGGCACTGGGAGATCTTCCAACTCTTGCAACAAGAAAGTGCAGTCACAAGAGTGATGGGACAGACCTGCAGAGAAGCTGTGGACAGGGAGCTATGGTTAAGTCAGAGGCACAGGGAGAGACAATGTTTTTTGTTCCCTGGAGCTGGTGGCCCCTTAGGGGAATTGAGTCCTCCTGAGAGCATGGGAAGTCAAGAAGGCACTGGTACCTACTTTCCCAAACCTGTGAAATTCCCAGGGATGGAACTCTAAGACTGGCCCCCATGATAACAGCCACAAGAAAATGTGTGTCCTTTGAAGCGACACTAGCTTTTTCTGTGTGTTCAAGGCAAGTGGGGTTTTGCTTGTTGTCCTGGGCATGGCATAGAGTGTCATCTTCAGGTGCAGGGTTCCTCCTGATGATAGGACAGAGGCCAGGCAAGAGATACCCCAAAAGGTTAAATGACTCTTCTATCTCACACCAATACCTCAGTGCTGGCCTACCCATGACACAAGATTCCATCGGAGCCCAGATGCTCTTTCCACTAAATCGGCCTCTAGTTTAAAGAGGGTTCCAGAAGAGTGGAGCTACAGAGTACCTGCTGAGGGAGACCCTCTCCATCACCACGATCACCCTCATCTCTCCACCACCTCCTGGAGTGATGGCAGCCAGCACATCCCAGCTCTTATGAGCCAGGCATGAGGCCTCTGTTTCCTTGTGAAATACAATTTGTTTAGATACTATCACAGCAGGCCTTGTGGATGCCCATGGAGCCCGAGGTTGCCAGAGTTGCATTGTCCAGGGAGGGTATCAGAGAATATGTATGATGAAGATCTTCTAGGAGAGCAGCAAGGTGGTCAGGGATCTCAGGCAGAGAGGACTGCCATGGTCATCTAATTCAATGTCTTCCCACGAATGAACATGCATCCATCTACCCATGTATATACCTACCAGCACTCCCACCCATCTGTCCATACCTCCCTCCTCCCCATTTACCCATGTACCCATTCCTCCTCCTCTTCTTTTTTTCCTATTTATCAATCCACCCACTCATCCATGCAGCCCTCCTACTCATCCATCCATCCATCCATCCATCCATCCATCCATCCACCCACTCATCCATCAATTCACACATTCCTCTTTCCCACATATCTATGTATCATCTACTCCTCTTTTTCCCTCCTATTCATCCACCCACCCACACAACCATCTATCCACCCAGCCTTCCTACTCATCCACCCACCCACCCATCCATCCATCCATCCATCTACATATTCCTCTCTCTTACATATCCATGTACCATCTACCCCTCTCTTTTTCCCTCCTATTCATCCACCCACCCACCAACCCACTCATCCATCCATCCATCCATCCATCCATCCATCCATCCATCCATGTACCCATCCTTTCCATTATCTATGCTTCCATTCATCCATCCACCTATCCATCCACTCAGCATCACTCTGTTGTCAAGCAGTGGACCCTCTGCTAGAAACATGAAAGTGACCTTTCATATTTCATGAGGACCTCAGTCTGACAGAATCAAATTCAGTATTTTCATAATGTCTTTTAAACCCTTTTTTTTCATCTTCTCATAATATGGAATTCATTACCTGGCAAAGCGTCCCATTATATTTCAAAGAGTGCTTGAATTTTATCACAGGGGAAATTGAGGCCCAGGCGAAGGAATGGCATGGCTGAACTTGAGCTGCAGCCTGGAGGATGCTGGTCTCAGGCTTGTTTCCTTCAGCTCAGAACTCTAGGCTGTGCTGCGCTGTCTGCAGCTACTGCCTGAGTCCCAAGAGGGTTGAAAGCCTGTAACAAGCTCACATGATGACCAGAACTTCTATTTAATATCTCAGTGCACGGTGGACTGAGGGCCAACTATGCAAGCACAGAGTCAGGGAAAACTATTCACTTAAGAAAAGTTTTAGAGCATTTCTTGCTTCTCCTGGGGAGACAGAACTCTTGCAGACTGTGAGTTCAGTGAATCCCGAGTACCTTGCCACCCAGGAGTCTGTGCTGCAGAGGGTCCTGCCGAGGGGAAGCTTGGGTTTTAAGCCACAGGCCCCCTCCTACAGGTCCTCAGCACAGCCCAGCAGACCTATCTGCTTAGATACTTCAACACAAGATTCCTGTGCCCACCTTTCCAGATAACTCTAGATACTGTATGTAAAAACTTCCTAATGGAGCCTGGCATGTTAGTCAGGGATCAACTGAAGTCACAGCAGACAAAACAAAACAACCAACAACCGAGAGTTAGGTGACGTTTTTTCTTCTTTGAATTAGATGAAAGCAGTGCCTGAATTTTGCAGAGACCTAACAACAGAAAGGAGCTAAGATTGAATTGCCCTTCCACCGAATTCCACAGCCTATTTTCTTATCCCCCTTGGGACAGCCCTTAACTGCCTTAAGCACAGGGCTCCTCCCTGGGGACCCTCAGCTTCCCAGCAGGAAGTGACCTTGAGCCCTTCTGCCCAATGACTTGTTCTGTGAAGTCCTGGGTGACACATTCCCTGACCTTTGACCTTCCCTCCTCAAAGGTCTCCTGGCCCAGCCCTCAGCTGAATGCCCCCTTGTCCTCTCATAAAAGACCAGACACTTAAAAGTACAGAGGCCGAAGTGACTGCCTCCCCAGGAGCTGGCCAGCTGGGCTGGAGACTGCCGGCTGCCAGCCTCAGCCTCATTCTCAGAGCATTTACAATGAAGTGATGTTAACCCCTGAAGACATATAGGGTCTTGTGGGGAACACCCCACATAGGACTATGAGCCATTGATGTCTTGGTTGTCCCCAGGGAAGCTCTTCAGTGAGTTCTGTAAAGGGACACATATTTGGAATTTGGTCTGAATGATGCAACAAGGGTAGGTGATCTTCAGGGGCTAGCCTCGGACTCTAGGATGATGGTGATAACCCTCTCAGCTTCAAAAGGTTTGCCTCAAATGGAATGGAGCTTATCTGTCAGCTGAAAAGTTCAGCTTTTAAATTTTGCTCCATGAAGCTTAAAATATCTGCATATAGGCTGGTGAGACGGCTCAGCAGTTCAAGGTGCTTGCTCTGCAAGCCTAATGACCCGAGTTCAATCCCTGGGACCCACGTAAAAGGTGAAGGGATTCCACAAAATTGTCCTCTGACGTCCACATGCACACCATGCTGCACCCCCCCCCACACTCACACTTACAAAAACAATAAAGTAAAAAGTATATGATTGTGAGATTAAAAATACAATAGATCATATCTAATTTAATATATGTGTATATAAACAACCATACATATTTCCATATAGCATGATATATAAATATATCGCTATAATTACATCTGGCCAGGTGTGGTATGGTGCACCTATAATCACAGCACCCAGGAGGATGAGGCAGGGGGATCACGAACCTCTTTCTTTATAAACGTTCCCAGGGTCTGGTAGCTTGAAAGAAAATGGCCCCTAAAGGGCACTAATGGGAGGTGTGGCTTTGTTGGAATAGGTGTGGCTTTGTTGGAGGAAGTGTGTCACTGTGGAGACAGGCTTTGAGGTCTCATATATATTCAAGCCATGCCTGGTTAGACAGACCACACTTCCTGTTGCCTGCAGATCAAGAAGTAGGATTTTTAGCTCAAGCACCATGTCTGCCTGCATATTGCCACATCCCACCATAATGATAATGAACTAAACCTCTGAACTGTAAGCAAGCCACTCCATTAAATGTTTTCCTTTGTAAGAATTGCCATGGTCATGGTGTCTCTTTACAGCAATAGAAGACCCAACTAAGACACATGGTGTGGAGTAGCTTAAAGTAAAGGGTGAAAATGGGGCTGGAGATGTAGCTCAGTGGGTAGAGTCTTGCCTTCTGATAGGTAGAGCCCTGGGTTCGACCCCTGATACTGCAGAAATTCCAAGATATCCTTGTGATCAAGTTTGGGGCCAGCCTGGGTTACATGAAACCCTGTATCCATCCCCCTCCCCCGCTCAACCAAATATCAAAGGGAGAAAATTGATCTGTGACTATATTATCTTTTCTTGACCACAGTTCAATCTTGGTGCAGTTTTTGATGTCCATCAGTCTGCTATTTTTTCCTTTCTCTATTTTTCCTGTATGTGTATTGCATGTGAATGCATACATGTATGTGGTCACACATATTTGAGTGGATGCACACATGCATATGGATGTCTGAGGTTGATGTTGGGTCTCTCAATCAAACCCAGCCTCCACCAATAGTTTCCTAGTCAGCTTGCTCAGGGAATCCTGTCTCCGTCTTCCGAGGCTGGAATTTTGGGCCCCCTTAGCATTTACATGGGTTTCTGGGGATCCCAACTCTAGTCCGCATGCTCATGTGGCGAACACTTTAACTGCTGAGCCAACTCCTCAGCCTCCCTCCGGTTTAGAAAGGCTTCTAGTTCTATGCAGAAGAGAAACTGACCGAGGGAGATGGAAGCCACAGAGAGAAGGCTGGTGGCACTCCGCAGAGTGGGCAAGGCTTGGGCTTCCCAGGCTAGACTTTTTGGCAAGTCATAGAATTTTCC
This sequence comes from Peromyscus californicus insignis, assembly GCF_007827085.1. NCBI lineage: Eukaryota > Metazoa > Chordata > Mammalia > Rodentia > Cricetidae > Peromyscus > Peromyscus californicus. Next base: position 71,792,815 of record NW_026294551.1, read on the forward strand.
TGGGCCTTGGTGTTATTTGCTTCTTGGTTGGTGCTGAGATGAACTGAGACAGAAAAGGGTCTGGAATGGCTCCTTCCAGACTAGGCTTTCGGAAGCACTGATTTTCCTCGTTTGGTTTGATAAAAATGTACTCAAGACAACGAGAAGGGCTGGTGAGTTAAAACTCTGTTTCTTCCTGGATGCACACTGGCTCTGAGTCCAGGAAGACATCACCTACCAGGGTCTCCCAGATACTCAGCTGTAAACACAACCCAGGCCAGGAGGGACTGAGTGATTCTTGTTTGAAAGTAAAGAGAACAGAGGGGAAGTCAGAGACCCAAAGGTTTAGGGAGAAGTCGGGCAGGGCTGTGATGGTTCCTGGTAATCGAACTTCTTCCTGGAGGGACCAAGGGAGACTGTTGGTGAGCACAAAGAGGATCGTCAAAGAGAGGGGACATAGGAAGGGGGTCTCCAGGACTATGAGGGCTGAAGGGTGAGCCTGAGGAGGCAGAAAGGCTGTTTCCCAAGGCCAGAGCCTCGTGTGAGACATGTGGCCATCACAGGTCTTTGGGGACTGTTCCAATTCCCCAGTGCTTTTCTGTGGTCTTCATAAACTGCTTGGCTGTCCTCGAATGCCAGACCTCTGACATGCAAGCCATGTCTCCTACAAACAGACAGACAGACCCTCCTGCCACAAATGGCCCCAGGTTCTTCCTTAGACCGAGAATAGGGGTTTTGGGTTAGGAAAAAAAGTAGCCATGGAATTTCATGGAAGGTGGGGTGAGGAGAGAAATTTGGAAGTGATTTTCAAGGAATTTAAAGCTTTTATTCAGGTTGCAAAATCTTTTCCCCGAGGGGACAGGCCAGTTTAAAGTGGTAGCAGCTCTTACGGGGTGACACAAACACCCAGGCAAAGCTGCATACATGATCCACTTGCCCCGTGGAGGCAGACTGGTCCTCATGGGGAGGGGATAGAGGGGTGCAGAGTGTGGGTCTTGTACTGCTAGGCCTGTGGAAAGCATCAGAACTTCATGCAGACCTGGGTTCAAATCCCTCACAGCACCACTGGCAAATACCACCTTATGCCTTTAGAAATGAGTACCGACATCTCAACATCATGTTAAGTGAAACAAGTCAGCCATACAGATGAAGCAGTACATGCTCTCAGTCCTATGGGAAACTGAGGCAGCAAGCATGGGAGACAGTTTAGCTTGGGACACCTTCTCCATTTAGTTTTGGTTATTTGCGCCCTTGTAATAATGCACATGGTAGCCTAGTTCCTTCACCTGTACATACTATGAACACATATTGCTCTCCAAACAATTCATCTGGCAACCCCAGAACCCCTTCAAGCTCCCACCTGCATTGCAGCCTTACACTATTCCCACCTCAACAATAGTATAAATGCCTCTGCTCCTGGTAGCAATCACATTTTGACACTTGCTATTTAAGTGTATTCCAAATATGTACAGAAGGAAGAATGGCAAGGTGGAGCCAGCCCAAACTGGTTTTGGGTGCATGCACAGTAAGGCAAATGTGTCCTGCAAGTGAACTTTTAGGGAGAATCCCCTGTTGACTATCTTGAGCATGCAGATGATTGAACTCAGATGCATTACAGGAAGGGACATATGCAGTAGGAAAGATGACTTAATCTGTCAATCAAAACAGAGAATCACCCAAACCAAACTCCCTTAGTAACCAGTTTTCCCTCTCGCACTCTATTAAAAAAAATCCCTGAGCAATGTTTGAGGGCCTCGAGCATCCTCTGTGAATCTTGAGATCTTGTCTCTCTATAACCTGCACTATCATTTTGCTCCAGAAAATGCTGTCTTGCATCTCTTGCAAATATGCATGAATCTGCATTTGCAGTTCTTTGGGTAAGAGGCCACAAATCTGGGAATACATGGCCCTGACCCCAACCACTGGGAGTAGCACCTAAAGAAAATGATGTCACAGAAGTTGAAAAGAGAGCAGTGGTACCTAAAGAATGGCGCAGTGTGGGGAGAGATGTCAATCAGTTGGTACAATGTCACAGTTTGATGAGAGAAATGAGCTCTATGTTCCCTGGGCACAGCAGGATGAACACAACTAACAATACATCGTGTGTTTCAAAATAGTTAGGAGAGGGATGGCCTCACATAAAGGGAGGGTCCAAGTCTAAGATGATGGACAAGCTCTGATGTGTACAGGAATCTGAACAGTACGTTGTTCTTGCATGTGTACAGATAGTATATGGGGAGGTGCTCTGTAGCTCAGTTGGTAGATTCTTGTCTACCACCCATGAAGCCATGGACTCCATCCCCAGAGCAGCACTACACTCAGGGTGCTGGTACATACCTGGAGTCCTGGGCTACAGAGGTAGAGGCAGGAGGATTAGAAGTTCAGGCTTATCCTCAGCTACATAGTGATTTGGAGGTCAGCCCGAGAGACATGAGACCCTGTCTTAAAAAAACATACATATAGTATGTGCCAGCACAAAATGAATTGTTTAAAAAGGAAAAAAAATGAGCTAACAACCCTGCATTGCTTAGTGATGGGATTGTTCTGAGATATGCCTCTCCAGGTGATTTCATCATTGCGCTAACATTACAGTGTGCACCTAACAAAAACCACACACGGTCCAGCTCTCTTGATGTAAACAGGCATGTCAATCATGACGGATGGAACTCTCCTGGGGAAGCACCACAGACTTTTGCAGCTTAACACTAAAACAATGATACAAAGAATAATCTTATAAATCCTTAGGCCAATAGCACACACTTCATCCTTCATGACCAAGGGTTACGTACTGTACCCAACGGCATGTGTCCCACTTTTATCGTGTAAAACCTTTTTATACTTATTGATTGTGTGTTACGTGTGCATGTGATGCCACAGCGCCTGCATGGAGAGCAGGGGACAACTTGCAGAGGTTGGTTGGTTCTGTCCTTTCACTTAGGACTTGGGCCATCAGGATTGGTGGCAGTCACCTCTGCCTGCTGAGCCATCTCACGTAGCCTCGTGTTCTACTTTTAGAGCACGGCAGGTTGTTAACACCAGCATCACTCTGTGCTGTGATGGCCGTGAGGTCACGAGGCCACGGGAAATTTTCAGCTCCTCTGCTATCTCACAGGACCTCTGTGGTGTGTGTGTGTGGTCCATTGCTGGCTGGAATGTCTGTGTGTCGTGCACAGCTGTACCTTTGCACTCGGACGGTGAAGGAGCAAAGCGGTGGCCTATCAGGGATGTACTGACTCCACGGGGACACGGAGACTTAGGATCATTTCTGTCCTGTTGGGGCAGGCAAGTCCATGTGCCTTTGTTTTTGCAGTCATATGCTTTGGGGGAGGTGTTGGGGACCCCAAAGAGCTGCAGTTGTACCAGGTTCCTGGGCTGGACGCTGGCCACCTGAGCAAGGGTGATGAGACAGGGTATGCCATGTGCTTGTGGCTTAGCTCAGAGCAGGTTTTGCGGTCTGTGATGTCAAAGAATCGGGAATTTTCAAGCCAGGTTGTGAGGCTTGATGGTAAGTGCCTTTGCCCAGCCATCTTCTAGCCCCATCTACAACACTAAACAAAACAAAGCAAACAAAACAAAAAAACCCAAACTTTCATCCTTAGGTTTTCTTACCGCAACATGGACAAGGACATTTGAAAATGTACATCTCCAATAACCCAAAGCAGAACCAGTGTAGCATGCTATGAGACAGACCGCTAAAGTTACACATGATGAAGACCAAGCCACGTGGTGCTGGTCCCTTGCCTGCCAGCCTCCGCCCGGAAACCTGTTCTCTTTGTAAAGAGGAGATTAGTGGGTCTTAAAGAGGCATTAAAGACCCACTAGGCCACACTGAGACGATCTCTTGAACCAGCTGGAAGGATTGGAAGGATTTGAAGGACTTTCATATGAGGTCAATGTCTTTTGATATTGAGCCAATGTTCTTGTGTCCTGACTCTGGTAAAGTCCCCTGGCATAAATGTGGGTACACGCAGCTCCAGGGACCCTGAGGTTGATACTCTGGAGCTTGTGCTCTTCCAATGGGCTTCACTTCCCCCTCGCTTCCACTTCTGCCCCTCACTTCAAACCTCAGGACTCACGTCTGCCCGCATCCCCTGCTGACTCTATGACATCTTTCTCTTTTCTCACCTGTAACCCTGGTTACTCCCCCAACTCTACTCTAGAAGTCATCCACTCTGTGCTGGACCCTTGACCCCTTTGGGAAGCAGAGTCACCGCAGAAATGAGGGTTTTCACACACACACACACACACACACACACACACACACACACACACACACACACACGCTTACTCTTGAGCAATGGCTGTCTCCTACAGAGGAGAGGAGGGAACTCCTCAGATGGGTAAGCACTCAGGCTCACTCTTGAGCCTGGCATTCCCACTTCCTCTCCAGGCTTCCCTCTACCACCTCACTCTGACATTCTCTCTGCAAAACACAAGCTGAAATAACATGGGGAGCCCCAGGTCCTGACCAGTAAATACCTGGTGAGAGATAAGGAGCTTGGATATTTACACAGAGGGTCCTCATCTCCCTCCTGCAGACACAGGACCCTTATTAAAGGCAGCAGGAATTGCTTCTCCTGGCTAGTATCCCTGCATGGGGTGGCAGGGACATTGAGGGGGCATATGAGGGCTGTTTCTTTTTCTAACGGATAGCCAATCTTCAAGGCTGTCTTCACCATGTCTCTGCCTGGAGGCCATTCAATGGAGACACCATGCCTATGTCGACTAAGGCCCAAGGATGGAGGGAGGCCATTTATGGAGCTGGATGGCTGTGGAGTGAACTGTAGCTTGATGGTGGGCCTAGGTACAACTTAAGGGCCAGACAGGAGAAGTACAGCCTTTTATCTGTGCTGGGTTCCACAGTACGGCCCCTCCCCTCCTCAGGGCAGTAGCAGCTAGGGACCATTTTGCTCTATCTTGGACCACCTATATATCTTAGTGGGACATTGGAACTTGGAGCTCACATCAGGACTAAGACAGAATCCAAGCTGAGGTTCAATGACCTCACCTCAGAGTGTGTGTTAACAGCCATAGAGTCATTCTCCGCTTTTGCCACTGGTACCCTTCTCTTCCCTCAGAGAACCCTTCCTCCTTCTCACACCCTCATAGATTTTCTGATTCTAAACTCCTCCCATCCACCACAGCTGGTGGCAAGTAACTCCAGCACAGCTGTCACCCTGCTGTCACGTTTCCAGCCACAGTGGTAAGATAAGAACCCATCACCATAGGGAATTTCTGTTAGGGCTGTTAAAAAAGGGTGGTGGTGGTGGTGGTGGTGGGGATTTGTGGAGTTGCAAGAAAAAGGGCAAGGAAACAGTGAAGTAGATGTCATTTCCAGAAGTACGGAGCAAAGTCAATCCCAGCACCAGGATGGACTTGAGGCTGCCGGCCCAGCACTGGCTAAAGCCAGATCAAAGCTATACCTTATGCAACTACTGGATAAGCCAAGTTAGGGTGAGGCATCCATGATCCGTATTCCTGTTCAAATATGCGGCCACATGACTCTGATGACCTTAGTGAGTTCTTCTGAGCAATTAACGTGAGCCCAGGACTCAAGCTCACACGTGGGGCTCACCAAACGCTTCTAGCACCTGCCTGGTGAGGGAGACTCTCAGAACGATCGATCGATCCGCACACATTGCTCTCTGTCAGATCTCTCTGTGGAAGAAGAGATGGTGACTAGACCCGAGCCATCTTCCGCCTGCTGCTCTCTGCTCTGTCTTCGGTCCCTGGCTACACCGGCAGCCCCTTGTTCTCCTTGTCAGGCTTACCTCTTGTCTAGAATTACATCCAGCATTTGTATGTGTGTGTACGCACATGTCCTGGTGTGTGTGGTCAGTGGAGAGCTTGTGGGAGTCAGTTCTCTTCCTCCACCATGTGGGTCTGGGGGATCGCACTCAGATTGTCAGGCTTGGCACCCAATGAGCCACGCTGCCAGCTCCCCAAGACTTTGAAAAGCTAAGGGACTCTCCTGCACATGTTTTGAGGCTCTCAGGCCTGCCTTCTTCTGGGCCACTTCCTGATCTGTTTCTCTCACCCTTCCCTTCTGAGTCTGAGAATGCTCCGAATGTGGCCCCGGGCCTGCCTATCCCCCGGCCCATCCCCCACTCTCCTGTTTTCCTAATATCCAGGCATCTGTTTTTCTAATATCCAGGATACGGATCTTTTGGGGTCTGGGATGGCAGCTCCAGGTCCCCAGGAAGGTGAGCTGAAGTCAGCAGGCCACAGGTGGCGCCCACCTGGGCAGAGAGGCCACAGCCTTGTCTCCTCAAATGCAGAAGATCCTTTACTTGTGACCAGGAGTCATAACTGCTCCTACTAGGTTCTTTCTTCCCGCCACTCCCATCTCTGATGTCAAGAGACCCTGACTGATAGTTGTGGATGGCTGTCGGGGGTGGGGGGCCTGGATACCATCTGTTCTGTCCCTATTCCAGAGGCTCTGAGTCTTGAGGTTTGGGGTGGGTCCCAGGTACCTGATGGGCAATAAGCTTCATGTGCAGGCCTCTGAGAAGAAACCCTACATGGAGCTCTCACCTCTGGGGAAGCTGATACCAGTGCTGGGCTTCAGAGCGAGCCACCCAGAGCCCACCCAGGACCCTCTCTCCCTCACAACGACCACAGGCTTGCATGCTGGACTCTGGGCGGCCTATCTTCATAACCCTTGTAAATACAGCCGGGGCTCATTAGGAAGTGGGGACCATTCTGTCAGGCCAATTAAAGAGATGCTCAAAGAGATAAACCAATGAAGAAATAAACGGTGATGGCAGGAACCATCTCTTTATGGCTGCCCTCTGGGGTGGGCTTTATAGTGTTGCTTTGTATGTATTTTTGCCCCCGCCCTAAATAAGCAAAATTGTTTTCTTGGGAATCTATCCAAGAACATTAGATAAATAGCTGTGACCCAGGCCCAGTTGCTCACAGGAAATCCTGTTCAGGCAGACAGTGGGGGGCAGGGAGAGAGACTGTGTGCTTTGATGCATGTGGTTGGGGTGCCCTCGGCGGTGGCATCCAGAGCTTTGTGTGAACACTCCAGGCTCTGCAGTTTCTGAATGTGACCTTGGGCAGGTCAAGCTTAGCCTTAGCTTCCTGCTGGCTTCTCCTTCCCCCACACTCACAAAGCTTAGGTTGGAGCCCCACATCTTTACTGCCCAAGGGATCTCAGTGACTTGAACAGTCCAGGCCGTCACTCTGAGACTCTGCTGGCTGGAGAGGCTGTGCCCAGCTTCACTTCATTATTGGGTGCTGAGTGGAGTCCTTGCGTATGCCCAAGACGCACTCTGTGCCTGTGACATACCCTTCCTCCATCTTTGGGCACTAGGTCGCTTTTACCCTTTCTGCTCACTGAGCTCCATATGGCCACTGAGGTCTATTTTCCCACCCCCTCAGCTGCCCCTCCCTCCAACCCCACGGCTGGCTCCCATCCGCCTCTCCGTCTCTCAAATATATTTTAATTTCTGGCCTCCTCTGAGCTCGCACCTCCTGCCAGTCCCACCTTTCTGGACATTTGCCACTCTGTCTCTGAGAGGGTGATTTCAGACCATGCTTCCTCCTCGCTAAACCCTCGACTGTCACTGGAACAAGTCTTGGGTCTTCATTGGACCTCACCTCCACCTTCTCAGCCCCTCACAGCACCAACACATCACCTGCTTTAGACCCCACAGTGCGGTCACCACACTAAGTGCCCTCCTCTTTCCCTGCTTCAATGCTTGTCAGAGTCTCTCCAGCACAAACATCACCTCCTCCGTGGAGGCTGTTCTGAGTCCCCCCTGCGCCCAGGGAGTAGGGCCTTGCCCTCCTCCCCAGCCCTGTGACCTACTTGGTGATGGTGACTGGGTTGCCAGCCTGCGTGGCCACAGCAGCTGGACTGTGCTTCCCCCACGTCTGTGTTTCAGGCATCTGGAATACAGGCCTGGAAGGATGTGGGCACATGGTGAGTGTTTGTTTACACTGAATCCTGCACGGTCTGCTTTTGCGACCCTTCTTGGAATGGCTGTGGTGTGACTGTTGGGCAGCCCACTTGCGAACAGACACAAGGCAGTTGTGGTCAGGTCTCAGGTTTCCCCGCGGCCGAATCATTCTGAGGCTATCGATGGGATATGAATCAGCAAAGGCTGGGGCAGCCTGGAAATGACTGGCAGTATCGGCTCCAAGTCCGCTGATGCTATCCAGATGCAAAGTGCTGTGCCGAAGCGTGTTGCTGGTAATTAAACTGACGAGAGTTCCAAGGCAGATGAGGCCAGTGACCTTGGGCAGGTCACCCTTCTCTGTGGCCCCTATTTTGCCTCAGAGGCACTGGAAGGGCCCAGCTAGTTTATCAGTAAACTCAAGTGAATGGCAGAAGCCCCCTCCCCACACCTGTGAGGCAGAATATACTTGGAATTCAGCAGAGCTTTGAGCCCATTACTTAGGGTTCCCTTGGGGTGCTGGGACATCTGTCCCCACCTCAGAATGGTATGCAGAAGACCTCTAGGTGGATAGCATGCTCTCCTGTAGAAGCTGAGAGCCCTGAGGTGTTAGGGAGCTGGCTGATCACTGCAGAGGGGTCTTCATTGTCTGTTTCGGAGCAAAAGCAGCCTGTCACTCCACAGCTGGGTGGCTCTTTTTTCTAGCTCATCATGCTCCCTGCTGAGGCAGCTGCATTGCTCACAAAGGCTGGTGCCACCTAGCAAACGAGCTTGTGCAGGCTTCCCAGGGGAATGCCCGCCACCAGAGACAGGCACTCGGGAAGGTGGGGAAGGACGAGCCCCAGCTGCTGCTCTCACGCGGCTCATTTGCCAGGCTAGGTGGTGGGCCATGCCCAGGGGACAACTTCCCTGAGGGAGGTGCCTCACGCTACATAGAAATGCATGGCATGCGGCTACAGCTTCCGCGTGTCAGGGGACCACAGAAGGCTTTACTTGAGCACAGGCTCGAAGGGTGACAGTGTAGGCATGTTAAGAGGACAGGTGTGGACTCGCTGCGTGGACACTTTGAAGCAAGACATGGGAACGAGTAATTCTGGACAGACCCACCATGTCTAGAACTTTCAATTCTTGGAACGCATAGTGAGAAATGAAGCCCACAGAAGCAGGGCGAGGAGGAGGAGGAGGAATTCTAAGACTGAAAAGGGAGGAGAGGCTCTGTCTTGGTGTCTCTTGGTGTCTGTGTGCACTGGTGTCCTTCTTACGCAGGTGCATTTGGAGACCAGAGGATGACATCAATCACTGTCTTCCCCAGTCACTGTCCACTTTATTTATTTGTCTATTTATTTATTTGTTTGTTTGTTTGTTTGTTTGTTTGTTTATTTATTTATTTATTTATTTATTTATTTATTTATTTATTTATTTATTTATTTATTTATTTATTTATGTGACAGAGTCTCTTGCTGAACCTGGAGCTCACCATTCATCTTGGCTAGTGTGGCTGGCTAGTGAACCTTGGGATCCACCTGTCTTTACCCCTTCCCACTGCGTGACCTCACTGACCGATGGGATCTTCAAAAGTGAAACTCACAGAACCAGAGAGTGGAACCCTAAGGTGTCAGAGGCCAGGGAACAGGGCGGGTGGGGAACAGCTGGTCAAAGGGCACACAATTTCAGTCAGGGGGAGTAAACTCAAGAGGCAGATACAACATGGCTTAACTGTAGTGTTTTGGCCATAAAGCCATGATCTGTATGCCAGGTAGTGGATATGCTATTGAGCCTGGTTTAGCTAGTTCATCGTGTACACATATACCAAACCAGCATAATACACGCACTTAATATTTGTCAGCTAAAAATAAATCAGTGGGCTGGGAAGATAGTTCAACCAGGAAAGTGCTTGCTCTATGCAAGTGTGAGGAACCAGGTCCCACAGGAGCAGTGGAGGCCAATGTTGTCACACGGTACCATGTGACCAAGCAGAAGGGGACATCTTGAAACAGCCCTGAGCAGAGAGGGCCAGGGGCATTTACATACCAGCAGGCCATGAACCTCACCTCCATGCACATGCTTCTGTATTCCAAATGGCTGCACCAGGGTCTGTAGGTAGCATACCACACCACAAACCAAGACAGTGCTGGCAGCCTCTGCAACTGTCTAGGAGGGTGCGGTGATGAGCTCATATTCAGGTGACCGAGGTGTGTCACTTTAAAAGTCTTTCTCTTAGCTGGCCCCAATGGCATGGGCCTAGAAGAGCTGGCTCTGCCCCTCACCTGAGGGGGTGGTCCCAACGGCCTGGACCGACCAGCTCAACTCCCACCCAGATCCACATCCTGGGCCTTGGGTTGGCCCACCCTAATATCTGCTCCATCTATGACCTGCTGGAGTACGCCAAGAGACTGGTCCTGCAGAATGATAACCGCAGGATCTCCATGACTTGGGGCATCAACAGGATATCCGAGAGGAGTTTTGATGAGGGTCCAGTGATGATGGTGTGCCAGAAACCAGAGGCCTTGAACCAGACCACTGACTCATGGCAATGAACATTTTGCAGGTGGGGCTGGTTGGACAAAAGGGCTTTACTGTGTGACACCCTGCAGCTCCTGATGCCACGAAGATGAATGAAGAGGTGTTGAAAAGATGGAGGAGCGAGGTGGTATTTTTTCCTTTTTGGTTGTTTTGTTTTTAATTAATTTTGGGGGGGGCATATTGTAGGGGTGAGGGGTGGATATGGAGGGACTGGGAGGTGAGTGGGATTGGGATGCATGATGTGAAATTCCCAAAGAATCAATAAAGAATTATTAAAAAAATATCTTTCTCTTAGGGGACAACAGAGCAGTTAGCTCAGCTGTTGGAGGGGTCAGCTGGAAGCTGTTTTCCTAGTTGCAAAGGGTGGGTCAGGTGGGCTTCTAGGAGTTTACCTCTAGTCAGCCTTTAAACCCTGGATGCTTAGAGACAGGAGCACAGCCTCCCCGAGTCACCATTAGCACGTCCCCTAAGGGCTCAAGTGTTTGAACACTCGGTGCCCAGTTGGTGGCGCTGTCTCGGACATTATGGAGCCTTTAGGAATCGAAGCCTAACTGAAGGAAGAGTGTCAGTAAGGGCAAACCTTGAGGTTTTATAGCTGGTCTCACTTCCTGTCCACTCTCTGCTTCCTGACTGTGGACACAATGTGACTGGCTGCCCCATGCTGCTGTCATCCTTCTTCCTCCGCCATGATGGATGGTATCCTTCCCCATCATGGACCACATCCCTTCTTAAACTAAGAGTGAGAGCAAATTGCCCCTGCTTGCTTTTAAGCTGCTTTTTGTCTGGACAGCAGTAAGAAGAGTCACCAATACAGAGAATGCCCCAATTCTGTGGCTCCCCGATTCTGTGGCTCCTCGATTCTGTGGCTCCCCAATTCTGTGGCTCCCCAATGGGGTTTCTTACTAATGTGGAGACTTTGTCTGCTTTCTTCACCTGGCTGGGCCTCTCTGTCTTCCCAGCACAGGCCTTGACCCCATGAGAGTCTGAGGATATATTACCAAGCATCAATTTCATAGCTGTCGCCGGTGAAAACTTAACCTTTCCTGTGTAGCTGGTTACAGCTCTGCAATCTGGTACAGCAGTGAAGAAGGAATTTAGGAAAAAATAAAAAGACCCAAATGGCTGAGCGGGGGATGGGAATCATGACCACTTTTAGGTCTGATGCTGCAACATGCCTGCCATGGGCCCACAGATGTTTGATCTGGCCTGCAGTGGGTTTTTGAAACATGTGAGTGAATAGCTAAGAGGTTAAACAAAAAATAAAAAAATAAAAGCAGGTGACTTTACACACAACTCTGAACTTCTGGATCCTCTTAAAGAAATGATGTAATGGCAGCGGGGGCTAAGCCCGGGGAGGCTTTGGGGAGCACTATTGAGGAGCATTAATGGAGGGAGGAATTGGGGAGCACTCCTGAGAGAGAAGCTGGGAAGCATTCCTGGGGAGTACTTCTGGAGAGCATGGCTGGAGGGGGGCGCTGGCCTCGGCCGTGGACCCTGCTCCTTGGCCAGGCATGGACCCCACAACTTATCCCACAGGGTTCTGTTCCTCATTACAGTTTTTGGGCAAAGAGCTTAAGCTGCCCCTGGTGCTGCTGGAGTTTTGGCCCTGCCTTATTAAACAGAAATTGACGGCCAAGAGGAAATGAAGAGAGAGGGTGAGGGAGCCCGGATAGGGCGGGAATATCAGAGCCTTGTCCACGGGAGTGCGGTGTGGGGTGGGAAGGACAGAACTCCCTTCCTGAGAGGGACATACTGAAGTGGCAAGGGGAACTTGGCCTCAGGGTCTGAGGAGCCCCTGAGAACAGGTGTTTAGCTCTGTCTACCCATCCTTCCACCTGGGATGGAAACACTGGGGAAAAGTTGTCTTCAGGGAATGTACGAGCTCTCTTCCCTGCCACCGTTCCCTGGGCGGCCTGACACAGCCACTGTTTACGAGGTGTGCACAGTAGCTAAGACCAGCTCCTCAGAAGCTGCCTAGCTCACACTAGCGGTGTGTGGGGAAATTTGAGTCCTCCCACACCCTCCTGTGCTGGGCTGGGAATGGGAAACAATGTGTCATTTCAGAAAACAACTAAACACAGAGTCTGTGTGACTCAGAAATTCCACTCCCAGACCCATCAGGACTTAAATAACCAATTAACCCAGATAACCAGTCGCTCATAATCTAACAACGGAAAAGAAACAAAACACATTAAAGAAAAAGACTCAGGCATGAATAACTCAGTCAGAAGGCAGACGCTATCCAAACGCCTGTGAACCGAATCAACGGCCAAACACGCCCAGCCCCACAGTGGAATACTATTCATCCATGAAAAGGAACAGAGCGCTGACACACGCTGCTACAGGGGATCCTCAGAGATATTATGCTAAGAGTGGAGAAGGCCACATGCTATGTGTCACTTGTGTGGCCTGCCCAGAGAGAAAGATCTACAGAGACAGAGGAGTGGAAGCCAGGAGGTGAAGAGGGATGGAGGGAAGTGGGTGGGAACTTAAGGATCTAGGGTTCCAGAGGTAACAATGGTCTAAAGTTGACTGTGGTAACGGTATGGTATCTGTGATTATATCCAAAGCACTGATTGTCCATCTCCAAGAGAGGAGTTGAGCATGTGTGAATGGTAATCTGCTAGGCTGGAATGCTAGGTTGCGGGGCTGGTGAGACCGTTCTGTAGATGAAGGCGATTGCTTTACACAGCCTGATATCCTAAATTCAACTCCCAGCATCCACAGGGTAGAAGGAGAAAACTGACCCCCAAAAGTTGTTCTCTGACCTTCGTGTGTGCATCACAGCATACACACGCCCCCCAACCCCATCACAGACATACACAACAATAATAAATAAAACAGTAAAAGCATTAAAAAAAAGTCCTTCATTGTCAGGGCTGGGAATGCGGTTTAGTTGGCACAGTGCTGGCCTAGCGGGCATGAAGCCCTAGGTATTGTCTAAACCAGCGTGGCAGAGCACCCTGCAGCCTAGCACTCTGGAGGCAGAGGCAGGAAAATTGCCCCAAGTTCAAGGCCAGCTTAGTCTACCTAGCAAGTTCTAGACCAGGCAGGTCTAAATAAGTGAAACCCTGTCTCAAAACCAAACAGCGCAGCTTCTCAGCACAGAGTGAAAGCACAGAAACTCAGCACAAGGTCCACCCTGGAGTGGGTCATTGGTAAAGTTTGAGACAAATACGGAAAGAAATCAAATCAACATTGGTTGAGTGACCAGCAGGTCTGTCCCTCAGGGCTTCTTGCGTGGCCATGATGAGTCTGCGGTTACTCTAGACCCTATTTTAGCTGATCTGCTGGTAGATCCTGCTGACTCCACCTTCCACATTCACCTAGAACCTGCCATCTTCACCCAGCCATCTCTGGCCAACAGCATCCAGCCACCGTCTTTGGCATGGAAGCTCGCTGACCATAGGATTCCAAGGCAGAGCCTGGCTCTCTGCTCAAACCTCGCAGTGACTCTGGGTCTTGCTCATGGTAGAAGTCCACCTCCTACCCAGCTCACTGCAGCCCCACCTCACCCTCTGCTCACCCACTTACAGCTTTTCCTGCTTTTCTTCTCGCTTGCCTGGCCAGCCTCAGTTGCACTAAAGCAAACTCTGGCCAAAGCACCTTAGCTAAGGTGGTCCCTCTGCCTGAACACATCCCAGCATGCCACAGCAGTGCCCAGCCCTTAACGCACAGGCCTTTGGGGGGTGGGGTATTTCAGACCCAAATGATAGCATACTATTTCGTGAGGTCCCTTCCTCATGGCCTCATGCTTGACACAGAAAATTTAACCTTAATAGAAACAGGAAAAAAAAGATACACAAACATCAGAAAAAGAAGAATAAAATTCAGGAAAGATTCAAATGGAACATGAACTGGAGAGGCAAAACAATGACCTGGTACCCTGTCGGCAAACATGGCTGCCCCACGAGACAGGAGCCGAGACCTCCTCAGACTGTCCATTCATACTTCAGCAGCACCTCATCCCACAGCTGGCCACGGACAAATCTTTTTACTTCCAGGCAGAGATCCCTCAGCCTTCTAGAACGGTTGATTGTAAACGAGGCTGGCCAGTGATAAGGCCTCAAGGTGGGGTTGGGAAAAGCTCTTTATTTTATTATTTTAATTTTTAAAGAAAGAGCTACTGTTCTTTTGTGGTGTGTGTGTGTGTGTGTGTGCACGCTTGTGCATGTGCACACATGTGGAGGACAGAGGTTTGACATCAGGTGTCTTCTACAACCACTCTCTAATTCTGAAACAAGGTCTCTCACTGAATCCCCAGTTCAGGGGTGTGGCTAGCCTGACTGGCCATGAGCCATCCCAGCACTCCCACACCTGGCTTTTTATGTGTGTGCTGGGGATCTGAACTCATCCTGCATGGCAACTACCTTCCCAGCCAGAGAGAGAAAAGTATTGTTCTTAACAATGATAACAGTACCTACCAGACTCACGGCACTGGGATGGTGGCTATGTACCCAGAGTTACCCATCATGGAAGCCCAGCCCCACCACAAGCTCCACCTGGCCATTTCCTCATAAACCATTTTTCATGAGGTGTCGGCTCCTCAGTCTTGACATGAAACGAAGCCTCAGGAAATCCCAGAGATGTTCTCTGGGGTCGTAAAGGAGGCCACAACGTTCAAAGGATAGCTTCGCCTGCCCCCCAGAGCCTGTGGCATTATGGAGACCACATGTTCAGCTCTACAAGGAGCCCTCCTCTGGGCTGAGTGACCTTAGATTGGGGAAGAAGGCTGTTCATGGCAGCCATTCCCCTGCTGCATACCAAGCAGGCCCACATGACTTTACCTCCTTCCTGAGCTGATTCTGCAGTTGCCTCTAAAGCCAGGGCTTTCAGATGGGGAAACTGAGGCCCAGGGAAGGCAGAACAGGGGGATTCATAGTCATGTGTGTCTAATTTCAGAGTTAGGAACATACTGCATCAGAGTGGGTGTTTATAGGGGTGCACAGTGGGCCTGCTGGGTGGCCATCTGACAGTTGTTCAGATCCATGTACCTTTTAAAGAACATTCTAGAACTACCAGGGAATTAGAAATTCCCTGTACCATGAAATAATTGTGTCTTACCTGGAAGTATTTACAATTTTTTTTTTAACAAAAACTTATAAAAATCGGAGGCTGGTTAGACAGGTGTATAAGACATTTTTCTGTTTTTCACGATCATGGAATACCTGAGGCTGGATACTACACAACAACAACAACAACAACCAAAATCTAGCAAGCAAACACACACAACCCCAGGGAGGTTTTTAAGATCTACACATGCTTTTTGAGACCGGGTCTCACGTAGTCCAGGCTGGCCTTAAACTGACTGCCGAACCTCCTGTCTTGACCTCCTGAGCGCCGAGATACACCCTTTCGTCTGCCGCGTGGCTTCCCTGTCACAATGGACCCTCAAACCATGAGTCCAGAAAGATCCTTTCTCTTTCAAGCTATTTTTGGTCAGGTATTTTGTTTCAGCTACCGACACAGGGGATTCACACCAGCAGGTCACAGCTCACAGACAGCCATGGAGCTTGGGTCTTGCCATCTCCTCACTGTCTACTCAGCACTGAGGAAACAAAGCCTTCTCTGCCCCCGGAGGCCATGGTGTCCTTTTGGACTCTTCTCCTGACTGGACAGGGGTGCCTCAAGTCTCAGTGAGTTATACAGATGAGGATTTATGGAAGGAAATCGATACACATGTTTCTGAAGTCAAATGTCCCAAATGGAAGCACTGGTGTTAGGTCGTGACTCAGTTTCCTTGCCTCTGACTTCTCCTAGGACATAAGCTTCTGCTGCTTCGACTTCCAGCCATGGTGGGCTGTACCTGGAGCTGTGAGCCAAAGCACACCTCCCCTCTGTACGCTGCTTCTGTTGGGGTGCTTTATAATAGGAACAGGAGAGTGGCCAAGCCAGAGCCTCTGATGTTAGTGAGCTCTGCCAGATGGGTTTGTCCACTTCAGCCTGGATAGCACATGGGTCTCCCTACACTCATAACAAGCCTGACATCTCTGGGGAATAAAAATCCCTGAATCCCAACCACCTCATATCGAAGCTAAAGAAAGAACAGTACATGGGATGTACAAGTCATAGAAACATAATCGAAAGCCACAGAAATAGAAGTTTTAGTTGGTGCAGTCACTAAGATCTGTAGCCAATCGGGACTTGTGTGTGAATGAGTGTGTGTGTGTGTGTGTGTGTGTGTGTGTGTGTGTGTGTGTGTGTGTGTGAATGTGTGAGTGTGGACACATATATGAGTGTGTATTCATGTGTGCGTGTGCATATGTATGTGTGAATGTGCAAATGTGTGTGTATTTGTATGTGTATGTGTGTGTGCACATGTGTGAGAGATGGGTGTATTTTTTCAGTATTATCATTATTAAAAAGGCAATGTATTATCCCAGGAAAATTTAAGACCCAGACTCCCTACAATTCAATCCATTTAACACAAATATTTCCAATGTGGGGCATGTGCTTCCAGTTTGTTGAGATGAAGCCTTGATATGGGATAAAATGGGGATCTCTTTTTCCCCCTAAACTCCATACTCCTGGAGCTCACTGGGATCTGAGGTGCCTGTGCTCCATCAGAGGAGTGTATTGATAGCCCCTGCTATTCTTGCCCCATCAGTAGAAAAATGTGATGCCACCAAGGTCCCCAGGAACAGAAAATGCTGTGTTCAGCATGCTAGAGGGTGGCAGGACAGGTTTCCTGTGGTTGGAGATGAGACGGTCTTCCTTTACTGTGATGTTTAATGTGACGACATCCGTTATTTTACTATTAAAATAGGTAGATGGGCTTGAGATGGGGCTCAGTTGATAGAAATCTCACCTTACATGCACGAAACCCTGGTTTGATCCCAAGTGCTACATAAACCAGACACTGTGCTACACACCTATAATCCCAGAATTTGGAGATGGAGGCAGGAGGATCAGAAGTTCCAGCTCATCCTCGGCTATATAGAAAGTTTGAGGCCAGCCTGGGCTACGTGAGACCCTGTCTCAGAAAACCAAACAAAAACCAGAAAGTAAACAAACAGATAACAGGCACCGCAAGCATCCATATTTTAACCCCCCAGATGCCGGATGCCGGCTCCGACCGTCACCTTCAGTACAACCTCTTCAGCACTCTGACCCCCCTGCTCCTGTACCTGTGGCTACTTCTCTTCATTTCTGAAACCTACATCATCTTCCAGCCCTTCTGCTCTCTGTTCTTTGTCCATCTTGGTGCTGAAGGCTCACATTGGCCCTGCCCAAGAGCCCTCTGTGGCTCTCTGTATACAAAGGCTGTCCTTTTTTAGTCTGGTGATTGAGACCCCTACTCTTCAGGTCTGGGTCGTCCACTCATCTGCTTTGCCTCCTTTCACAAACCCTTCAAGTTTCAAGCTTGGAGTGGGTCAGAGGGTGTATATCTACAGTCTCAGATATTGAGAAGGGCAGGGCAGGAAGAGTCCAGGAGTTCAAGGACAGCCTGGTGTGGTGGTTTGAATGAGAACGGCCCCCATAGGCTCGTGTTTGAATACTTGGTCCCCAGTTGGTGGAACTGTTTAGGAAGGATTAGGTTAGAGGAGGTGTATCACTGGGGGAGGGCTCTGAGGTTTAAAAGCCCACACCAGGCCCAGTCAGTCTCTCTCTCTCTCTCTGGCTCCTGCCTACTGATCAGGATGTAAGCTCTCAGACACCCCTTCTGTGCCACGCCTGCCTGCCTGCTGCCATGCTCCCCACCATGATGGCCACAGACTCACTCTCTGAAACTGTACGCAAGCCCACAATCAAATGCTTTCTTTTATAAGTTGCCTTGGTCATGGCCTTTCATCACAGCAACAGTAACCCCAACTGAGACACCAAGACAACCCCCTTCCCTCTCCCCTCAGAAAATTAACCAGCCAACTGACAAACCAACCTAAAGAAAACAACTTAGAATGTGTCAGTGAATGAATTAGGGTAAGTGAATGAACTGGTTCTCACTGACAGTGTGGGACCGTCCCAGCCCCAAACCATCTACACCACAGCACCACAGCAGCTGCCCATTCCTGTCAACTGTCTTTTACAGTCAGGGAGGAGGAGGAGGGTCCTTGCAGGGCCTCAGACACCTTGTAGCAAGAGAAGAATAGAAATAGGGGGTGGGGGTGTAGCTCTGTGGGAGAGTACATAGCCTAGCATCAGCAAGGCTCTGGTGTTCCATCCCCCAGAACCTCACACAATAAATTATAAGGAAATTAAGGAAAGGGGCTGTGAGCCATCTGCCTGCCAGGCCTTCTAAAAACATGTAGCGGGAGAAGCATCCATAGGCATCACTAGAATTAAGAACAGAAACTAAAGAGTGGGAGGAGGAGGGGGGCCAAGACCTTGCTATGGCTGCCCACCCACCCTGTCAATTCGCTCTTAACCTGTCACCCTCAGGAGCCTCCTGTCGCGGCTGGGCAAAGTAGCCAGCCTCCGACTCAGCTGTTCCCAGCTTGGATGCCTTTATAGATAACATCACAGGGCCCTCAGTCAATCATGTCAGCTCCCTGCCCACAGGAGACCCGCTTAGAAACAATGAGAGTGCACCACAAGACAGGGAGTCTGGGAGTCCAGTGTGTGCCCTGCAGCATGGTCGGGTGACCACGGTTCACACAGTCCATTAGGATTTAGTAAAAAAAAGGTATCATGAGATAGAGGAAGACATTTGACGTTGACCTCTGGTCTCCACATACATGCATATGGGCACATGGAGACACACACACACACACACACACACACACACACACACACACTTACCAGGGTGGGGGATAGAGTTTGGTTGGTAGAATGCTTGCCTAACATGTACCAGTCCTTGGGTTCCACCCCCAACACAACATGAACTGGGCATGGTGGCACACGCCTGTAATTTTAGCACTCAGGAATGGAGGCAGGACAATCCAAAGTTCAAGATCATCTTGCCTATATCCTGGGCTATATGAGACCCTGTCTCAAAGAAATAAAAGTTAAACTCCTCTATAGAAAAATACAAGAAGTGCTTTTGGTGTCAGCTTTAATAATCCCACAGGAGTCTCATTTTCCTATTCTGTTTAAGACCGAGGAGCAGGGGACCAGGGGGGTGTGTTGGCCCTAATCTCTTATTTCCCTGAGTGTTGAAAGGCGAGAACAGACAGGCTGGGTCCTGCTGGAGCAGTGCTCTCTCTTCAAGTCTGTGTTGGCAGTAAGAAGCCCTGGAACTCCTCTTTCCAGCTCCTTGAAAGAACCCAGGGGACCCTAGCTGCTGACAGCTTGAGAGGAGGAGGCTCCAGGCCCCAGGCTCAGCCAGCCCTGCACCAGCAGCCACTGCCTTCTCACCTAAAGCCCCTCTCTCCACTCTCCGTGGCCGACTCCTTCTTCTTCTGGTGATTTTTCTGGGCCCTTCCTACACTTGAAGGTAGCTGCTGAGATGGCCCCGGTGACTTAGCCAGTGGCCAGGTCACCCAGGGGGTCTTCCTGCCTCTAGTTAGCCCAGCCATCCCATCCCAATTTCCTGGAACTCCCTATGACCTGAACTGTGCCTCCTCCTGAACACACGGACTGCAGGCTGGTTAGGGAAGCCCAGGTGGCCAGGGTCAAAGGGAACTAGTAGGTCTGTGCCCATCAGCAGGATTGCTGGAGCAGATGGCAGGTCTTTTATGATTAAGAATATTTTTGTGTGTGGGCATGCAAGGTGTCAGAGGACAACTTCTGGAAGTAAATTTTCTCCTTCAACCATGTGGGCTCTGGGGATGGAATCCAGGGCTAGGCAGCAAGTTTTTATACACTGAGTCATCTCCCCAGCCCCAGTTAGGTCGTAAAAAAGTTTTTGAGGAACTCTTGAATCATTCCCTATAATGACTGTACCCTGAAATCAGCATATTGAAAGAAACTTCCAGACCCCTCATTCACTGCACTACTGTTCATAAGAGCCGAGATATGGAAGCAGCTTACCTGCCCATCAACAGATGAATGAGTAAAGAAAATGTGATCTATAGAGCTGGGAGAATATTCAGGTACGAAAAGGTAAAATTCTGTCATTTGCAAAGGTAGGCACAGATGTGCAGCACACATGTGCAGGACACAGCATCAAGCGCAACATGCCAGGCTCAGGCAGGTGGGTACTGAGGGATGGAGCTCATTTGTGGGATCTACACAAACTGATCTCAGGGAAGTGGAGAACAGGATGGTGCTGACCAGAGGCTGGGAGGGTAGAGGGGTGGGCAAGATAGGAAAAGGCTGATCAGGGGTACAACTTTAGTCACGGAGTAGCAGGAGGCCTGGAGTTCTGCTGCATTGTAGGGGTCCATGGCTAATAATAACCCATTTGAGCAGGGTTGGGTGGGGTGGAGGTGAGAGTGAGTGGGGAGGAATGCTGGGAAAGGCCATCTTCTGTAGCTGAAGTTTTCCCGTGTCCGGGCCTGCCGGCAGTCGGGACAAATCTCTCCCACTCGCATCCCCCAAGTAAACACACAGAGACTTATATTACTTATAAACTGTATGGCTGTGGCAGGCCGCTTGCTATCTGTTTCTATATCTTAAATTAACCCAGTTCTATAAATCTATACCTTGCCACATGGCTCGTGGCTTACCGGTATCTTATATCATGCTTCTCCTTGTGGCAGCTGGCAGCATCTCCCTGCCTCCTCCTTCTACCTCCCAGAATTCTCCTCCTCCTTGTCCCACCTACACTGTCCTTCCTGCCTGGCTACTGGCCGATCAGCGTTTTATTAATCAATCAATCAGAGCAACACATTCACAGCATCCCCAGCACTCTTCTGCATAGGATGAGGTCACTACGCTTGTGAACTCACCACAGCTGCAGGGATCTCTACTAGACTGGCACAGGGTCTGGCCAGCAAGAACAGTCAACATCTAGCAAGCAACACTAACTGGATTCAGTGGGGGGGGTGGTGGGGGAAACTGAAGGCAAAGTGAGTGCTTGGGGGCCTTGGGGCATGGGAGAGAGAGACGACATGCCTGTGACCAAGATACATTGTTTACATGTATAACATTGTATATATGTATATAAAAAAACCAACATATTACACACATCAAAACAGCTAGAGGCCATTGGGACTCTGCCACAGAAAAACAATATACTGGATATGCCAATTATCTTGTTTTTTTATCTTTACACAGTGTTTACATTGTACCCCACAAGCCTGTATGATTACTATGTGTCGGCTGAGGATGCAGCTGAGTTGGTAGAGTGCTTGCCTAACACACAGGGAGCCCCGGTTCTAGCCCCAGCACCCCAAGACCTGGTTGTCGTGATGCACACCTGTAATCTCAGCACTCAGGAGATATTGGCAGGAGGACCAGAAATCAATATCATCTCTGGCTACATAGCAAGTTCAAGGACAGTCTGGGTTTCGTGAGACCCTGACTCCAAAAAAGAAAAGAAAAGGGGGAAAAAAAAAAGAAGTATGGTAGAAGAGCAAGTATCAGTTGGGACTGCCCCAGTAATGTGGACCACACGGTTACTTCAGCCATGAGCAGCTAAGAAAGGCAGTGAGGACAACCAGTATTAAGGCATGAGAGGAGTCACCTGCCAGAATGTACCAGGCTCAGTGCAACACAAAAGTGTGGCCATATGAAGCAGGAGTTGACACTGTCCATTCTAGCCATCTGCCTTCTCCAAGATCTGACCTTCATTTCTCCCTACGTGCTCGGGACCATGGGAGGCACAGACAGCCAAGCAGAGAGGCCTGCAAAGCCTTCCAGTGTGAGTGGTGCCCAGGTTACCCGAGGCCAGGTCACTGTAACCACTGTCCCTCATTGGTGAGATCCCTAAAGTCTGTCTGTTCCAACGTGGGTACCAGTGTGCGTCATTGGTGGTGTGGACAGCCTTTTATAGATGATGCTGAACAATGGCTTTTTCTATGCCAAAGAACGAGGCTTCACTCCTGCCGCCCACTGAATGCAGAAATTTACTTGAAATGGAACAAATTAGAAAAGAAATGAAGAGCCAGGCAGTGGTAGCCCATGCCTTTAATCCCAGCACTCAAGAGGTGGAGGTAGGTGGATTTCTGTGAGTTCGAGGCCAGCCTGGTCTACAGAGAAAGTTCCAGGACAGCCAAGACACAGAGAAACCCTGTCTTGAAAAAACAAAACAAAAAAACCAAAAAAACTTAAATAAATAAATAGAAATGAAGGACAGGAATGCAGCAAATATTTAAGCTTAATAGTTAAAAGTCAAGGCTGGGATTATGACTCAGAGAGAGAGAGAGAGAGAGCACTCTCCTAGCATGAACAAGGCCCTGAGTTCAATCCTCAGGATCGCCAACATTAAACAAACAAATAAAAGCTAAGATGACTATGCTCTACAAAGAAAACATCTCTTCATGGTCTTTGGTTGGCATGGTCTCTGAAGTGTGACACTGAAGTATAAACCAAAGGCAGATGAGGGCGAACACTGGTGAGTTTGGGAGACGCAGCTTTTTTGCTCTGCTGTGAGGGTCTAATATTCCACCTGACAGGCCCTGGAGTCCTCTAGAGACAAGCCACTGGGCATGTCTGAGAGGGCTTATCTAGGCTAGGTTAATGGAGGTGGGAAGACCCACTCTAAAATTTGGCAGCACTGTGGGGTGGGATCCTAGACCGCGTGAAAAGGAGAAAATGGAGCACCGGCATTCCTCTGTCTCTGTTTGTGGACTGCACGTGCAACATGACCAGCTGCCTCGAGGCCAGGGCCTCCTCACCATGACGGACCACAACCTCGAACAAGGAGCCAAAGCGAAACCCTCTTCCCTCCGCTGCTTTTGTCTGGTCTTTGGTCCCAGCCACAGGAAGAGAAGCTAAGATGAGACCGTGCAGAGGCCGTAGCTTTGGAGGCTGCGGGCAGTTCCACTAACAGTTAAACACAGACAAAAACGTGATCTAATGTCCACTCCAAAGTATTCACCTGAGAGAA
Organism: Peromyscus californicus insignis; assembly: GCF_007827085.1. Classification (NCBI taxonomy): domain Eukaryota; kingdom Metazoa; phylum Chordata; class Mammalia; order Rodentia; family Cricetidae; genus Peromyscus; species Peromyscus californicus. The sequence continues at coordinate 71,816,092 of NW_026294551.1, forward strand.
AGAAAACCTGTACCTAGATGCTCACAGTGACGTTCACAAATATGGAAACGGTTCAGATGCCCATCAACTGATGGATGGAGAAATAAGAGCGGACAGATTCACATAGAGAAATATCTGCCAATAAAAGGAACGGAGTCCTGACCTGTCATGACATGGAAGACCCTTGAAGGCATCATGCCAGGAGGAAGAAGTCTGCCACAAGGGATCCTGGGTAGCCGGACTCCTTTCCACGGAATGTGTAGAACTCGGACATAAGCAGGAAACAGATCAGTGGCTGCCTGGGCTGGGGGGTTTGAGGAGAAACATGGGTGACAGATGATGGGTGTGGGCTTCCTTCTGGGTTGAAGAATTGCTAATGAATTGGTACCACGGAGGACACATAATTTGGGCAATATGCTAAAAGCCACTGGATCGCTACAAACCTCACAACCACTGATTTACACCTTACCAAGGCTGCTCCACTCAAAGCCAACCTCAATAGCTGAGCCAGCATGAGGGAGTGTTCACTGTGCCTCCAGGACCATTAAAGAAACAGGACACAACAGCCAAAAATTTAAAAATCCACAATAAAACCGGAGCTCACCTAAGCCCACAGCCCTGGGAGAAACATCCAATGACAGACTGTCAGGGTGGGAGCCGGTTTTCACACTGGCACGGATAGGCACAAATAGGCAGAGACTGCCAACCTGCTTTCTTACTGCAGTTCAAGGCCACAGGATATGGGAGGACATGCTGGGTATCCTAGCCGCAGGCAAGCAGTTCAGGACTCAGACCTTCCAGCACTCAGGAAGGAGAGGCAGGTGGATCTCTGTGAGTTCGAGGACAACCTGGTCTACAAAGTGTGTTCTAGGACAGCCAGAGCTGTTACACAGAGAAACCCTGTCTCAAAAAACCGAAAAGATTTATTTTTATTTTATGTGTATATGTGGGTGTGTCTGTTTGTACCTATGCCATGTGTATGGGGGTGCCTGTGTATATGCTATGTGTATGGGGGTGCCTGTGTATATACCATGTGTATGGGTGTGTCTGTTTGTACATATGCCATGTGTATGGGGGTGCCTGTGGAGGTCAGAAGAAGGCGTCAGATCCCCTGGAGCTGTAAATGTAAGCGGTAGAGGCCCCCTGATGGGTGCTGGGAATTGAACTCAGGTCCTCTGGAAGAGCAGCAAGCACTCTTAATCACTGAACTGTCTCTCCAGCCCTGCATTAGTGGATTTATGATAAGAATCGAACCTGCTCTGTCTCCCTTTTTTTGTGATGTCCCCACCATGCAGTGACACATCAGAAAGGTCTCACCACAGGCTGCCAGCTCCAGGTCACAGGTGTATCCCACCTTGTGACACAACATTGTCATCTATAAAGTGAGTTCACGCTTGAGAGAACACAGTGGGGCAAACGACTTGGCCAGGGTCTCGGTCAAGGGCCGAGGGGAATGATAGAGCCAAGTCCCTATACCCACCCCAGCTCCAAACATCCATGCTCAGTGAGGCTCCCCGTAGTCACTGTGGGGCACCCTGGCCTCCAGCCCAGGCACGCTGGCATGGAGTTCAAAGGTGCCGAACAGCTGAGCATCCGCAGCTTCCCTGGAGTCTGCTGAGCGAACGTCAGGAGATTCAGTGTTTAGGGCCACCTGTTGCATGGGTGGTGGCTTCCTGGGACACAGCCTGTCCTAGAGCTCATGGCCAGCTTGTCACTCTGCACAGCCAGGCTGTGTACATTGTGTCCAGGAAGGGAGGGGGAGGTAGAGTTCTGTGTCAGCAGGAGACTGAGGGGCTTCCTGAGGCATGGGTCCACAGCATGCCTTCCAGCCCTAGCCTGGCTGTTTGTAAGACTGAACCTCAGGGACAGTAGCTGGAAACTAGAACTCAGACTTTTCTGGAAAATGGGACTAGGAATCTCCAGCCCTTAGGGCTGTAGTAGCAATCAAACGGGAACCAAAGTGTCCAGAATAAAGGAACATTTATCAAATGTCACCTCCCTCCTTCCCTAAAGCCCCATGCACACTGTGGCCTCTTATCCTTCTTCTTAATTATTATTTGTGCGTGAGTGTGCAAGTGACGTGCATACTCCACGGCACATGTGTGGAGGTCTGAGGACAACTCTGATGGCGTTGGTCCTCTCCTTCCATCCCCGTGGAGATTCTGGGGATTACACAAGCTTGCCAGGCATGCCTCACAAGTGCCTTTACCACGGAGCCATCTTGCGGGCCTGACATTCCTTCTTGCTTCTTAGGTACAATTGTAAGATGTCAGCTTTGTGGGGAGCTGAGACCTGAGAGCTACCATCCCTGCTCAGCTGCCCATGTCGGGTCTCCCTAGAGTCCATCTCTTGTTCTAAGAAACAGGCTGGTGATCCAACTTTGCAGAGTCAGGGGTGCTCAGAGCAAAACCATATTCAGGGCTGGCGACATAACAGCTCAGTACTTGAGGCTTCACGAACAAGACAGAATCATCACACCGGGAAAATAGTGAGAGCTCCTCTGACCCCTCATAAAAACAGCCCCCTCCCAATCTGTTAACACCCGTGACTGTCCCCAGTCATCAGGCCACTGTCTTGGCCAGGCAGGGTCTGGATAGCTGCTACCAATGCTTGGAACATTATTTCTCATGATAGTGTGTCAAAGGCTTAGTCCCTAGAGCAGCATCTTGGGGGGGGGGGTGATGGAATAAGGGTATAAGACATAGGGGTCTGGGGGCTGAAAAGATGGCTCAGTGGTTAGGAGCACTTGCTGCTCTTCCAGAGGACCTGAGTTCAGTTCTCAGCACCCACATCAAGTGGCTCACAACCTCCTATCACTCCAGTTCTAGGGGACCTGACACCCTCTTCTGGCCTCTGTGGGCAACATGCACACATGTGCACAGACATATACTCATGTGCATAAATAAAGATTAGTATTTTAAAAAGAAGCAGGACTTCGTGAGTGGGCCGTCTTGGGAAGGGTGCCCTCGAAGGGGGCCACAGGGAGGAAGCAGGCAGTGGCGGGCTGGTACCGAGGCCTGGAGGGATGAGACCCTGAGTCCCTGAGCCGATGCAGAGGACACACACCTAAAGTTTCCCAAATCTGAGCTGCTTTTGAAATTTGAAAACAGCCCTGCTAAGGGACAAGGCAAGATACCAAAACAAACAGACAAACCGAAACCACACTGAAAACTCAAGCATCAAAGAGAGAAGAGGCCAGAGGAGCCAGGGACAGGCAGCTCTGCGCCAACACATTGAACTAAAACGGGACTTGACGGCTCGGAAAGCACCTAGAGCCACTGGATGTCAGAGGCAGTCTCCGAGGGAAAACTTACTGACATGATTTTTATCTCAATTCTAACTGCGGACACATGGTTTTCATTTCTCCCGGCTCATCTATGTGGGGATGTACCCTGTGTCCACCCCTGGGGCTCCCTGGGGACTGGGTTGCTGGCCCTGGGCCCAGTGTGCAGGTGGGGTTAATAAATATTTGCTGGCAAGAGGAGCGCCGTCAGAGCCCAGCTGGAGTGCCTCTTTGCAAAAGTTTATCTTTGGAAGTGCACGGAGCCAGATTTGTTCTTCCTGGTGTGTAGTTCGGCTCCTTTAGACCAATGAATAGTCACGTGATCATCGCGCCAGTTCAGACCGCGCCATTCCCCTGACTGCCTCAGAATTAGTTCCCTTGCCATTCTCTGTTGCTCTCCTGTGATTTGTGCCAGCCACGGGCCTGTTCTGTTCTTACAGTTTTTATTAAAATTTTTTTTCATACGGTGTTTTGATTATTGTCTCCCCCTCCCCGAACTCTCCCCAGAACCTCCCCTCCGCTCTACCCACTCCCAACTTTATGTCTCTCTTTCAAGAAAAAAAAACCCCACAAAAATGAAAATCAAAACAAGCAAAAGACCAATAACACACACAAAAATGCCCAAACAAAACAAAATGAAACAAAAACTCACAACAAAATAAAACCTCATGGAGCTCATTTTGTATTGGCCACATGTTCCCTGGTATGAGCCCTGCCCTGGAGGGTGGTTGATATACACATTGGTGCATCACTCCATTGGAGAAAATGGGTTTCTCCTTGGCCAGTGGGAATCAAATGCAGCTTTTTGGTTAGGGATGGTACTCCATGCCACTTCCTCTTCTCAGTGCTGGGACCTCCTCTGGCTGTCCTTAGAGTTTTTAAAAAAAAAACAGTGGAGAAATATATGTAACATAGGACTGGCAACATGGCTCACCAGGTGAAGGAGCTTGCTGCTAAGCCTGACCACTTGAGTTCAATCCCCAGGACCGGTGGGAGGAGAGAGCTGACTCCTGCAAGTTGTCCTCTGACCTCCACCCCTCCCCACAATAAAGAAATGTAAATAATTTTTAAAAAGCAACATAAAATTTACCTATCTATCTATCTATCTATCTATCTATCTATCTATCTATCTACCTCCTCCCTTTCTTTTGAGATAGCATCTTGCTATGAAGCCCTGGCTGGCCTGGAACTTGCTGTATAGACCAGGACAGCCTTGAACTCACAGAGATCCTTCTGCTTCTGCCTCTTAAGTACTGAGATTGTGCCAGTATGTACGACCACACCGGGCTCTGTTTGTTTTGAGACAGGGTCTCACTTTTTAGTTCAGTCTGTTCTGAAACACTATCTAGCCCAGGCTGGCTTTGAACCCACAGTGATCCTCCTGAGGTAGCCCGAGTGCCGTGACAGGCACGAACCACCATGCCTAGTCTCACCATTTCTAAGACTACAGTTCAGTGACATTAAATACACTTATAATCTTTGCAGCCGCTGTTCATTCTCAGAACCTTCCCTTTATCACAAAGCAAACCCCTGCACCCATTAAACAATATCTACCCCTGTTCCCCACACGCCTGTACACCTATCTGACTTTGTACCCCTGTGAATCCGCCGATTCCCAGCACCTCTCTCGCACACCCATCCCCTGATTTCTTTCACGTCTGGCCTGTCTCACACGGCACAACATCTCCAAGGCGCGGCTATGCTGTACTATTGTGGTTTGAATGAGAAATGTCAGAGATCCACGGCCAAACCCCAGGTGTTGCTCCAGGAGTCCAATCGGCTGGAGACAGGAGGGATTACATGAGCAAGAGATATCGAGACCATGATTGGAAAAGGCACAGGAACAAATAGCCAAACTAGTGGAAACACATGAACTGTGAACCAATAGCTGAGGAGCCCCCATGGATCTGGACCAGGCCCTCTGGATAAGTGAGACAGTTGAGAGTTTAGGAGGCCCCCAGGCAGTGGGATTGGACCTGTCCTTGGTGCATGAGCTGGCTTTTTGGAGCCTGGGGCCTATGCTGAGATACTTTGCTCAGCCTTGGTGCAGGGAGGAGGGGACTGGACCTGCCTCAACTGAGTCTACCAGGCTGGGCTGACTCCCCAGGGGAGACCTTGCCTTGGAGGAGGTGGGAATGGGGGGAGGATTGGGGGGGGAAGCCTGGGGGGTGGGAGGAGGGAGGACAGGGAAATCCGTGGCTGATATGTAAAATTAAATTAGTTATAAAATAAAAATATTTATTAAAAAAAGAGAAATGTCCCACCCAGGCTCATGTATTTGAATACTTGATGGCACAGTTTGGAGAGGTGGTACAGTCCTGCTGGAGGAAGTATGTCACTGGAGGCGGGGCGAGAGTTCATAGCCTGGTCTACTTCCGGCTGTCTATCTGCTTCCTGTGTGTGGATGGAAATGTGACCTCTCAGCTGCCTGCTGCCACCCTATTAGGGAGTCCCCTCTGGAACTGTAAGCCAATAAACCCTATAAGTTGCTTTTGGTCATGATATTTTATCATGGCTACAGGAAAATAACCAAATAAGCACGTACCAGAATGCCCTTTGTTTGGAAGGCTGCATCTTACGCCACTGTATCAACTCTTAGCACAGCAGCTGATGGACACTTCGGGGGCTCCCACCTTTTGGGGGCTAACGGGGAGTCATGCTTTTATGAAGTCTGGCGTCTAAAGATGTTTAAGAGTCTGTTGCTACTACAGTCCCCATAGCTTTGCCACTTACGGACGTCATCGAGTTGAAGCAACGAGTTTACAGCGGGATTTCCAGTTGGCCGTCTCCATCTTGGCACCGCTCATCCGAGATCTGCCCTCACTATCCTATGTGCTGAGTTTTCTCTTGTCCTCTCCCCGCCCAGTTCCATCCTTCAAATGTACCACGCTTGGACTCTCCTCTACCACAGCTGTGACGAAATACCCGGGGTGAGGGGAGAGCCGGAAAGCTTCCCTCCGGCTCTAGGCTTCAGTCTGTTGTAGAAAACTCACTCTGCATCATAAGAGGACCAGAGTTTGAGCCGCAGGACCCACGTTAAAAAAAAGCTGGGTGTGATGGCCTGGGGCTTGTAATTCCAGTTCTGGGAAGGCTGAGACAAGACGATCCTGGGGCTTGCTGGGCAGGCAGCCTAGTCTAACTGGTGAGTTTGGGACCTTGTCTCAAGGTGGACGGTTCTTGAGGAGAGTGACACCACAGGCTTTCTTCTGGCCTCTGCACACACTCGTGCGCGCGCGTGCGCGCGCACACACACACACACACACACACACACACACACACACACACACAGAGAGAGAGAGAGAGAGAGAGAGAGAGAGAGAGAGAGAGAGAGAGAGAGAGAGAGAGAGAGAGAGACTCCTCACAATACAGTAGGATAATTTGAACCAATTGTTCAAATATGTGAGCCTGTGGGGGACATTTCTCATTCTGTCTACACAACTTTGCATGGTGTTTCATGCAGAAACGGTTTATAATATCTAGGAGCACGTGTAGATTCTATGCAGACACTATGACAGCATATATTTAGTATTATTGTGTGTATGTTGGGGACTCTGCTTCCTCTGTGGGAACCTAGGATCACAGATCATCAGGCTTGTATGTGGCAAGCACCTTTACTCACTGAGCCTGGCCCATAGCCACTTTATAGAAGCGCCCTAGATTTTGTTATCAGTGGGGCTCCTGAGGCCAGTCCCCTCCACACACCCAGGGGGTGACATAAACACTACTTCCCTTTTCTCCTCCCTGGAGAACTTCAGAATCATCTCTTGATTGTCCAAGCTCTGGCCTGTAGCTAGGATTACTCTTGCTATGTGACAGTTGACCTCAGCCAGTGAGAGGCGGTGGCCCTGCAGCCCGGTCCCCTCCCCTCCATTACAGGGCAGGGGCTCACAGTGTAGGTATGTTCCTCCCAGACAAAAGGCCTGAGCTTTAGGCCTGCTTGCCAGAATGAAGGGCCAAGGCCTCCCAGGTCTGAGGGCTCAGCCCCCAGCGGCCTGTGGGCTGCCTTGCAGATGCGGAGCTATTGTTTGAAGCCATGGCCCTGTGCCCCAACTGTACTGGCATCTGCAAGGCTTTTCTGAGGAAGACAATGGGAGGCTAAAGACATAAAACAACAGAGGCTTCTGTGAGACCCCATGGGTTGGAGCTGAAGGCGCCTGCCAGCCTTCTTGGGCAACCCAGGCTAGGACAGATGCTGGAAGCCACACCATGCTGACAAACCCTAACTCCTGCAGCTTCTTGGCAAACGCCAGCAAGACAGGTCTCTGGGGGGCTGGAGAGGTGGCTCAGCGTGTACTGAAGAAGCAGTACTTGAGAGCATGCTCTGCTTTTGCATGTGGGTGCTGGGAATTAAACTCAGGTCTTCGCAGGAGAAGGAAGCACGCTTTACCACTGGGCCATCTCTCCAGCCAGCCCAGACCTTCTGATTTTACCGTACTGTACTTTTATTGGTGGTCATTCATTGTACACAGTCATGGGTTTCACGAGGAGATTTTCATTCAAGGAGATCACGTACTTTGACCTGAGTTTGGTTCCCAGTACCCCATGTGAGGTGGCTCACAACCACCTGTGACTCCAGTTCCAGGGGATCCAACACCCTCTTCTGTCCTTTGGCTTTCTTGGGCACAAGCACTATCCACACAGACACACAATCACGTAATTAAAAAAAAATAATAAAAATTGATCTTAAAACTTCCAATTAAAAGAAATCTGAAAACAGGAAAAACAACCAACAGGTTTGGGAAAGACGTTCTGAAGAGCTGCTCCTGCCGTTGATGGGTTCTGGGGTGGATAAGCAAAGGGGTGGAGGCTCAGCTCAGTGTCCTGCATTCAGGCCTCTCTGTGTCTCTCTACTCAGCCTGCCATCCACACAGTGACCAGTCAGGACCAGAGCCTTCGCGGCCAATTCCTGAAGAACCTACCACACACCAGGCAGGGTCTGCCTTCCAGGCTGGCTGCCCCTGTCAGGTACCACGGCCTTCACAAAAAGTGATGCTAAATTCATCTCTGAGTTTGATGAGATTCCCATAACCACGCCTATGCTCTTTATTTGAAAAATTAAAAGAAACAACCAGGAATCACCTGCAGAGTACAAATAAAATAGTTTTGGTAATTCTGAGGAAGAATTCTGAGGAAAGCCGGGCCTGGTGGGGGCACAATGGTGAGATGCCTGTGCTTGGGAACCGAGGCAGGAGGACTGAGTGTTACACCATAAGAATTCTTTTAAAAAAAAAGTGAGATGCATGAAGACCAGCCCAGGCTGGGCATTTCAAGCCTGCTCCAGGGCTACAGTTATTTCAACTGCCGCCAGGAAGCGAGTGGAGGCCACAGGACACTTTCACCTCCGCTGTTACTGAGGACAACAGAAATTCCTGGGTGTGAAGACTGACCCTTGGCATTCATGGGATCTGTTTCCCAGGCACTGTAACATCCAAGGAAGGCACAGAGTTTACCCTCCCCTCTGTATACCCAGAAGTAGTGGACTAGGACTCAGAAACACGGGAGTGTCCATAGAGGCCACATGGGGGCAGCCATGAGGCACCTGGAGTGGCGATCAGGCCCTGGGAGGGGACCTGGAACTCCAACGCCCTCCCCACAGCTGGAAGTAAATATGGTGATGGCTCCTCTGTCCACCACTGTGCTATGCTGGTTAGGTGTGTGTTTTTTTTAATTTTTAATTTTTAATTTAAAATTTTTTTAAAATGTCAGCTTGGTATAAGCTAAGGCCATCAGGGAACTTCAGTTGATAAAATGCCTACATTGGATTAGCTATAGGCAAGTCTGTGGGACATTTTCTTGATTAATGATTAATGAGGGAGGGTTCAGCCCACAGTGGGTGGTGCAACCCCTAGGCTGGTGGTCCTGGGTTGTATAAGAAAGGTTGAGCAAGCCATGAGTAGCAAGCCAAGTAAGCAGCACTCCTTCATGGCCTCTGCTTCAGATCCTGCCTCCAGGTTCCTGCCTTGGTTTCCTGCCCCGACTCCTCTCAGTGACACACTGTGATGTGGAAGCATAAGCCACGTGAACGCTTTCCTCTCTGGGTTGCCTTTGGCCATGGTGTTCATCACAGTCACAGGAAGGGAGGTCACGTGAGAACCGGTCTCTCAACAACATCTGGGAAAGGTCAACGGGTCCATCAGAATTCACTCCTCACACATTAAATGAGAACAGACAAGCCCAAGAGACACGCACATGACAGGACACAGCTATTGGAATGGTGTGACAGACCTCTGAAAACAGCCGTCATAAATGGAGAGAGCCAACCAAAATACAGAGGATTTCTCACCAAGAAAGAAAGCATGGAGGCCTGGAAGAAGTGACGTACTTTTTTTTTTTTTTGAGTATTCAAAAACAAAACCATTCCACTCCAAACCCACAATTCTCTGTTCAGTGAAAGCACCTTCTGGGATGAAATGGGAATAGACATGTTCTCTGGTGAAGGGAAATGCAGGGGTTTTGCCACCCGCAGATCTAATCAGAAAGGATGCTCAAGCAAACTCTGTAAACAGGAAGGAAATGAACAGTGAGCAGAAGCATGGGTGGAGTTAACGAGGCAGAGGCAAAGGGATCTCTCTGAGTTCGAGGTCAGCCTCATCACACAGCAAGTTTGAGACCGGCGTGGGTTACACAGTAAACCCTATCTCAGAATCAAAACAAACACACCAAAAACATGTAAACAAGAGGGGTGCCAAGGCTCATACTGGCAATCCCAAAACATGAGAGACCGAGACAGGAGGATTGCTCTGAGTTCCAAGAAAGCTTGAACTATTAACATGTAATGTGTTCTAGGTCAGCCTGGGCTAGAGTGAGACCTTTGCCTCAAAGGAACCAAAATTTGGAAAAAACAACAGGCCTCCCTTCTCTTAAGTTTCAAAGATTATTTCTTTATCTTTGAAGCCAAAATCATAATGCTGCCCAATGTAGCATTCTAAACATAAACACAGGAAATATTTATGGCAATTATATAGTAAATTCTGGAATGTGAAGTATGTGAAAGAAGTTAAGAGTTTTAGATTTCACTGGATCTAGTATAGGCAGTATAGGCATTCTGGAAAACAGTTTAGTGTTAAACCTAAACAAATATGTAATTACCATATAACCTAGCAATTGTCCCCCGGGTATTTATCGCAGAGAAATGACATTTTATATCCACACAAAAACCTGCAGAGAAGCTGTTTGCTACAGCCCCAAACTGAAAACAAGGGAAATATCCAACAGTGAGCAAATGATGGAACCCATGGTGCGTACAGACCATAAAACACTTCGCAGAGGGAAAGGGAATGAGCTATGGAGACATATGACAATATGGATGGATCTCAAAGGCACCGTGCAGAGTGAGAGGGCCTCTCAAAACACTGCACTCAGCACGAGCCCAGCCCGAGGCAGCCCCAGGATGACCAAAACAGGGATGTGGAGAAGAGATCAGTGGCTGCAAGCGGAGAGAGTCAGGACTCACAGTAGTGTGTAACTCATCATGCTGGCGTGTACGATAATCTATGTATGGGACCAAGTGTTGCACACACATGGTACCACAATCAGCTTCCTGGAACTGCATGAATGCCACCTCTGAGGGACTCCGGGGAAGGGACACAGGACTTCTGTGTACTATTTTTAATTTTTTAGATTAAAATATGCATTTACTTTTATTTATGTGTATTCATGTGTTCCTGCTTGTCTGTATGTGCACCACACGTATGCAGTACCCAAGGAGGCCAGAAGAGGACATGGGGTCACCTGAAACGGGAGTTCCAGGTGGTTGTGAGCCACCATGTTGGTGCTGCAGATTGAACCCAGGTCCTCTGGAAGAGTAGCCAGTGCTCTTAACCACTGAGTCATCTCTCCAGTGCCCTATTTTTTTTTTAAATTTTTATCTATATGCATGTGTGCCTAAGAGTTTATGTGTACAATATTCATGCAGGATCCCAGGGAGGCTAGACGAGGGTATTAGATATCGTGGAACTGGAGTTACAGATGGTTGTGAGCCAGCATGTAGGTGCTGGGAATTAAACTCAGGTTTGCTGCAAGAGCAGGAAGTGCTTTTAATCACTGAGCCATCTCTTAAGCCCACAATTCAAAGAAATTATGTCTGTGGGAATGTATGACACATACATGCCATGTGTATGTGTAGGATATGTACTTGACCAGAATGATGCCCTATGCCCTGCTTCCTCTGCTTTCTCTTCCGTTTTCTTCTTCTTTTTCACTTCTCCTTCACACACAGGATGCAGAGGTCTATATCATAGAATTATACTATAGCAGAGCACACAGGCCACTTCTGATTTCGTTTTAAAGCATTCTACCTCTCTTCTGTAGACACGCTAGTCCTGCGTTTGTTCCTGTTACTACAGTTTTACGTTTTCTTCAGTGTCTGAGGTTGCTGTGGATGCTGGTGCTCCTACAGCGGCGCCTCTTCACAACCTTTGAGGGTTTTTTTTTTTTTATTCCTCTGTTGGTATGTTTCTCAAGTAGCTCTCTCAAGTTTGGCTTGTCACCCGGAAATGCTTTTCCTTCTTGACCCAAGGAAGAGACAGCTGAATAAGGTCTTCCTTCTTGGGTCCGACTTTCTCTCTCCACATTCTATCAGCACGGCTCTGAGGATGCTTAAGCCCACGGTTTGGTTGAAGTTCTGCTATTGGATCTTTGTGGATGTCAGTCAAGGGACCTTGTGTATGGTGTATTTATTTTTCTCGAGTGTTTGCTTTCTTGCTCTTTATTATCTTATCTGTTATGTGTGTGTGTATGTGTGTGTGTGTGTGTGTGTATGTGTGTGTGTGTGTGTGTATGTGTGTGTGTGTGTGTGTGTGTGTGTGTGTTCCTGCACTCACCCTGGCCACACATGAGTGTGGAGGTAGGAGACCATCTTTTGGGAAGCCTCTCTCTCTGTGTCCAACATGGGATCTGGGGCTTGAATTAGGTTTTCAGGTTTACACAGCAAGCGCTCTGACCACTGAGCTATCTTTCCGGCTCCTTTATTTGGATCTTTAAATTAAAATGCCTTACTACAGGAAATGAAAAATTTCAATTTATCTTGAATCCAATGAATACTTTAATAGAACAATAAAGGCATTTCTTGAGTTAGAGAAACCTTTCTTGTACTGTATCATGTTTCTACTGTTTAGTTTTTTCTCCTTTATTTATGACCAAACAGTTGTCCAGCCTCTACTTAAGAGCAGGGCACTGTGCCAGGCCCTGAGAACTCAGGAGGAAGTAATACACGGCCTTTGATCTCACCAAGCTTTAAAAAGCCCAATGGGAATGGCAGACAGCTGACCAACCAATTATAACAATGAGTGGTAAGAGTTGCAAGAGGGGCCCTCGGATGTGACTGGAGGGGGTGTCCCCGAGCCCAGGACAGCAGGGAAGGTCTTATCCTATATGAGGGTTGGGAAGGGAACTAAGTTAGCAGGAAGTTCCAGGTAGGAGAAATGGCATTCTCCACAGGGTTGGGCATGTGCAGAGAGCGGATGGGACACGCTCTGTGGTATCGCCTGGGGTGGATGTGGGTGTCACCGTCCTTATCAGTGCACCCAACCTGCCGCCTTTTGCAGGTGGGGTGGGGCAGGGCCTTGGAGCTGGTTACTTCCCTTACAATCCATCGTGTGTCTCCCTTCCTTCCTTTTTCAGGCAAAGTCTCATTCTGTAGCTCAGGCTGTCCTAGAACTCATTATGTAGTCTAGGCTGGCCTTGAACTCATGCCAACTTGCCTGCCTCAGCCTCCCTAGTCCTAAGAGTGCAGGTATGAGCTACCATACCCATAGTCCTCTTGTGTCGCTCCCAGTTTCCCCGCCCCAAGTGTGAAGTCTAAACTGTTCTAGCCCTCAGCAGGAGGCTCTTCAGCTCACGGCGGGCTCAGGTCCTGTAGGGGTAAGAACTGCCGTTTGTACAGAGAGTTCAGGGCCTTGTGTGGTCACGGCTGAGGCCTGATGTTTTCTCATGGGGAATCAGTGCTGGGCCAGGATGAGGGGCTTCAGTATCCTCCCAGCAGCGCTGCTGGGAAAAGGTACACGGCGTAGGCGATGCCTAAATGCTCCGAGGGCAGGAAGTGTGGGTGTGTGTCATCCCCAGCACCTAGAAGGCTGGAGAGCATCCTGCCTGGCATTCCTGTGGGTATTCTTAAACAACAACAACAACAACAACAACAACAACAACAACAGACAGATGTACAGAAAAGAAAGTCAACCTCCCAAGCATGTGCTGGCCCACTCTTCAGCTACCTCAGCTGTGCTGGGGAGTTAGACCCCAGAAGCGTGCTGGAAGGCAGGACAAAAGCACCCCGCTCTCCTGTTCCTGTTTTTGGCATTGTTCACGGCAGTATTCTTGTTGGTATTTTTGTCTGTACTGTGTGTTACTCTTTGGGTGGGTGCTAGCGTTGTTTGTAGTGTTCCCGTCTGGGTATTGTTGGAAGCAGTGCTGACGGTATTGTTTGTTGTATTGTTGGTAGCGACAGTCTCCTTAGGGCTGCTGTTTGTATTTGGTGGTAGGTGGGAGTTAGTGTTATTGCTGGTGGTGGTGTGTGGTAGTGTTCCGGTGGGTGGCAGCGTTGTTACCGTTGGTATTGTTGGGTGATGGCGTGTGTGTTCATGTACAGGAGGGGTTGAGGAGCCGTGTGGTAAGAGTGATACAGGTTTCTGGCACCACACTACAGATGCTGCCAACTGGATTATAGAGCGCTGCTTCCCTCAGTCCAGCCAGTCAGGCTGTTAGGATTCTGCCTCTGACCCACACCCACCAATCTGGCTACCTGCTTGGCACAATCACATTCTTCCCACTGCCGACCTCATCTAGCCCTTTAGTGATGTACTGGTTACCCTTCTGTTGCTGCGATAAAGCTCTGTGACCAAGGCAACTTCCAGAAGGAAGAACTTGTTTGGATTGACAGAGGGAAAGAGTCCATCATGACAGGGAAGTAGGAGGCATGGTGACTGGAGCAGCCAGCTGAGAGCTCACATCGTCAACCGGAAGTCAGAAGCAGAGAGAGCAAACAAGGAATAGCTTGAATTTGTAGATTCTCAAAGCTTGCCTCTAGCAACCCGCACTTCCTCCAACAAAGCCACACATTCTAAGCCTCCCCAAACAGCACCACCCTCTGGGGATCAAACATTCAAATACCCGAGAATATGGGGGGGGGCGCATTTCTTACTCAACCCAAGTGGCCTGGGGGTGAGCCTGCTTTGCTGAGTGAGAGGCAGTGGCAGGGCTGCAGACTCTGAGCTCACATGGCTAAGAACACACCGAGCTCTGTCACAGTTATAGACCAACCTCTAACTACGGCCACCTACAGGCTCATCACCCAGGCTGTGTGCTCTGTGAGCTTCTCTCCCCTTCAGATTCTCATGGCCTGCCTGGCTGCAGTGTCCGATGCCTTGACCCCATTGCCTTTCAGGACTGGTTTGCTTGGCCTAGATTTCATCTCCAGGGCCACTTATCCTCTTTTCTGTTCGGCCCATAGCTGGGGCACAGACTCTCCTAACATACTGCAAAGGAACCCATCGCTTGCCTGAGAGGACTGTCCTCTTCTGACCTCATGAAGGGTAAGGGCATCATGTTCACCAGGGTCAGGAGACACTGTCCAGTGTCTGGACACTGAGGAAAGAGCCTGTGGTTCGGGCCCACAAAGATTCCCCAGCCTAGTAGGGACACCCAGGTGAACAACTAGTCCGTGTGCTCTAGCAGGTGAATAGAGAGAGGTCAGGGTCAGGAGAGGAGACTGAGGAGGAGGTAGGCAGACTCAGAGGTGGGCTCCCTCAGGAGGAGAAGTCAGGACTGGTTGGGGCCACAGGGAACTGCAGGGAGAGCAGCCTCAGGTCTTCACAGGGCCAGGGAGAACTTCTGGGAGAGGTGAAGCCAAGATTGAGTCTTTAAAGATGGGTGTGTGGAGGACAAGGCAGAACAGGATACACTGGAGTCCCTAATCCATGGCTTGTCGGGCTGTGAAATTCGCCTTTACCTGCTGAACCACCTTGCTGTCCCCTCATGCTGGTTTTGTTTGGTTGGGTTTTTTTTTTTGGTTTTTCGAGACAGGGTTTCTCTGGGTAGCTTTGCACCTTTCCTGGAACTCACTTGGTAGCCCAGGCTGGCCTTGAACTCACAGAGATCCGCCTGCCTCTGCCTCCCGAGTGCTGGGATTAAAGGCGTGCGCCACCACCGCCCGGCTCATGCTGGTTTTAAAAAGAGCCTTGTGCTCACCAGAATGCTGGGCAAAGCAGGGCTGCTCCTCCCACACAGAGTCCCAGCCATATGCATGTGCACACACACAGCATACCCAAACACAAACACCCACACACACACACACACACACACACACACACACACACACACACACACACACTCCTGTGCAACATAAGAGCCCAAGTGGAGGCATATGCACCTAAGGTGCACCCGGGCACGCACACTCATGTGCACACACAGGCGAGGCTGACTCTGGAGGCTTGTGTCTGTTGACTGCTGCCTTCCGTTGACTAACGCCAGGCACTCTGTCTTCCCTGCTAAGTGTTCTTTGCCAGTATTTTTGCAGGTAAAGAATTTGATCTCTCTCCAGCAGCAGCTCCACGTTTCCTTTCTCTGTCCGCGGAGAGAAATCAGGCATGCAGTGGTGTACATTCTCTGTCTTGGAGAAACCCACAGTAATGTCTCCCTGTTTACCCCACAGTCCCCAGTGATGTATCATGACACACCATTAAGCCTTGGCATCTACGTCAGGGGAAACTCAGCCTTTGGTGATAAAGGGGTATTGAGAGAACATGGGGCGCTGCCTATCTGACCAACCAGAGGCCAACTGCAGCTTCTATAGCTAGTTATATCCCTGGCCCTTGGCTGCCCCCAGGCTGGGAAGTCTGGGTTCACCAGCAGAACACACATGTCCTGTCTCTACCCTGAGGACAAAGATCACAGTGTACCCAAAGACATGGGGACATTCTGAATCGAGGCGGTAGCAACAGCCTCTGACTTGAGCCCAAAGAAAATTGTATTTTTTTTCCCCTTCAAGTTCAATTAAGAAACATTTATTCGGGGTCCATTATTTATTCAGTTTCACATTCCAGTCCTCAGCTCCAGCTTTGAGCGGGGGAACAGTCTCAGGCTGCCACAGAAAGCCAGTGTCCTGAGAAAGACCTGGCACCTGGAGTGCTTGGGACCTGTGTGCTCACTGGGTTCAAATCCTATCTCTACCACTATTAGCTGTGTGATCTTGTACAATATACTCAACCTTTCTGTCTTGGTTTCATAATCTGTCACATAGAGACAAGAATAGGCCCCTCCTCAGGGAGATGGGGAAAGATCATACATGTAAGGTATGCAATAATTTTCTAAATTTTATGTATATATGTGTGTCTGTGTGTGGGTATGTGCATGTGAGTGCAGTTGCTTGCAGAAGCCATAAGAGGGCATCAGATCTGCTGGAGCTGGAGTTATAGGTGGTTGTGAGCCTCCTGACGTGGATGCTGGGAACTGAACTTGGGTCCTCTGCAAGAACAGTATGTGCTCTTAACTGCTGAGTCATCTCTCTAGCCCCCAAGTATATATTTCATTTTTTAAGGTAGTGAGCGTTCACTCCTATTTTTTTTTACTAGAATTAGTATAATTATTATTGAAGTAGTTCAGCCTTTTTTTTTTTTCTCAGCTGGCTCCTTCCCACTCCCAGTGTGTGTGTGTGTGTGTGTGTGTGTGTGTGTGTGTGTGTGTGTGTGTGTGTGTATACATGGAGGCTCAGGTAGCCTTTCCTCAGCAGAGGTCCACCTTGTTTTTTGAGGCAGGGTCTCTCATTGGCTTGGAGCTCATCAAATAAGCCATGCTGGTTGGCCACTGAGCTCCAGGGATCCGCTTGTCTCTACCCGTTCAGTGCTGGGATCATCAAGTGGCATTTTTACGTGGGTGCTGGGCACTGAATTCAGGCCTTCCTGCTTGTGTGACAGGCACTTTGCTGACTGCACGATCTCCCCAACCCTGACCTCAGTTTTCTTGACTTGAAATTTCCTCTGTGTACCATGGCCTTTCCCTAAATTCTATCCCTGCTGGCCACACCCTGATCTTCAACAAGAATGATCCATGCGGGCTGGAGAGATGGCTCAGAGGTTAAGAGCACTGACTGTTCTTCCAGAGGTCCTGAGTTCAATTCCCAGCAACCACATGGTGACTCACAACCATCTGTAATGATGCCCTCTTCTGGTCTGCAGGAACACATGCAGGCAGAACACTGTATTCATATAAAATAAATAAAAATAATAAATTAAAAAAAAAAGAATGATTCATGGGCCAATCTGGCCCCAGATTAAGTGCTGCTTGCTTTCAGCTGCCCAGATTGGCGGGCTTGCTGCCCTCAGCCTCTACTAAACCTACAGGAACCTGGGCATCAAGCAGATGGTCAGTCCTTCCTCAAGTTCCCCAGCTCTTTGGGGACTCCTATGGCCAGAAGCTCCAAGTCCCCTAGACTCCTTAGAGATAGGAAGAGAGAGAGAGAGAGAGAGAGAGAGAGAGAGAGAGAGAGAGAGAGAGAGGAGAGATCTAAAAACACACCCCTGTCACATGCATCATCTGTTCCCCATTGGGGTACAGAGACGGCCCTGGGGAGCCCCGAGGCTTGGGCAAGTCCCAGGTCATACGAGACTGCAGAGACAGCCCCATGGTGGGGCTAGGAGGAGGCTCCTCTAAAGGCCCCACCTGCATCAACAGATGCTCATGAGACAGGGCAGAAAGGATGGAACAAGAAGCAGGCTGACTCACCCCTGCCCCCACTCCCTATCATCCAGGCCTTACCCTGTGTCCACACCTCTCCACGATCATGCCAAGGGTCAGTGACCAGGACAAGGGGAGAGTAGGAGAGGACCTCCAGGGCAGGGGTGAAGTCATGGATAAGCTGACATCCAACTTTCTGAGACTGCCCCGAGCCCTGGTACCATGAACCCTGACCACTCTTGGGGATGTGTGATGGCTACCTACTGTGTCGCTAGGAGGAAAGGCACCCTCTTCCTGCCTCTGCCTCCCCAGGTCTGGTCCTATCTTCACCGTGGCGGTGGTCTCAGGGAGAAACTGACCTCTGCAGCCAGCGTGTGTGACAGCTTGTCCGCCTGACTGGATTTACAACAGACTGGGAGACAAGCGCCCAAGAAGCACTCTCTAGATTGGGTTAACTGAGCTGGGGAGATCAAGCCTGAAGGGGAGCCACAGCAGTCCACAGGTTGGAGTCCCTGGCTAGACTGAAAGAAGTCAGGCTGAATGCCAGTATTCACCTGTTTCCTGATGGCGGATGCACTATGACCCGCTGCCTCGAGGTCCCTCTGTGAAGAACTGTATTACCTCAGGCCGAGAGCCCAGATGAACCCTTCCTCCTTTCCTTTACCACTGTCAGGCATTTTTGTCCCAGTAATGAGGACAGTAATTAAGATAATGCACTGGAGTCCATCCCAGGGCCACCGTTCACCAGGGAAATACATCAGCTTCCTCCGTTTCCCTTTCTAGAAGATGGAGTAATCTAGACACTGTGGGGCTGCTGAGCACAGAAACAGAGAGAAGTCATCTAGAGGGCCCGTGGTAGGGAGTTGGTGCTCACTGAGGTCATCCTTCCCTCTGTCTGGCTTTGGGACACTGTGCCTTAGGGGAAGGTGGACTTTGGGTCTGTGAAGGACAAAGACCCACACAAATGGAAACCCTATGTTCAGTCCAGAGCTGTTTCCAGTGGGAGGCTGACCTCCTGGGGCTTTTGTTATTTTCATTTCATTTGCTCAGTTCTCAAAGAAAACCCCCATGAAAGAGAAACACAAACAGACCACCACACTCCTGCAAGGGAAGAGTCCCCGAGTCACAACCCCAGGGAGCTGCAGAACCCAGGCTAGGAGAAGAGGAGTGGACTTTGTTTGCTTGGAAGCTTAAGACACTATCAGCTCCCACCCTCACTAACTGGATTAGTGGGGGAGGAGAGGCTCTGCCACTGTCCCAGATTCCCACGGTTAACCTGACCCAGCTCATGTGCCCAGTTAACGATCACCGTCTCCGTTCTGGAGATACTGTAGGCTGCCTTAATGAATGTATTCCCAGAGACAAATGTTATTCTTTAAAAGAGCCAACATCTAGGCTTGCTGAGTAGAGGCTCTGGGCGGGGAGCTGGAAGGACCCGGATTTCCCCACAGATTTTCTTCTCCCAGCTGTTGTGACCTTGCTCAAGTCACTCGGCCCCTCTGAGTTCAATTCACAGTCACACACCACACAAAGATGTTCATCAAAGATGGGCTGTCAATGGCATGGTGTCCAAGTAGATGACGGTGGAGTTGAACAATGCCTCTTGCTTAGTGACGCTGTGGGAACTACAGCACCGGTGTGCATCCCATTCCTCCATGCTTGCAGTGTGTTGTTGTACACACACCAACGTGCTGTTAGTCACTGGCGGGAACAGCTCACACTGGGCCTGGCAAGTGCCCATCAATGAGGGGAGAGGGACACCCCTCTCTGAGGATCTGTAAGTAGTTAACGACAGGGGACCAGAGAGACATTTTCTTCAGTGGTGTAGCCACGGGTGCGGTGTCCATGCTCCTATGTATAACCCCTCACCCGTGTTCCTGAAGGAAAAAAGGAAAAAGAGAGGAAGAGAGGAAGAAAGGACATGAAGGCTAGCTGGGAAGAAAGGGGCTCAGTGGGAGGGGGACAAGAGAGGATAATGGGATGGATATTATCAAAATATATTGTAGACATGTATGCAAATGTCATAATGAAACCCATTGTCATGTATATTTAATATATGCTAATAAAAACTTAATACAAAATAAAAGAACAGCACCTGCAGCTATGCAGTCCATGAGACCTAACAGTGATCATGAAGTGGCTCATGTATTTACTACACTACACACATACACACAACACACACACACATACATATACAAACCTATAATTTATATAGAAAGCTTCTTGTGAAACAGGTCAACAGCTGTCTCAACCATGATGTGTTTACTGCATCAAGAAGTTGTCATGGAAAGTGTCCTGGGCCACACAGGTCTCTCTCAACGTATCCTGTATCATGATTACACAGCTAAATCACCTAACGGTGTGTTGGCTATGGCCCTCAGAACAAATCCCGGTGTTAGGGACACAAGGCTGTGCATGTACATGGGGAGCTGAACTTGACCGTGGATTAAAGTCCCAGCATGGGATACACACACCACCAGCTAGTGGACATCTTCCTCCTCTGGTGTCAGATGCTCTCCACAGACCCCATCCTGCTGCCCTGTGTCAGGGGAACCACACAGTGGAGTTAATGGTCCAACAGGATGCAGGTGTCGGCAGAGGACACAGTGTGCAGAGGCATGATGGGGGCTGGGCTGCATCAGCTCCACAGGCCTTGGACTCACTGTGTCCCTCTGGGCCTTGAGGTCTTAGTTTCTCTTTTTATGAAACAAAGCCTTTCTCTAGGGGTTCTCCAAGCTTGCCAATGCTATAAAAACAGGTTGTTTCCAAACACGGCTTTTTCTGATTGCTCATTTTCTCTCTCTCTCTCCCCGCCTCATTATGTAGCCCAGACTGACTTCAAACTTGAAGTCCTGCCTTGTGTGGCGGTATTGTGTTCCCCAAAATATTGTGCACCCCAATAAACTTATCTGGGGTCAGAGACAGAACAGCCACAATATTAAACATAGAGGATAGGCAGTGGTAGCACACGCCTTTAATTCCAGCACTTGGGAGGCAGAGCTAGGCAGAAATCCATGTGTTCAAGGATACAGCCAAGCATAGTGACTCACGCCTTTAATCCCAGAAAGCAAGCCTTTAATCCCAGGGAGTGATGGCAGAAAGCAGAAAGGTATATAAGGCGTGAGGACCAGGAACTAGAAGCATTTGGCCTGGTTAAGCTTTCAGGCTTTTGAGCAGCAATTCAGCTGAGACCCATTCTGGATGAGGACTCAGAGGCCTTCAGTCTGAGGAAACAAGACCAGCTGAGGATCCGGCGAGGCGAGGAAGCTGTGGCTTGTTCTGGTTCTCTGATCTTCCAGTCCACCCCAATACCTGGCTCAGGTTTGATTTTATTAATAAGAACTTTTAAGATTCCTGCTATAGCCTTGGCCTCCTGAGTGCTGGGATGACAGGTGTGTGTCCCCAGGCCTGGCCCCACACATGATTCTCAAGTACACATATTTGAATACTATGGCTTCCTGGGCTCCATGAGAGAACAATTGCTCAGCCTTGGCTGAGAAACACGCACTGTCTGAGGGATATCCAGCCAAGTATGTACTCTGTACCTTCCGGGCATGAGGTTTACTCCTTGGTCCTCCAGCTGGAATCCCAGCCTCACACGGGCAGTCCTATCCAGCCAAGGCCACCAGTGGGCCTTTCTGATTCACATCAGGTAAGAGTTCCTGGGCAAGGGGGCACTGGGGGTGTATGGTTCAGGGGTACAGTACTTACCTAGCATGCACAGAACCCAGGTTCCCTCTCTAGGACCATGAATCAATCTCAACCCTCCACCCCTGCCTTTCTCTGCCCCTCCTCTCAAAATCTAAGCCAGAGAAGACTTGTAGCCCTGAGGACTGAGACTCACAGAAGGCTCACAGGCTGTAGCTGTGTGGGTGGCTCAGGCAGGCAGTGGCCAAGTGTGGCCCATTGGGAAATCCCATCATTCAGCACTGTCACCACGTTCCTGAATCGTAGCTCCCAGGAGCCGGGTGGGGCAAGACTGTCACGCCCCCAGTCTTTCATCTCTTTTCCCACATGAGCAGCCAAGGGTCATTCTTGGTTCCTGAAGGCACAGGAAGCATGAACTAGCTGTTTCCATCTAAGGCTGAAGGGTAACCACCAAAGAGCTTGCACCACCCCTCATACACATACACACACACACACACACACACACACACACACACACACACACACACACACACACATATATATTATATGGCTGTATGGATGTCCCCAAACAAGTCATTATAATCTCGGGAGGTAGTACCGATGGTATTTGTAGCTAAATTGTGAGCTGAGGACATGGCTCAGTAGAGTGCTTGCCTAGCTTACAGCAAGCCTAAGGTTCAATCCTCAGCACTGCATGAAACTTGACGCAGCGGGGCATGCCTGCGATCCCAGCACTAGGGAGGTGGCGGGAGGAGGGTCGCAAGTTTAAGGTTATCGTCGATTACTTAATTATGATCATATAAAGCTGCCATCGAGGACACACATGTGAGCAGGTGGGGTCCCTCTTTTCTTTTTTCTCTTTCTTGTGTCTCCATCTGTGTTCTGTGGCTGTATCAGAGGACCTGAGACCGGGTAGTTTGTAGAAACAGGAGATTTGTTGAGCTTTGGAGGCTGGGCAGCAAGCAAGCACCTGCACACTCAGAGTCATCTTGCCTGCCCCACACCATGTTTTTCTTTAAGGAAGAGAGAGATGGAGCAAGAGGGATGGAGCTCACCTCTCTAGCAGTTTACTCTGTGACAAGGATGCTAATTCACTCACAGCAGTACAGCCTTAGTCACCATCACTCCTCAAAGTCCCAACTCCCAACACTTTTGGGGATTAAGTTTCCCATACAGGAATTTTAGAGAACACAGCATCATGATACCCACAAGGAAATGGAGGATCAGTGAAGGCTGCTGGAGACGGGAGGCCTGGAGATGGGTCTGCTGTCTGGTGACCTGGTGCTTCAGGATAATGTTCTTCTCAAATGTCATGACACTCCCTCCTCTCTGGAGAGATGCTGTGGGATGGTCTGTATGTCAAATGTGTTGCTGATTGGTCAATGAATAAATCACTGATTGGTCAGTGGCCAGGCAGGAAGTATAGGCGGGACTAACAGAGAGGAGAATTGAGAGAACAGGAAGCTGGGTGAGAGAGACACTGCCAGCCGCCATCAGGATAAGGAAGATGTAAAGTACCGGTAAGCCACAAGCCACGTGGCAAGGTATAGATGAATAGAAATGGATTAATTTAAGCTGTAAGAACAGTTAGCAAGAAGCCTGCCACGGCCATACAGTTTGTAACCAATATAAGTCTCTGTGTTTACTTGATTGGGTTTGAGCGGCTGTGGGACTGGCAGGTGAGAGAGATTTGTCCTGACTGTGGGCCAGGCAGGAAAACTCTAGCTACAGAGAGAGATGCTGGAGTTTGCAGAGACCGAAGCCATGGGGAGTTATATAGCTCTGGCCTTGTACCTTCCTTAACTAGCCGATAATCCAACATTGGTCAAGCACCAATAGATGGAAAAGCCCATTTACAGATGAGGACAGCGACGCTTGGTGGAGCTAAATGACTTCCTCACTGTTACACAGGCTAGAACCTCACTATTCCAGGCCCTTTCTCAGCTGCTTGACCTTAAAGTAAACCCACACTGCCCTGCTATCTCAAGGGTGTGGACAGGACCCAAGTCAGGTAGCCTCTCCTGCAGGCCAGCATGCTTGCATTCTTGCAGAAGCAAGCGTTCACTCACACAGCCTTTCTTTGCATTGGTGCCAGGCAGGCAGCAGTCCTCTGCAGGACAGGGGCCACCGTCTTTGACAATGCTTATTAAAACAGCTTCGCTGCATTGGGCATGGGATGGTCAGTGAACTGAAAACCCCTCCTCCCTGTTTGGGATTCTGGGGCAAGCGCGGTACTCCATGGGATGCAGGCATGGGAATAACTAGGCTTTGCAGAGAAACACTTTGATCTGGGATCCACGGTGTCCTGGGTGTGCTGCTGCCCAGGAAAGGCCATAAAATGAGACTGTCAGTGGGAGAGCTGAGCAGCTGGGCCAGGACAGGCCCATCCCAGCTTTGCAGCTGGAGTCACCAGGGGTCCTGTGGGTCAGGACTAACAGTCCCTGGCGCTCTTCCTTAAAACACAAATTCCTCAATAAAACCTGAGCTATCCATAATGAGACTCAGACCCTGGCACTGCCAGCTGGGTCACCATGAGATCACTTATGTTCCCAGCTTTCAACTCAGCATCCCTGTCAATATCCAGGCCATCATGAGGACTCAGTGAACTCATGCTTGTAAAGACACCCCGATGTGGAGGTTCAGCAGAAAGCAGAGGGACTCTTCATTCCAGGCACCTACGGGTGTCCTGGTTCTCATCTTCTCTGGAGATTACTAGGGGAAAAAGAGGCAAGAATGGAGACTGCCTGGAGAAGTTCAAGCCTGCTTCCTCTTGCTACGCATGTTCCTTGGGATGTATGACTTTCTTCTCTGTAAAATGGAGACGATGGAGACCCGGTGAGGTGACTCCCTGGGTAAAGGTGCTTGATGCTGAGCAAGCCTGATGACTTGATTTTGATCCCTAACTCCACATGAAGGGAAGAACTGACTCCCACAGGTTGTCCTCATACTTCCTCATGAGTTCTGTGGCATAAGAATGATAACCAATCAATCAATCAATCAATCAATCAATCATCAACCAACCAATGTAAAAATATTAATCGACATAATGGGACTGGGGACATGATTCAATTGGAAAGTGCTTATGAGGACCTGAGTTGGAGGTCCAGAACCCACTTAAAAGATCTAGGCATGATGGTGCTCCCTTATAATCCCAGAGCTGAGGAGGTGGAAACAGGTGGTCCCGGGGCTCAATGCCAGCAAGCCCAGCCTACTTGGTGAATGGCAGGACAATGGAGCCCCCATCTCAAAAAGTAAAAAGGTGAATGGTGCCTGAAGAAAGGCACCCAAGATTGTCTCCAATCACGCACACGCACACACACACACACACACACACACACACACACACACACACACAGAGAACGACTGTCTGGCAGGATTATGGAGAAGAGGAAAATGTGAAGCAATCTATAAAATCAACAGCCCTGTGTATAGCACTGACGTCTCCGAGTCCCATATTGGTCTCAGTTTCCTTATCTGCTCAGAGAGGATATTAATATCGACACCACAGGGCTCTGGGGAGCTGGATGGAAATCAAATGAGATGTCAGCCGTGGGAACTGCTAGCATATGTCTGGCATGCAGTGGGTGCTCAATTGATGTAGAGATCAGGTCCTGCAGGTTGCCAAGAGGGTTGAGATGAACAAGAAGAGCCATGTGCCATTTCAAAGCAGGGCTGTAGCGCACAGGGCATCTGCCTCCCATTACCAGCCCCTTCCTTATCTGCACTCAGATTTTATTTGCAAAGATGCTTTGAAAATCAGCCAGACTGAGAAGGCATGCCATTTTCATCTCCCCAAATCATGGTAGCAGTGGTGTCTTTTGCTATAGCCTGCCCACAGGTAACTGAGGGCAGGAGCCAGCTGTGACACACTTCTCTGGGCTTACCTCCTGGATGACACTATCAGTAGGGTGCTGAGTCTTACATGGAGAGAAGCAGACACCTCCACTCTCCTGTCTACATTGTGAGGGCATCACCGGAGGGACCTGCATTTCTGGACCTTGCTGTGGTGATATCATAGAATTTGTAGTTTTGGTGGCACCAGGATGGGTGGCAAAAACTTCAGGAACCAGGGTTTGGATGCAGTTCAGTGGTGGGGTACTTGCCTCACATTCCCAAGGTACTACCACAACACAAGGAAACAATAAAAACCCTTTAGGACATGGAGCTGCGGAGTATGGAGTTCGCCCAGCTGGTTTTTGGTCTTGCTTTGGTCCAGTATTTTCTCACTAGACTCCCTTCTATCCACTTTGGAACAGTAATGTATATCCTGTGCCATTATATATTGGAAGTATATGATCTGTCTTTTGACTTTTATTTTAGAGGATTACTATGGTGGTATTTTATTTGCACTGAAATGTGATTTTAATTGTATGTTAATAAATAAAGTTGCCCGGGGGTCAGAGCTATTAGAGCCATAGCAAGAACATGGCGGTGGTGGCGGCGCATGCCTTTAATCCCAGCACTTGGTAGACAGAGCTAGGTAGATCTCTGTGTGTTCAAGGATACAGCCAACATTGGAGACACACGCCTTTAATCTCAATACCATAGAGGACCTGGAGGGCTGTACATACAGGCAGTGACAAGGCAGTCATGTGTTTGGATTTACAACCAATGAGAAGGCAGAACAGAAAGACTATAAAGACAAACACACAGGAAGTAGCTCCCTTTCAGAGAGCTCTCTTGGCTGAAAAGGATCCCTGAAGCAGGAAGGGTAAGGCTCTTAGCTCTGACCTCTTGGCTTTCTTCTCTGAATCGGCTCTGTGTTTCTTATTTAATAAGACGGTTGGTTACATCTACAGATTACAGTTAAGAGATTGCATGAATCTCAGAAACATTGTTGCAACTGTGACAGACTATGGGGATTTTTGAAGTTGGACTAAATGTATTTTGCATTATGTTACGCTATAAGCCTATGGGGGCCAAGGGAGTGGAATGTGATGGTTTGAGTAGGTATGGCCCCCATAGATTCATGTGTCTGAGTGCTTGGCCCATAGGGAGTGGCACTATTAGGAAGTGGGACCCTGTTAGAGTAGGTGTGACCTTGTTGGAGGACACACTCTGTAGGTGACACACTTTGAGTCTCATATATGCTCAAGCTATGCCCAGTGCAGTAACTCCTTCTGCTGCCTGAGGATGAAGACAGAGAACTCTCAGCTCCTTCTCCAACACCATATCTGCCTGCACACTGCCATGCTTCCTGCCACATTGATAATGGACTAAACCTCTGAAACTAAGCCAGCCCCTGTATGTTTTCCTTTATAAGAGTTGCTGTAGTCATGGTGTCTCTTCACAGCAATCAAACCCTAACTAAGACAGAACCCCATCTATCTGCTAGTAGGCTCAGGTTGTACATCCCATCCTTGATAAAATCCACCTCTTTTAGGTGACAAAGCCTACTTCTACCTTCCCTACTGGTCCTGATCGGAATCAACCATTTAAAACCAGATTGCCGGGTAAGTCACAGACCAGGAGAAAATACCTGTGGGAAGCACACCTGGTGAAGGACTGCTGCTTCAAATATACAAAGAGCACTTCCAAATCAACAATAAGAAAACAAATGATGAGGTTAAAGTTCTTAGCAGAGTCCTCCCCGGGGATCAGCACAGGCCACATATCTGGGAGTTCAGCTTGACTGGTATGGAATCACCTAGGAGACACACCTCTGACTGTGTCTTTAAGGGTATTTCCAGAGAGGTTCAAATGAAGCAGGAAGACACACCATAGTTGTGGGCAGTAACATTCCAAGGGGTTGGGGTTCTGGGCTGAAAAGCAGGCAGAAAATGAGCTGAGTACTGACATTCATTTCTCTCTACCTCCTGACAGTGGACACACTGTGACCAGCTGCCTCACATGCCCGCCACCGCACCTTCACCACCGTAATGGGTGGTGTCCGCTTTCAACCACGAGCGGAAACAAACCCTTCCTCCTTTAATTCACCTTTGTCAGGTGTTCGCCTCAGCGGCACAGAAAGGTAACCACTACACAATATTGCAATATTTACGCAGTAATGCACGAGTCAATTCTCACCATGGCTAGCCGGAATGCAGGACATAAACCAGTACCGAATATTATTCAGTCTCCCAGAGAGATGAACTGCCAAGGCACACAGAGACACAGTACACATGGCAACACAAACCATCAATGAAAGAAGGCTGCCTGAGAGGGGCAGGTGCTGTAGGATCCCAGCTAGATGCTGCTCTGGAAGAATCCAGAGATGGAGACAGTGAAAAGGTTACTAGATGCCAGGGGGTTGGGGGAGGAGGGGTGACGAGGCAGAGTGCGGGGATTCTTTCTTAGGGCGTAATTGTGTGACACCGTACTGGAGCATCCACATATGTCACAGAACTCACTAAAGGCACAATACCGAGTGAACCTGAACATTAGTTCATCAGCTGTGGTGAGTGTTCTCTGGCAGGGGTATTGGTAACGGGACACTGTGCACAAGCAGGGGCCAGGCCTTTGGCCTGTGAACCTAAAATTGCTGTATAATATAGGAACTCTGGGGCCACCAGACTCCAGACTGGACTGTATCACCTACTTACCTGTGAGCTACCATCCAGGAGACCTACTCCTCCAGCCTCCTGTCCCACTTTGGAACGTGAAAGAAGGAGTTTTGCATTCAGCAAGATGGGGAGTGTGGTGGCATCTGTGGGGTCTGGCCTGTCATCTTTGTGAAAGCTATATTGGATCTGATCCTTCCAGGGGGGCTGAGCTCACCTTGGACCCCGCTTGCGCAGGAGCTGGGGGCACAGATTAGATCCAATATGGTTTCCATGAAGGAGGCAGGCCAGACCCCAGAGACACCACCACACTCCCCACTAAAACTGTCCCTCTCACTTCACACTGTCCTGAACACCAGCTCCTTCTCAGAGCTGCCTGCCTTTCCTGGACTGCTCCTGGAATGCCTGCCCCACCCCCACACCAGGTCACACCTTCTCATTTAACTCTCAGAACAAGCAAGAGGGATTCTTACCCCGATATTCAAGGCAGGAATGCAGCTCAGAGAGGCTTAGTGCCATGTCTGCAGCGTAACAGACAGAAAACAGCACACTCCAGGAACCCAGCTGGACCAAAGGCCAAATATTGAACAGGGTGTGATGGTGTGCGCCTGTAAACCGAGCTCTGGGGAGGGAGAGGCGGGAAGATCAGAAGTTCAAGGACGTCCTCAGTTACTCGGCAAATTGGGAGTCAGTCAGCCTGGGATACACGAGACCCTGCCGCAAAGAATGGGCAATAGTGTATAGTGTACAGAAGTGCCCACGGCACGGCCTTTCCCCTCCCCCTCCTCCTACCATGAGTTCTATACATGAATGTTATACGTACACAGATCTTAGAAAGGTCAAGTTCTCAGTCCTGCCAAGTGCCGACTCGGGTTGTCAACATTCATCTGCTTATTTAATAAGTGTCTTAATCTGTTTCCTGTTGCTCTAACAGAATATAGGAAGCCGGGTAATTCATAAAGAAAGGAGGTTTATTCTGGCCCCCACTTCTGTTGGCGGTCCAAGACTGGGCCGCCACATCTGGAGGAGGCCATGTACTGCTTCAGCATGGGTGAACAAGGTAAGCGAAGCGAGGGTCACATAAGAGAGGAAATGGGTAGGTTTTCTTCTCAACTCCTCACTCTGGAGGTAATGATCCAGTCCCCAGAGGGTGAGGACTCTCTCCAATAAGGTGCCATCAAGTCATTTGTGGCCTCAGCACCTCCCATCAGGCCCTGAATGACAACCACAGGGTTGACTCTCAAGAGCTCAATAGGAGTTCAGGTGGTATCGGTTGTATCGAGACCACTGTAGCAAGAACCCTGAGCATGTGTTCTGTGCCTCGCCAAGGAGGGAGAGCCTCCTCTCCCCCTCTCCCTGCTGATCTGCTTTGTGCATGACACTCATGCTTGAAAGGCACTGTCTGCCTCTCCTAGGTCCTTGCAGTCCTTCCCTATAGTGACGCGAATGACGTCTGTGCGGCCAGTGTGGCCATCAGGTGGGCACATGTCCACACTCCTCTAGACTCCCAAAGAGACATGGGCAGGGGTGCTGTGGAATGGTCTGTCTGTCAAATGTGTTGCTCTGATTGGTCAATAAATAAAACACTGATTGGCCAGTAGCCAGGCAGGAAATATAGGTGGGACTAACAGAGAGGAGAATTGAGAGAACAGGAAGGTGGAAGGAGACACTGCCAGCCGCTGCCATGACAAGCAGCATGTGAAGATGCCAGTAAGCCACGAGCCATGTGGCAAGGTATAGATTTATAGAAATGGATTAATTTAAGATATAAGAACAGTTAGCAAGAAGCCTGCCACAGCCATACAGTTTGTAAGCGATATAAGTCTCTGTGTTTACTTGGTTGGGTCTGAGTGGCTGTGGGACTGGCGGGTGACAGAGATTTGTCCTGACTGTGGGCCAGGCAGGAAAACTCTAGCTACACAGGGGCTGCCAATAGCCAGCGGGGTGGGTGGCTACACCTCACAGGCTCCACGAAGGAGGATTCAGATGCTCATCTGGTTGTGGTCTGAGATAGCTCATCTGCACTGTCACCATGACTGGATTTGGAAGCGCCTAGGAGACAGGTGAGGTGCATCAACACTAGGCTATGTCTGTGAGGTCGTTTGCAAAGGATTAACTAAGGAAGACCTACCCTGAATATGGGCAATGCTGTCCCATGGGGAGGAATTCTTGACACAGGGGAAGGAGGAGGGGGCCAGCTGAGGGATGGCAATCCCCTTTCTCTGCTCTATGGTCAGCCATGCCGGGGGCTGCTCCCCCCCCCCCCCGCTCCCCCCCATCACACTCTCCCCACCGAGATGTACTGGACCCTCTAAAACTGTGAACCAAGGAAAGGAGGATCTTCTCTCCATTTGTCTTGCTGTAATGATGTAAGAATAACTAATAGAAGAGTCCAAGCCTCTCCCTCTCCCCAGCCCCTGCTTTCCGGCAGTGAGACAGACATCTGGACCCATTAGAAGCATGATCCATTTTCCACTCAGGTATCAGAGAAGAGAAAAAGGGGGCAGGCATCCTCAGCAATAGTGTACTGCAGGTATTTCCTGGGGGAGGACTTCTCTCTAGCCACAGTGGGCAGTGTTAGAGCCTGCAGAGCATGGGGCTAGGACTCTGGTGGGACAAACCTGATATTGGTTGTCTTTCTGTATGCTGTGCATATGTGTTGCTACCGTTGGTTAATAAAGAAGCTGCTCTGGCCTATGGCAAGGCAGGTTATAGCCAGGTGGGAAATCCAAGGAAAGATACAGAGAGAAGGAAGGTGGAGTTGGGCAGACACCATCCAGCTGCCCAAGGAACAAGATGCCAGCGGACTGGTAAAGCCACGACCACATGGCAAAATATAGATTCATAGAAATGGGTTAATTTGAGATGTCAGAGTTAGTAGCAATAAGCCTGAGCCATAGACCAAACAGTTTGTAATTAATATTAAGCCTCTGAGTGTTTATTTGGGACCACACGACTGTGGGACACAGGAAAACTTCTGGCTACACAAACCACCCTGGACCCTAGTCAGGATGGCAGGAAGCCAAGGACAGCCTCTAGGATCTTTGACTCTGAGTTCTGTCCTCAGCACGGCTAGTGATGAGGATGGACTAATATTCCAGAAGGCCTCTGCAGCCTAGCAGCCTAGCTTGGGATCTGGACCCAGGACCTGCAGCAGGGCATTGGCACACTGCTTATCGGATGACTTCTTAGGGCTGGAGGCCTCTGCCTGGTTGCCGGGGCTTTCAGTTCCCCAGAACCAGGATGGCAACCATTTCTGCTGGCCTCCTTCTGTCAGCGCCGGGACCAAGCAGGGGCTTGGAGCTCGGAGTGTCAGCAGGGCCAGGCTGGGAGGCTGGGGCAAGACTGCCACTCTCTTGGTCTGTGGTGATTTTCACAGGCACAGTTTTCAGAGGGTAAGATTTTAACCTCTCTGCCCACATTGGGCTGCAGAGGCAAGAGACTGTCAGCTCTTAGCCCCAGGCCTCAGATGCTCCCGTGGAGGAGGGGGCTGACACTGTCCCTTTCATATTCTGGGTCCTGAGAGTCAGCACATACAGATAGTAGAAGGTCACTGTGTGGGCTTCCTGGGTGCCCACCCCTGTAAGAGAGGGTCACCAAGATTCGGCACTCAGGGTATGGGGTACACCCCTTCCTGTCAGTAGGGTGTCTGGTAGAGGTGCATAGCTGTGCTTTCTAGAAAATGGTAAGCACCCAGTGGGTATGCGGGTCTCCAAGGGTATCTCAAATACTTCAGTTCCGTAAACAATTCTGGCAGGTGGGTGGCAGGTCAGGTTCACAGGGGAGCCTCAGGAGGGACAGGAACTCATCCTGACCAGGCCCATCTGCTTTATCTCCTGCGTCATATCCCACTCTCTTTTCTCTGTACCTCACGAAGGAAAGGGCCTTCTCTTGCCCTTCCTAGAGACAGCCACTGCTTGCTAGACATAAACCCTGCAGTGAGTAATCTGGGTGTGGGATCCCCAGGGTTCCAGCTAACCCCTCTTTCACCTTCCTGAGCACTGTGAATCCACTTCTACTATCTTTTCAACTTATATCCTACATTGATGCCAAAAAAATCTTCTAGAAGACCACACGGCCCTCTGTTTCTACATCATGTTCCACGGCTCCCTATTGCCTACTGAGTACTATCTGGGTGTGGTGGTTTGAAAGAAAATGGCCCCCAAAGGGACTGGCACTATTAGGAGGTGTGGCCTTGTTGGAGGAAATGTGTCACGGTGGGCTTTGAGGTCTCTTTTGCTCAAGCTTCCCTCAGTGTGACAGTCAGTCGCCTTCCTGTTGCCTGCAAGATGTAGGACTCTCAGCTACTCCAGCCCCACATCAGCCTGCACGCCGCCATGATGATAATGGACTGAACCTCTGCAACTGTAAGCCAGCCCGCCCAATTAAACGTCTTCTTTATAAGAGTTGCCATGGTTATGGTGTCTCTTCACAGCAATTATCACCTTAACTAAGACACCAGGTATCTCAGGCTCCCTTCCAAGGGTCTCACAAAGGGGCTCTGACTTCCCTGTTTTCATCCTATGGCCTGGCTTTCACGTCAAAACTCTGGTGCTGTTCTTGGCGTTCCCTCTGCCAGGCTTCTCCTTTCTCACTCACCATCCAGGCAGGCTGTAGAGGCAGCGTTCACACCTACTTCCCATGGGTGTGTTCAGCCAGGTACTCCCTCCCCTTGGGCATACCTGGAGGGACACGTGTGCATCATACCACCCGCTGAATTTTAAGAGCATTCAGTATTTGTGGGTGGAGCTATCGACCAGATACTTGGAGCCAGAAGGCATTCATTTCCTGTTTCCCAGAGCTGGCTTCTTAATATTCCTCCCGCTGAGAGTAAGTGATCGCAAATGAGGAATTTCTTCTATGTAAGCCGTTAACAATGCCGTACGGTTGACCTCTCAAGTGCCCCCGCTTCCTGCATCCCTGCCCACTGCAACTCTGCCCCTTGGTGCCAAGAATTCTAGAAACAGTCCTGAATTCAAAGTCTATGAATGGCATTGGTTGCACAACTCCATCCAGGCCCATGGTCCTCTGGAAAGGCCAACTGAGACCCGGGAATTAAAAAGAGCAGCTCTGAGAGCTTGATTCTCCCACGCTGTCAGTGCCCAGGCTTGACCACCTCTGGGGAAAAAGTCAGCACGTGTGTGCCCATGTGACGAGCACACAGGAGTGTGGGCACCCGAGGGATGCTGGGGCTCGTCCCTGATCTCTGGGCAGGAGTTGAGAAAAAGACAAGCTGCATTGGGTGGTTCCTTTCCATGGCAACTTGGGAAGTAGGGGCTGTGGGTGAAATGGGAAGAAAATGATCTGGTTGATTCGATGCTGTTGTTCCAGGCCTTGGGACCCAGGGATGCAAATACTCATGCATCCCCATGTGTGTGGTTCAGTGGGTGCAGAGTGAGCACGCAAAGCTTCACTCAGGGAGTCAGGCAACATCTAACAAGTATAAGGGATGCCAATGTGTTGGTGTAGATGTTCAGGAGTGAGCAGCATATACAGGAGCACAGAGCCGAGAGATGGCGGGCCGTGTAGGAAAAGCACAGATATCCAGGCAGCGAAGGGAGCAGAACCCTGGGAAGCTAGCCTAGCAGATGACACAGAAGGTCAGTTCAGTGGATGAACTGCCAGTGGGTGAGCTGGAAATGCTGAGGAGGTGTGGGGTGCTGAGGAGGTGTGGGGCACTGAGGAGGTGTGGGGTGCTGAGGGGGTATGGGGTGCTGAGTATGTGTGGGGTGCTGAGGGGGTGTGGGGTGCTGAGTATGTGTGGGGTGCTGAGGGGGTGTGGGGTGCTGAGTATGTGTGGGGTGCTGAGGGGATGTGGGGTGCTGAGGAGGTGTGGGGTGCTGAGGGGGTGTGGGGTGCTGAGGAGGTGTAGGGTGCTGAGGAGTTGTGGGGTGCTGAGGGGGTGTTGGGTGCTGAGTATGTGTGGGGTGCTGAGGGGGTGTGGGGTGCTGAGGAGGTGTGGGATGCTGAGGGGATGTGGGATGCTGAGGAGGTGTTGGGGTGTGGGGTGCTGAGGGGGTGTGGGGTGCTGAGGAGTTGTGGGGTGCTGAGGGGGTGTGGGGTGCTGAGGGGATGTGGGGTGCTGAGGGGGTGTGGGGTGCTGAGGGGGTGTGGGGTGCTGAGGAGGTGTGGGATGCTGAGGAGGTGTTGGGGTGTGGGGTGCTGAGTATGTGTGTGGTGCTGAGGAGTTGTGGGGTGCTGAGGGGGTGTGGGGTGCTGACTATGTGTGGGGTGCTGAGGGGGTATGGGATGCTGAGGAGTTGTGGGGTGCTGAGGAGGTGTGGGGTGCTGAGGGGGTGTGGAGTGCTGAGGAGTTGTGGGGTGCTGAGGAGGTGTGGGGTGCTGAGGGGGTGTGGGGTGCTGAGGGGGTGTGGGGTGCTGAGGGGGTGTGGGGTGCTGAGGAGATGTGGGATGTTGAGGAGGTGTGGGGTACTGAGGAGGTATGGGGTACTGAGGAGGCATGGGGTGCTGAGGAGATGTGGGGTACTGAGGAGGTGTGGGGTGCTGAGGGGGTGTGGGGTGCTGAGGGGGTGTAGGGTGCTGAGGGGGTGTGGGGTGCTGAGGGGGTGTGGGGTGCTGAGGAGATGTGGGGTGCTGAGGAGGTGTGGGGTGCTGAGGGGGTGTGGGGTGCTGAGGAGATGTGGGGTGCTGAGGGGGTGTGGGGTGCTGAGGAGGTGTGGGGTGCTGAGGGGGTGTGGGGTGCTGAGGAGATGTGGGGTGCTGAGGGGGTGTGGGGTGCTGAGGGGGTGTGGGGTGCTGAGGAGATGTGGGGTGCTGAGGGGGTGTGGGGTGCTGAGGGGGTGTGGGGTGCTGAGGAGGTGTGGGAGGTTGAGGAGGTGTGGGGTACTGAGGAGGTGTGGGGTACTGAGGAGGCATGGGGTGCTGAGGAGATGTGGGGTACTGAGGAGGTGTGGGGTGCTGAGGGGGTGTGGGGTGCTGAGGGGTGTGGGGTACTGAGGGGTGTGGGGTGCTGAGGGGTGTGGGGTGCTGAGGGGTGTGGGGTGCTGAGGAGGCATGGGGTGCAGAGGAGATGTGGGGTACTGAGGGGTGTGGGGTGCTGAGGGAGTGGGGGTGCTGAGGGGGTGTGGGGTGTTGAGGAGGTGTGGAAGAAAGGAGCCCAGAGCTGGCTTGGCTGGCTGGTGGGAAGCAGGACCTCTGCCTGCAGAGCTCAGGATCAGTTCTGATGTTATCTGGCAGTGTATGGTCTGCTTCAGGCTGCTCCTGGAAAGCCCATTTGGGCCATGGAACCCATTCACATGTAGGGCGTTGTGGGACATAGCAGTCACAGTGAAGTTTCACAGTAGTTGGCTAAACAGTTATGACTAGAGGGTTTGCATCCTGATCCTCAGAGCCTTGAATGGTACCATCATGTCGCAGATGGTATACATGACTGAAAAAGATTAAGGTAATAATTTTTCCAAAATTTTTTTAGATTTATTTTATTATTATTATTTTGTGTGTATGAGTGTTTTGCCTGCATGTATACGTACCACATGTGTGCCTGGTGTCCAAGGAGGTTGTGAACCTCCGTGTAGGGGCTGGGAATCAAACCTGGGTCCTCTGCAACAGGTCCTCTCAACCACTGAGCCAATTCTCTAGCTAACTAAGGAATTTGGGAGAGGATTGTTCTGGGTCATCACAAGTGTCCTTATGAGAGAGAGGCAGAGGGAGAATACATGCAGGAGAGAAGAAGGTGAGAGCAGAGATTGGAGTGATGTGGCCACAAGCTAAGGAACGCCAGAAGACACTGGTACAGAGGAAGGCAAAGAATGGACTCTTGGGCCTGGGAGATGGTTCATTCGGTAAAGTTCTTGCCTCATAAGTATGAGGTCCCAATTTTGGACCCCAGAATCTGTGATGTAAAAAGCCGGACACGGGGGACTCCTACAAGTTGTCCTCTGACCTTTATACAGGTGCCGTGGCACATCCCTGCTGCCAACACACACACACACACACACACACACACACACACACACACACACACACACACCCCTGCAATAAAACGATTTTTAAAAGCTGGGCAAGGTGGTGCACACCTGTAATGGGAGGTAGAGCCAAGTGGATCCCTGGAACTCCCAGGCTAACTAACTAGCTCTATGTGTTGAAGTTCCAGGATGCTGAGAGGTCTTATCTTAAATACAAGATGGAAGATACCAGAAGAACATGACCTTCATGCACACACGAGAGCATGAGTGCATGTATATGCACACATTTGTGCACGCATGCACACATACACAGATAGAGAGAGGGGAGAGAGGAAGAGAGATAGAGAGGGAGGGGGAGGGGGAGGAGGGGGAGGGGGAGGAGGGGGAGAGGAGATTCTCTCCCTGGAAAATGTAGAAAGAACCACTCGCTGACCCCTTGATTTATTGCTGTGAGCCTCACTTTGGGTTTCTCGTCTCCAGAACTCTAAGAATCACGTGTCGTCTAAAGCCACAAACTGCGATCACACTGGCTACAGGAACTAACAAAGATCCCATTGAGCTGGCACACACTGTCGACCACAGTTGTCTCCCTCTGAGAACTATGCCAAAATCATGTGTGCTCACTTCAGCCGTGCACACCAAACACAGAATGGGGAGAAAAGTCTGTTAGCAAGGACTTCCAGAAGGTAAAACTTAGCGGTTGATGAGAAATCCATGAGAAAGATTGGAAATATGAGAAGCTGGGCTGGGATTTAGCTCAGTGGGACAGGGCTTCCCTAACACATGTAAGGCCTCAGGTTCTATCTCCAGCAACATACACGTGCACACACATGTACATACATACATACATACACACACACACACACACACACACACACACACACACACACACACGCACACACACACAGAGGGACAAAGGAGCAGTCCAGTGAAGAAGGCCTGGGATGAGACCTGGAAGGGCCTGAACCCTTCCTCTGGAGTCTGTCCCATTCCCCTGACAAATGCATTTACTCATCATCTTAGAAGCTCTTGGACCCCATCCTTGGGGGTTCCGATCAAGGCTTCCTTAGCAGGCCTGGCAGATTCAATCACTGATTGTCGGGACTGAACTCAATCTCCAGCTCCCTTTCCCTAGAAGTGTCGAGTGAGGCTGGAAGTCTGGCCCCTCTAATCCATCTAATTCTGCTTTGGCTTCTCTGGGGCCAGCCTCATCCTGAAGCTAAGGGCCCAGAGACACCAGATGTCTCATTAGCATACAAAAGGCACTTTTACCACTCTGAAGAATTCAAGCATTTCAGAAGTGGGGTGCCAGGAACCCATAGACTAAATATTTATTTCTTTATGACATCATATTCTTCTCATTAACCCTTTGTATGGGTGGACTTGTGCCCTCCCTTAAATTGAATTCCTGACCCCCAGTACCTCATATGGTGACAACAGTTGTTTAATGAGCAGATTAGGTTAAAGCGAAGCCACTGGGGTGGCCATAATCCAAAATAACTGATATCTCTAGAAGAAAAGGGGATTAGAGTCCAGATACACGTGGTGTGGGAGACCTGCTCCCACTTTTACCCTAGGGTACTCTTGAGGAGGAAGAAGTGCGAAATATTTACACAGAAATGGAGAGGGGAGTGAGATAGAAACACAGGATAGCTTGGTAGGGCCTGGATTCTTATCCACTGCCCACCTCTGTCTGTCTCTTCTAAAGGGCTCTTTAGAGGAATGCCCAGGGGTGGAGCTAAAGACCTCCCCCTAACACAGCCAAGTGCAGACCCTTCCAAACACCCGGTAACCACGCACATAGTCAAGCCATCCTCCAATGCAGCTCTGCTGGGTAAAGCAAGCTCAGATCTCACGAGGAAACCTTAGTGGGCCTCCACAGCATGGAGGGACGTTTGTCGGAAGACATGTGAGAGCTGTCATGACTAGCCAAGGACAGAGGCCTCAGTGCTGGGACACCTTTGTCTCTGGCCTGTAGTCTCCTCAATGGGGAGAGAATTGATTTCATTTCCTCCTAGCATCCACCCCCCCAAACTGTGATTGTCCCAGCAGCCCAGAAAAAAAAAAAAAATGAGTATTCATCCTCCCAAGCCCTGCCAGAGCGGATACCTCATCATCTACCTACAAACATGTAAGTCAAGGCTTAGAGAGGTTCAATAGGCCTTGCCGTGTTACACAAAGATGCTCAAAGCCTTGCAGGGAAGCAGTGGCCATGCTCTTTACTGCTGGGCTCTGCAGCCTCCTGGACCTCCTTATCACGTGCTCCTTGGCCCAGGCCTCCATTCTCCAGGACAGATGCTAGACCACAGGTGATCCTACCAGGCCAGCTCCACAGGGCAGGGGAACAGGACAACATGCCCAGACCTGGACCGGGACCTAGACATTGAGTTCTGCCACTTGGTGGCTGTGAGATTGACAGGACACCCCTCGTTCATGTCTGAATGATTCCTCTTTGGTCACATGGTGAGGCTGGGTGCAGAGGTTGCTGAGCCTTTGGGGTCAATTCCTTGGGTGCTTTCTCAGCTCTTCCTGAATTCCAGCCTGGAGACCTGGCCATGCACCTCCCTGGGCAACTTGGGGTTCTGGAAAAGGTAGGAGGGAGCCCACCTGAAGTGAACTGCCCCTCTAGAAGTGGGCACATCACCTACACCTCCACTTCATTGTTGAGGAAACTGAAGCCTGGAGAGGCAGTTGCAAGGGGTATGACGTTCTCAGGGCCCCAGAGTTGGAAGTTAATAGAGGTGGGAGTCAGACCTACGTCTCTTTCAAAGCTTCTGCCCTTCCCAGAAAAGCAGTGAACTGCCTGCTTGTCCCTGCACTCACAATGAATCTCTCCCAGGGTCTCTACCTTGGACCCCAGCCTGTCCCTGCACCCACAGTGAGGCTCCCCGAGAGCCCCTAGCACTGACTCCAGCCTGTCTCTGTGTCCCTGGTACGGCTCTCTCAAGGCACCCCAGCGCTGATCCTGGCTGCTGGCTGACCCTGAATTTCCCAGAGGGAGGGAGGAAGGAAGGAGTCGACCCCAGTGCAGCAGCAGCAGCTCCTGCACTTGAACCAGCACAGGATGCAGACACGGTTGCCCAGCGGGGTGAGCAATAATCTTTTCCTCCACCCCTGGCTCCTGGAGCCTTGCCTCTCTCTGGGGAAATTACTTCGGGGCCACATGAAATCCCTGTGACAGCTAGTAATGAAACTTTTCTGTTTTTGGAGCCAGATCCTGGAGGCCTGGAAGCGGGTGTTGCAATTTTTCTTCCTGCCTTTTCGTCACCAGATGGAAAGAAGGGTCCTGGGATGCTGCTCACTCCCAGCTCAGGGCCCCGCTTAGACAAAATTCCCATGACTGTCATTTACAAACAAGGAACCTGCCAAAGAAGAGTATGTGGTCTCATGTGTGTGGGTCTGCTCAGGAGTCTTGACCTTGGCTTTCAACATGGTGATGTGCCCTGGGCGTGCGGTCTATGGCTGGGTACATAAAAAGGGCAGTGCAGCCCCTGGCAACTGTCCTGTCATGTGCGCTCTGCAGAGTGACTCCAGCTCTTCAAGACTCCACTGTCCTCATCTGTAAAATGGGACCCATCTCTCCGTTTCCCTGGCAGTTCTGACAGGAAAAGTGTAGGGGAGGGAGGGTTCTGGTTTCAGGGTGTCCAGGTGAGGAGAGTCACATTCCATAGCTGGGTCCTGTTTCTCCTTAGATTTTGGATATGGCCCTGAGGAAGGCAGCCCAGGCCCATCACTTGTTGGCCCTGCCTTTGAGCAAAGTTTCTACCATGCACTGCGCTAGCCACTCTGTCTTATAAACAAAGCCAATGTTCCAGGCGTTACAGAAAGCACTGAACAGCCCGTGGGATTTCTCAGAGCTGGTGACAGTGTAGCTGAGATACAGAAGATGTACCAGAGCTCACCCAGGCTGAGCAGGCCAGGGAAGGGAAAATCAGCATGCATGAAGGAGTATTTGGGGCTAGGGATGAAGCTCAGTGGGTGCAGCGCTTGTCTAGCATGCACAAAGCCCTGGGGGTTCAATTCCCGGCACTGTACAAAACAGATGTGGTGGTGCACACCTCTAATCCTACACTCAGGAAATGGAGGCAGGAGGACCAGAGGTTCTGGGTCAACCTTGGCTTCCTAGTGGATCTGAGGCTAGCCTGGACTATGTGAGACCCTTTTCTCAAAAAACGGGCAGTGGGGTGGGAGTGTGTGCAATCAGTATTCAGTAAAGGCCTGATAGCAGTCACTAGCGGAGTAGAGGTGCTGGGCGGAGTAAAGCAGCCAAGAATCCTGAATGCCATCCTAGGAGGGAGGGAGGGTCTGTGTCCCCAGCCCAGACGTCCTGCTGTGAGGTGCTCCCTTCATGGTGGAGGGTGTGATGGGAAGACGAAGATGGAGTGAGTGCGGAGGGGCGGAGCCCCATGAGACTCAGTGGTCCTTCCTGGGAACTGCAGGGCCAGGCATCGTCCTAGTAGAAGTGACAGCTCAGGAGGGGCACAAAGGAATGTGGAGGGCACGGCAGGTGGGGAGCATGCATGCAGAAAGAATGCCCAGAACACCAGCTATCGACCACACAGACATGCCTGGTCCGCACTGTAATCAAGCCGATTCACCAGGGTTACCTCTGAATGAAGGCTCCAGGAGTATGGACCAGCTGCAGCTGCTTTTATGGGGGGGGGGGGGCTCCAAAGACCAACTTTACTCATCATATACTGCTGCCTAGGTCACCAAACTAATAACTAACATGTATGGGGCACTTACTGTGTGATAAGACTGTGCCGGGCTCTGGCAGGTTCAAACTCACCTAATCTTGGTAATAAAGACACTGAAGACATTCGTATTTTGCAGAAGACATAGATAGCCAGAGAGAGCTTGTCTCTGGGTTGAAGTTACACAGCCATACAGGGTAGAGCCGGTGACAGCCTGACCCACACATTCTGAAGCCTATTTTTTGGAGACTTCTCCTTTTACTTTCTGCCTGTCTCTCTCCCAAATATTATAGGTTATCACACGGCACAGTGGAAACTTGAACTCGGAAAGCTCTGTATTAGGTCCCTCCCCTCCTCCTCGGTGGTCTTTTATCCAAATCCTCCTGGAGCAGGGGTGGTGGTGGTGCCCGATATGTGGTTGTCCCTTGGTGACCATATGTATCCATTAGCTCCAGGACCCCCCACCCCAACCCCCATATCAAACCCCAAAGTCCCTTCTATAATGTGGTGTGGTATTTGCATAGCATCTAGGCATATCTCTATTAGACCTAACACATCTCCAGGAAACTTCTGATACCTAATGCAATGTAAGTCCCGTGTAATTAGCTGTTAACTGCATTTTTTTTTTTTTTTTTTTTTTTTTTTAGGGAATGCTGACAAGAAAAAAATAGTGTCGCATGTTCAGTACATGACAAAATAAAAATACCTTAGGCTAGGCTTGCAATAGAACTGGCTCAGGGGTAGAGTGCTCGAGGCCCCATGTTCCAAACTCCAGCACACACACACACACACACACACACACACACACACACACACCCACACACACACACACCTCTACCTCCAAAAACAATAAGGAAAATTCTCAGCCAGCTTGTCTCAATCTCCTGGAAGAGGACCAGGGGCCACAGGCATGCAGACACGGGCTTCCCTGGGGCACCAGCCCCTACCCTGAGACTTTCTGCTATGGTCCAAACCAAAGAATTCAGGGATTAAGGGTAAAGAGCAACAGCACCTAGGGAACTGAGGCTGCCTGGACACTTGGCCACAGTCCCATTTTCAAAATTCAGCGCAGAGCACAGTCTGGGCTTCCTCCTCAAGTTTCTGCTGTGAGGGTTAAA
This sequence comes from Peromyscus californicus insignis, assembly GCF_007827085.1. Taxonomy (NCBI): domain Eukaryota; kingdom Metazoa; phylum Chordata; class Mammalia; order Rodentia; family Cricetidae; genus Peromyscus; species Peromyscus californicus. The sequence continues at coordinate 71,857,906 of NW_026294551.1, forward strand.
AGATATTGGAGTTTCATGGGCAGGAATGTACAAATGCTGAACACCTGGAGTGGGGAACGGAGGGCCGAGCCATTGTTCTGTTTATTTAATCTACTCTCTGGAATGATCTGGGTAGAGGAACTGTGTGTAGATGAGTTTTCCAGTGTAAGTTGGGGTCCTGGTGGAATGAACCATTTTCCCTATAGGTACGGCTTCATCGTATGTATCCGATCTGTGTTTATGTATACATGTGCTCCGGAGACCACAGAGGAGGCAACACACAACTAATAGGCTGGTTCCTTACCCGCAAATATCTCGAAATTCTTCTGTATCCATATTTGTAAATATTTGATGTAAGCCAGATGGGTTTATAAGCCACGTGCAGAAAGTCTGGTTTTATTTTTTAACAACACGGATGATAAAATGCTTGGGAAAAGTGATCTGTGCATTTGAAAGGGGGAAAGGAAAGCGAAAAGATGACTGCTTTTCCCTCTGGAACAGCCTGACGATGCAACCTGCCCTTAGGAAGGCTATTTTGAGGAACATCTGCATAGAACTTGGTGGCCTTGGGGCAGCTCTGAGCTTGGCTGCACACATCATCTGGGGAGACTCTGGTGTCACGTGTCCCTGATGGTGATTAGATCCAAAGTTCTGGGTGACACTGAGGCACATCAGGAGTCTCTGGGTGTCCCCCAGTAAGCACCCTAGCTTGAGAACTTACAGCAGCGACCCTGCCTGGTTATCTGAAAAACCTGGGAGCATTCTGTCTCCCCATGCCGGGACTGTGCCCCAAGTCAGTGACGTCCTGATACAACTAGTGGAAGAGCTTAGAGTTTTTCAGATGACTCAAATGTGCAACCAGGCTTGGGAGCACTTTCCTCCATAGCCTTGAGAATGGTCCCCAGGGAGGTGAATGCTGAGGTGCTGTTATTGACAGGTCCTAATAATGAGGCCATCTCTCCTAGACCTGCATCCTAGGACAGACAGAAGTATTACTCTCAGTAACCTCCATTTTGTTTCTTTCATGTTTTCTCAGTGACGCTGCGGCTCTTGATTCCTCTAGGACATGTCAGATGCATGTTTAGATTATGCTGCCTCTCCAACCACCCATAACCACTGCTTCCTCACAGGTCCTATACTCGTCCCTTCTGTCACTGCCTCTGTCTCCCTGGTTCGCTCCCCACTCTGCAGCTGGAGGCATTTTCTAAAGCCAGTCTCCTATATTCCTGTTGCTCAAATCCTTCAGCAGGAATGGAGACATGGGACTCCGATAAGCCACTGGTAGGAACTGCACATAGTACTACTGCTCTCCAAGCATCCAGGGGATACTTTCAGAGTAAAATGTATTTATACATGCTGCAGCGACTGCATTCCCAGGACCTCCAATGCAAACACATGCCCACACGAGGAGGCTCGTGTGCTAGGCTCACACAAGCATTATTCATAACAGTCCTGACTGGGCACCAACCCAAGTGTCTGTGTAAACTGTGGTGCTGCTCGTCAGTGGAACTGCCACTCAGTGCCATGTCACAGGCACACCTCAGAAATGTGATGCTGACCCAGAGGAGCCAGACACAAAAGACAGGGTTGGGTGTCTATGGATCTGAAGTTTCTAGAAGAGACAAATCTATGGAAAGCAGATTGGGAGCTGTCTGGGCTTGGAAGCATTGAGAACTGGCTGGAAATGAGCCTGAGGGAACTTTTAGGGCTTAATGGGGATTTTCTAAAACTGGATTGTGGTCACTGAACCATATATATTTACTAAAAATCATAGAAAAGTATATTTCCAGTGGGTGAACTATATGGTATATAAATTATACCCAATTTTTTTTTTTTTTAAAAAAACTGGGTCAAAAGATGGCTCAGTGCCTGCCACACAAGCACTAAGACCCAAGTTTAGATCCTCAGCACCCAACCACAAAGCTAGGTTCAGCGGGGAGTGCCTATAACCCTAGTGCCGGCAGGAGGTGAGGGGAACAGGCAGATTTCGAGAGCTCATTGGCCAGGCAGCCTATCTGAATCAATGAGTTCCAGGCTCAGTGAGAGATCATGCCTCACAAAATAAAGTGTAGTGCAACTGAAGAAGACACTGAGGTCAACCTGAGTTCAGTCCCTGGGACCCACGGAGGAAGGAGAACAGACCCCCCCCCCCCCCCCCCCGCTCCCCCGAAGTTGTCCTCTGAATTCTGTATGTGTACCAAGACATATGCATGCCCCAGCCCCTCCTAACACACTTTTTTTTTAAATATAAGAAAATAACTTAAAAAGAAAGAGTGGTTCTGCATGTATGAACCCCCTCTGCAGCCTGATTGTAATTCCTCTTGTGTCTTATATTTCCTCTTCTTGTTCCAGATAGATGGTTTGAACAAAGTCGTTTGCTGGCTGCTCCTCCAGTCAGACAGGCAGCAGACTCCAGCAGGGAGTACAACCAAACACACAAATGCATTTTTAGAGTTAAGACATATGTCATAAATTAATAGCGTAATAGTAACTGTAATCTAAAGACCCGGATGCGCTGGTGACAGTTTATAGGGTCCACTGCAAGGTGAGGATGTGGGAGCCTTTGTTTGAAAACTGCTAAGAGCTTTGAGACGGTGACAGCCAAGCATCAGGCCACATGCAGGGCTCTCTGGGTGTCAGGGGGGACACAAGGCACTTACTTGATCATGAAACTATCTTGACTCCAAACTACAAAGGGAGAGAGACCTGGCCATGGAGGAGGCAGAGGTTAGAATTTAGCATCGCTATCATGTCAGAGGAGCCCCTTCATCCCTTATGTTTAAAAAAAGGGGTGGGGGGTTCAGAATGCTGGGAAGAGGGCTCAGTGGGTAAAGTGCCTTCTGTGCAAGCATGAGGAGCTGACTCTAGATCCACAGCACACACGGGAAGGCAGAGACAGCGAGAGCCCAGGCACTTGCTGGCCAGCCAGGGTAGCCAATCTCGCCTCTATGTTGAGTGAGAGACCCTGTCTCAAAAAATAAGGTGGGAAGCAATTGAGGAAGATGCCTGAAATTGACCTCTGAATTCTGGAGGAACATGCATAACACACACACACATACACACACACACACACACACACACACACACACACACACACACACACACATACACACAGTTCTACATAGTGAGGCTATCTCAAAAAAAGTAAGTAAGTAAGTAAGTAAGTAAGTAAGTAAGTAAAGTAAGTAAGTAACAGTAAGCAAACCGAATAGCCAACACTCTGTCTGGGGCTGGCAGGTTTAGCAGTCAGCCTGGCACATGCCTGTCGGCCTAACTTTCGTTCTTGTTTCGTACTATCGCATGGACTGTGAGTCTACCACCCCAACCTAACGCTGGTGAAGTATCTAACAGTGTCCCCAAATTACCAAAACACAGGATCGGGGCTTCACAAAAGAACAGTGTCCTCACGGCTTGGGCAGGAGTGAGCTGGGCTCCACCAACTTATGCCTCTATTTCCCCATCCGTGACCTGCATTGCTTTGCCCAGGGCCTTTCCCTTTCAACCTTCACCCTCCAGCCCTGAGAGACATCTCTGCCTTAGTCACAGCCGAGGCCGGTCCAGTCCTGGTGTGCTCCCCCACCTCTCACTTAATACCTCCAGATGAGAAGGGTCTGCCCTCTCTCCCTTTCTTTGTCTCATGAACAGCGGGGTGGGAGCTCGGGGTCAGGAAGCGGGAGAGGAGGGAGAGATGGTTGAAGCCTAAACCACATCACAAGGTCCTGTTTGCTGTCGAGGCTGCGAAGAAAGCAGTCTTGAACCTGTTTATCCAAACGAGTTTTACAAACCAAGATGGTAAAATTTAAAATTTTTTTTCTACTTTTACATTTATTTATTAATTTAGTGTGTGCACATTACACGGCACATGCGTCTGGGTTATAGGACAATCGGTGGGAGTCAATTCTCTCCTTCTGCCACAGGGGTCCTGGGGATCAAACTTAGGTCACTGGGCTTGGCATGGGCTTTTACCTTCTGAGGCATCTTGCTGACTCAGGAGGGACATTTTTTTTCCCCCCAGACTTAAGATGTCAATATTCTAAAGACCAGGAGCTTCTCTGGCGCTCGAGCTCTCTCTAAACATGTCAACCCCTGGACCAGAGCCTTCCTGAGTCTAGCATCGAAGGCCTCACAGAGCGCTGAGGTTGGGACCCGCCACCCAGGCAGCATCACCAGCCTGCTTCTTGCTGACTTGGGGAGTCAAGGGCTCCCAGGGAACCTTCCAGATTGTCTTTGTTTTAAAGCAGCCAATTAGTTCTGTAAATAACTGGAAAGCAGTCTATAAAAGAATCAGAGCAGCAAACAGCTCTACCAGCTGTCCCATGGGACACAGCTGGGGGTCCCAACCTGTCCCCTTTCCCACTTTACCCCTGCTGGGGACCAGCCCTGTCGCTCTGGTGCTCAGTGGAACTGGTTTGAGAACCCAGGGGCAGGGCACATAAGGGCTAGTGAGCCACCACACCGGGACCTCCTGCAGGCCCCTGTGCCAGGCTGCCAGTGTGGCCTCTTATTTGCGGGAGTTGAAGGGCCCTGCACGATTTGAGCAGCTTGTGCATCTGTGTGGTCCCCATACGGTCCTTTCCGCTCTGCTGTATCCACTCAGGCTTGTGTGGCCCCAAGTCCTCAATGGGCTAAGGCTGGCTGGCACACACGCGTCCTTGCCCCGACCCACCTACAGCGTGTCCCTGAAGCCCATTAGCCCCACAGAAGCAGTGCCCATGTGCAAACACTTACCATGTGCTGTGTTGGTGCAAGACTACAAACGGCCCCACAGTCAAGGCGAGCTGAAATGTGTTACTCGCGTCCTCTTCCAAACCAGATCCAATTGCCTCTGCCTTGGAAAGTGGTTCAAGATTGCCACACACACAAATGCCCTGCGGCCTCCAGACACCTCTCTTCAGATTCTGGCCAGAGGCTTAAAATTTAGACACAGTAAAGTAATTCTCCTTTTTCCTTTCTCTCTCCTTGTGCTGCTCAGGGCACAATCCTGTGAACTAAAAAACCCACACAGGGGTGGAGGCTCAGCTAATAAAGATACTTGCCGCACAAACCTGAGTTTGATCCCTGGGACCCACATGCTGGAGGGGAAGAACCCACAGATTGGCCTCTGACCTCCACATGTGTGCACTGGCATCCACAAACAAACAAATGTAAGAGGTTGTAAGGACCAAGAAGAACCGAGTTGTTTTCTTATTGTTGAGATCTTTATATATTATGGACATAAGCCCTTTGATAGACACATGGTGTTGCAGGATATTTGATCACACTGTGTGAAAATGTGTCACTGTTTTATTCTGATTGGTTTAATAAAGAGCTGAAAGGCCAATAGGTAGGCAGGAGAGGACTTCCAGAGAGATAGGAACTCTGGGAGAAATCTGAGGTGCCAGAGAATTGACTAGTGAGACATTGGGGAGATCAGGCGTACAGTGTGGAGGAGAGGTAACAAGCCATGTGGCAGAACACAGATGAACATAAACGGGTTAATTTAAGTCTTAAGAGCAAGTTGGGGACAAGCCTAAGCTGAGGCCAAGATTTCATAATTAATAAGAAGTCTCCGTGTCATTATTTCGGAGCTGGTGGCCCGAAGAAAATCTGACTGTGATGTGGTCTGTAAATATTTTTCTCTGTGTACAGTGTCTCTTCCCTCCAGTTAGAAAAAGTTTTAGGTTAAGTTTAAAATGTTTTCATGGGTCACATCTAAGAAATATACCTAACCAAGCCTCATCAAAATCATGAGGCATCCCCCTAAGCCAGCGGTCCTCAACCTTCCTAAGGCTGCGACCCTTTAATACAGTTCCTCATGTTGTGGTGACCCCCCACCATAACGTTATTCTCATTGCTACTTCATAACTGTAATTTTGCTACTGTTATGAATTGTAATGCAAATACCCATGTTTTCTGATGGCCTTAGGTGACCCCTGTGAAAGGGTTGTTTGATTCCCAAAGGGGCTCGACCCACAGGTTGAGAACCACTGCCCCAAAGCTTTATTTTTTTTTATTTGTGTGTGCGCACACGTGTGTGTACTTTTGCACACATGTTGAAGCCAAACAAGGGCGTCAGGCATCTCTCCTCATCACTCTCTATCTGTCCGTCTGAGGCAGGGTCTCTCTGCAAACCCAGGGCTCCGGTTTCTGGGGTCATGTGATGGTTCATCTTGGTTGTCAACTGGACTACATCTGGAATGAATGAAAACCCAAGAAGCAGGGCACATCTGTGAGAGGCTTGTCTTGACTGGACTCTCTGAAGTGGGAAGAACCACCCCAAATCTGGGCCACTCCTTCTGGTGGCAGCCCACACAAAGGACATAGAAGAAGGATGCTTTTGCTTCCTGCCTGCCCACCCTTACTCACTGGCTGTCCCCGAGGTACTCCTTCACTGGAATTGGGGCCAGCTTCTTCAGGATTCCAACCCAGACTGAAGACCAGCCTCTCTCTAGGACTTCCCTGAGACCCCAGCACCAGATTGGGACTTCTGAGACACCCAGTCTCCTGGACTGAACAACTACTGGATCCTCGGTTCACTTCAATTGCTGAAAATGCCCACTGAGTGGCTGGTGCCAACTCAGGCTGATTTTGAACACATCATTGTGTTGGGTTTTCACAACAGCACCAGGAAGTAGGAGTATACCACTTTACAGTGAGGAAATCTGGGAATAGGGAAGACGAGAGGCTTTAGTCTTACTCATACCCCAGTGTACCCCTGGTTTCTGCTGCCCAGAAGCTCTAGCTCTTCACCATCACCACGCTCACAGACAACACACAGTGGGCAGCTGATAACCACCTGCTAAAGCACAGGATGGCACTGCCTCTGAGCTCAAACCACTGGCAAGGAGTTGCTTACTTCCAGCTGGCCTCCAGTTGAATGGAGGCCTTCAGCAACCTCACTCAGGAAGCTGAGTACCAAAGGTGGCTTCCTACAACCCAGTCTCTAGACATGAAAAATTTGTTGCTGTTGTTTTTTGTTTTCCGAGACAGGGTTTCTCTGTGGAGCTTTGCGCCTTTCCTGGATCTCACTCTGTAGACCAGGCTGGCCTCAAACTCATAGAGATCCGCCTGCCTCTGCCTCTCGAGTGCTGGGATTAAAGGCATGCGCCACCACCGCCCAGCTTTCTAGACATGAATTTAGAGAAGATAAATACTCTATTATTCCAGTTCAAGGAAAAAGAAACTGATCAGAGGTATTGTCAATCATTTTGGTCTGTGGCTCAGGGTCGATTTCAAGGGAAATGTGTATGCATGCGTATATGTGCATGTGTGTATGTATACATACACTGTTACATTAATTCAATCTAAGCATTACAGATCTTAACCCCCAAATTTCTAATATATATGTTTTTTTAAGCATAAACATTAGTTCAGGGGGTTATCTTATTCAGTATTTTTAAAATGTGCACAGACTTAGTCACACAGAGTTAAGATAGCAAAAATAAAAAGTGTAAAATAACCTAAAATTTCAAACATGACTTCTGTGAAAAGTATGCTCACACAGCCTAAAACTATTATGTGAACAAATACTTTTATTCAATTAAAAAAAATAAAGAAAGCCAGCAAGAGGGCTCAGTGCATAAAGGGGTGTGCCAAGCAAGCCCAAAGGTTTGAGTGATCTCCAGCACCCACGAAAGGGCAGAAGGAGAAAATCACCTCCACAAGGTTGTCCTCTGACCTCCACATCTGCACCATGGCACATAGCTGCTCCCTCCTCCCATCACACACACACTAATAAATAAATACATAGAAGGAAGACAAAAAGAAGAAAGAATTAAAAGTTATATATCTGCATAAAAATTCTAATCCAATTCAGGCCAATATTAGCATGATTATAGTTGATTTTAAATTTCTTTTGAAATTTCTAAATTTTATTATATGCATGCTTCTTTTTCCAATAAGAGGGATTACAAAAAGCATGATTTTCTTCTTTTCAATACAAGAAAAATCCTGAAATTGACATTCATTTTTATTTATTTATTTTGCTGTAGGCCCTTGTGACAGTAGGCAGGTGTTCTACCACTGAGCTTCATTCCCAGACCTAAACTGGCGTCTTAAAATATCGACGACAGCATCACCACTTGACATAAAACATGTGAACCCAACTCCCAAAGAAAGAGCTGACAGCCTTGAGGAAGTGACATACACAAACATCTACATTTCGCGCTAATTATGGAGTTGAAGTCACAAGTCAACCACTGTAACAGATTTCTCTTGTTTATAAATTGTCTAGTTATTACGGTCTGAGTGTGAACTGTGCCCCATGGGCACCCGTGTTTGAACTCTTGGTCTCCAGCTAGGTGCAGTCTTTTGGGAGGTAATGGAATCATAAAGTAAGCAGGACCTAAATAGAGGAAGTAGATTGCCATGGGGTGGGTCGTGTGTGCCATAGGGCAGAGCTTATGAGTGACAACTTAGGTCCGGTTCTGGCCTGATCTCTTTATTTCCAGGCTGGTAGTTCTCTCTGTCCTTATTGCTTTTAAAGAGTTTTGTTTTATTTTAAAATTATGTGCATAGGTGTGTGTACGCACATGCATGTGAGTGTTGGTGCCCACAAAAGCCAGAAGGTGTCCAATCCCCTGGAGTTAGAGTGACAGGCAGTTGTGAGCTGTCTGAGGAACTGTGGTCCTCTGCAAGAGCCCGAAGTGCTCTGAACTGCTAAGCATCTCTCCTGGCCTGGTTGCTGGCTCTCTGTGGCCAGCACTTCCGTTCCTTCTTCCACAGTCTGAATTACCCCTGCAGTCACACTCTCTCTACTAGGGCAGACTGCGCCCTCTCAACCTGTGAAACAAATCGGTACGTTCTCCCTTAAGCCTTCTTGTCTCTCTCTTCTTGTCAGGTATTTCTTTGGTCACAGTGATGATAAAGTTACACACCAGTCGGAGGTATTTTTGTGACAACAGCCTGGGTGAATTGACATGGTGTAGAGATGGCAGGCTCTGTGGAGGGTGTCCCAGCCTGCCAGCCCTGCTTCCCTACATACTCATCCCTTGGGCTTGTGTGGTGGTATTGTATTCCCCAAAATATTGTGTACCTTAATAAACTTATCTGGGGTCAGAGAACAGAAAAGCCACAAGATACTTAGGCTAGAAAATGTTAGCACACGCCTTTAATTCTAGCATTCCAGAAACAGAAATCTCTGGATCTCTGTGAGTTCAAGGCCACATTGGAAATAGCCAGGCATGGTGACTCACGCCTTTAATCCCAGAAAGCGAGCCTTTAATCCCAGGGAGTTGTGGTAGAAGGCAGAAAGGTATATAAGGCGTGAGGACCAGAAACTAGAAGCATTTGGCTGGTTAAGCTTTTGGCTGGTTAAGCTTTCAGGCTTTGGAGCAACACAGTTCAGCTGAGATTCATTCTGGATGAGGACTCAGAGGCTTCCAGTCTGAGGAAACAGGACCAGCTGAGGAATTGGCAAGGTGAGATAGCTGTGGCTTGTTCTGTCTCTCTGATCTACCAGCATTGACCCCAATACCTGGCTCAGGTTTGATTTTATTAATAAGAACCTTTAAGATTCCTGCCACAGGCTTGGTCTTGGGAAGAGGGAGACCCAGGTCAGCCCGGATCCTCCTGTACCCTGGTAGCAGCTGCTGACCCACCTTCTGGCCGGCACTCTAATGTGGGGCTTAAGAACCAGGCTGTTTTACATGCTCAGATGCAAAAAGTACCATTTTCCCTTCCTTGAAATGAAGGCATTAGCAATGATGCTCATTAAAGTCAACTCAGACAGGATAATTAAAGGCAGAACTGGCTCGGCCTAAACACAGCTCTCCGACTCCAAACACGCCACCCAGCGCCCTTTCCTCCCCACCTTTTTACTCGCGATTTTTCCTAGTTAGAGAAGTGGCCTGAGAGACAGAGGAGCTTTTGTTGTCTGGTCTTCATGAGTGTCTAAGAAGATTACACACAAAGCATCCTCTTCTACATCCCGGGTTCAGGAGCCCTGGAAGATGGTTGCACTGTGCATCGTTAGGGGCTATGAATCAAGCTTTGCTGGCTGGGCCCACTGATGCATCCTTCCACCCACCTCAGCGCAGTACTCACTCACTAACGCTTACGGGCACATATTGAGTGACTGGCATGGATGATCAAGTCTCAGCTCTGTCAGCAGTATCTGTCACCCCCTCAGAAACACCAGACACCTGACTCTAGGTCATGGCTAGCAATGTTACATGACTTAGCAGGAAAGGGAAGCCTCTGTATTAGTTACTAGCTAGCGATGTTACACGACTTAGCAGGAAAGGGAAGCCTCTGTATTAGCTACTTTTCTCATGACTCTTCTGAGCTAAACCACCACCATCGTGGAGAGTTCAGCTGTGTCCACTTGCAAAAGATCATCCCAGCTGGGATTGTTGACTGTTTCTCCAGCCACTCCAAACAATCTGTCATATGCAATTTTGCTTGAATCACACACGGCCTTGGGGGTGGGGTAAGAGTATACGGGCCGGGGAAGACTAAGGCAGGGACTCCATCTATGCAGCTATGGGAAAGCTCTTGTTCCTGCTGAGTAGACTTTCCAGTGTGGCCCTTTTGGGGGGCAGGAACACCTGCACTCCTGTAGATAACCCCTCACCTATGCTCTGTAAGGAAGCCTAATAAACTCATTAGGGACCTGGAGTGGAATCATGCATTTGTTTGTCACTGGGACCTTAGGAGGACGGGTAGACACTGTTTACATCTCCCTCTAGGAAAAAGTTTTAGCAATAGTGTGACGGAATCCCCTGACAGAAAACAACTTCAAAGAGAAGGGTTTCTTTGGGCTTCAGGTTCCAAAGGGATGGAGTCCATTGTAGTAATACGTAAGGAAGGAATGATGGCAAGAGCTGATCACACTTCATCCACACACAGGAAGGAGAGGGAGAGGGTGGGGGAGACAGACAGATAGATAGATGGGAAGGAGGGCCAGGTTATAACCCCTTAAAGCCCGCCCCCAATGCTAGGGTTCCATAACCTCACCAAACAGCACCACTATCTGGTGACCAAGTGTTCAATACACTAGCCCATGGGGACATTTCTCATTCAAACTACCACACCTCCCAAAGCCAGATCCCAAGACAGATAAGACGGCCTGTACAGCACAGTTACACACAGTTACACACGCTTCTGTTTCTCCAGTGAAATAAGACATAATGCCACACCCAAAGTCCTTTCTGCCCCAGCAACCTCCTGCACACCATACAATCGGGTCACAGACTGGGCCAGTTGGGGCCGTCCGGTGATAAGTGGGAAGTGTCATTTTTATACACAGTCACGAGTCACAGAACAACTGGACATAGTCTGCGAACTGTGCCCTCTGGTGACGTCATCATTGTGTAGACCTCCCAGAGTATCTCCCAGAGAGGGAGACAGTGAGAACCAATCACTCAGCACCTCAATGATACTATCCAGGGGTGTGGTAAACACCACATGGCTGAGGCTGCTGCCATCCTACACCACAAGCTGTTTCATAGTAAGCTTTTTTTTTTTTCGTTTTTCAAGACAGGGTTTCTCTGTGTAGCTTTGCGCCTTTCCTGGCACTCACTTGGTAGTCCAGGCTGGCCTCGAACTCACAGAGATCCACCTGGCTCTGCCTCCCGAGTGCTGGGATTAAAGGCGTGCGCCACCACCGCCCGGCCAATCATAGTAAGCTTTTTAATAGGTAGAAGGAACAAAGATTTGAAAGTACAGTAAATACATGAGCCTATTCCATGTTATCATCACATCATCCCAGTTGTGATGTATCCATGGCTACCGCATCACTAAATCACTGACATTTCTCCTTTTCTTTGTACTGCCAAGCAGTGTACCTCTGGCCACAGGACTTTTTCCAGCTCCAGTGTTACCATTTGGGGCTACTACCACCACATATGTGGTTGGTCCTCAACAGGAACGACATTATTGGGTATACAGCTATCGTGAACAGGGTTCCAACTAGCAACTGTCTCCAGAGTTCATTTTTCCCCTCCTTTTGTAACAAGAAAATCCTGAAGAGTTTACATTTCCCTTATTTCCTTGCAGTTAGGTATGGGCACGTGACTGTTTTCTGGCCACTGGGCATCCATAGAAAGGATACTTGCAGTTCCCCAGGCACACTCTTAAAGGGAAAGTGTGCTTCCCTACCTGCATTCTCTTTCCTGCTTTCTGAGGGTTCCGTGAAGACGTGACTAGAACAGATGGAGCGGGGCCACTACAGGGCCACATGTTGAGATCCATGGCACTACACAGCAATAGGAACCTGGGTCTCCCAACCCCTTGGCTGTTAGACCTGCGCCTGTCCACTTACCCAGGAGGGCAATGCATTGATTTGTAGTTTAACTTCTCATGGATTCTGTTCCAGCAGCCAAACCTGTCTCTTAGCACAAGAGGACAGCTTCAGGATATCGAGAGACACAGTTGTAATCGTCACTATCGTTGATGCTGGATGGGGAATGGGGAAGCCCGGGGTCAATGTGAGCTGTTGACATGAGTACATCCACGTCAAGGACCCCAATACTTCAGACTCAAGGGAATCGGCAAAGCCTTCGCTGGGTCAGGCTCAGGGAATCGGCAAAGCCTTCCCTGGGTCAGGCTCAGGGAATCGGCAAAGACTTCCCCTGGTCTGTGTGCAAATGCTGACCGAGTGTACAGAAAGCAAGAACCACAGCCTCCTCCTCCTGGATGTTCACAGCCTAAAATTGCTCCCCTACGGGTTCCTCCCCCTGAGACGAGCTAACTCCCTCTCCCTGTGCTGTACATATCAAATGTGGTAAGGTTCTGGGCTGTTGTGCAGTAGGTTGTAGGTGCCGCTCCATCAGAGCAAGCATAGCCTACCCGATTCCAGCTTTTCTGTATGTGTGTCTGTTGTTTGTTCATTCCCACACCACCCACGTCAGGGTTCCAGAACTAAGCCATGCTGGAGGAAGTATCGATGGAGCCGCAGTTCTCAACCTGTGGGTTGCGACCCCTTTGTGGGGGTGGGGGGCGAATGACCCTTTTACAGGGGTCACATATCAGATATCCTGCATATCAAATATTTGCATTATAATTCATAACAGTAGTAAAATTACAGTTATGAAGTAGCAATGAAACTAATTTTATGGTTTGAGGGGTCACCACGGCATGAGGAAGTGTATCAAAGGGTCCCAGCATTAGGAAGGTTGAGAACCACTGGTCTACAGCTTGCCCACAGCAACTGCTGTAGAATGTAGGTCTCCCAGGAAGACAGCAGCGTCTCCATCGAGGAGCTGTGCCTGCTGGAAGACCCCATCCCAAGCAGACGTGCGGACTATTGATAGTTACTCATGGAAGGAGGGTCAAGGATCCCTCACCTGAGATTCCAGACGTGTCTCCCAACCATTTGTATGCAATTCCACATGATTGCACATGGCTTTGGGGGTGTCAGGAGGTGCTGGAGTATATAGGCTGGGGGAAGTTGATGCATCCATCCATCCATGCAGCTATCATCCAGGCTGGGTGAAGACTTCCCAAAACCATGTTCATACCAGTAACCCCTCGCCCATGCTCTGTAAGTACACCCCATGGAGTCATTGGTTCATGATCGGACCCTAATTTGGGAGGGTGGATGGCATCTGCATCTCTTCACCCCATTAGCTAGATATTATTTGTCCTATTTTACAGATGGGGAAACTGAGGCTGGAAGAGAAGGGTGACATTGACCTGTAGCTGACCCTAGGTTCCTACTTCAGGGCCAGTTCTTTCTCTTTCTACCTTTAAACTACCTCTGAGGACTTGCTATTTGTAAATTAATTCTGAGCAAAAACAGTGTCAGGGAGTAAACAGCTCTATTTTATTAAAACTAAATCTTGTTAAAGTTCAATTTTCAACTTTTATTAAACTAATTTTGTTTTCACAGCAAGCTTTTCTATTAAAAAAGAAGGAAAGGGGAAAAATGAAATCTGTTGACCAAATATTTACATTTTAAGAGCCTGTACTTTTTTAAAGATCCCTTTCAAAGGAGAAACATAAGATTATTTAATTCCAATTCTCTTTCCTTCCCTCCCTTCCTCCCTCCTTTCCTTGAATCAGCATCTTCCTGCCCCATCCCTCAAATACTGGAAGTACAGGTGTACAACACTACACCAGGCTAGTTGTCTGTATGTTTGTGGTGCCGGAGCTTGAACCCAAGGCATGCTAGGCAAGCATTGTACTAGTGAGCTACACACTTGGAATGCCCCTTATTCCAATTTTCTTTTCACTCAGTAAAATTCTCACCTATACTCTTTATCCTCTGAATTTTACCATATAAAACTCAAATCCTTACATGTAATTGCTTGCTTAGAAGTCCTCAGGGGCTGAAGAGATGGCTCACTGGCTAAGAGTACTGGCTGCTCTTGTAAAGGACCTGGTTTCAGTTTCCAGCACCCACCTAGCGGCTCACAACTGTCTGTAACTCTGGTTCCAGGGGGATCTGACACCCTCATCTGGCCTCTGCACATAGTCACATGCAGATACATGCATAAATGAATAAGAAAGTAAATCTTTAAAAGAATAAATCCCCAGAGAATCAGAAGCAATGGAAGGATCCAATACTGTCATGAAATAATAAATCATCGTAATGAGAAGGAATGAAATCCCACTGTTCACAACAACATGGCTGGAACTGGAGTTCATTATGTTAAGTGAAATAAACCAGACCCAGAAAGACAAGGAACTGCATGATCTCATGCATGTGGAGAGTGTAAGACAGTTGATCTCACAGAAGTAAACAGTGGAACACTGTTTGCCAGGGGCTTGGTGAGTTGAGGGAGGGGGAGGGTGGGAAAAGGTCAGCCAGTGGGTACTATGTTAGGCTAGGTAGAATAAACAGGTTCTGGTGTTCTGCGGCACAGTGGAGTAAATACAGGCAATCGCAGTATACATTTATTCCCCGAAGAAGTTAAAATGAAGGGGTTGGGGAGATGGATCCCAGGGTAAGAAGGCTTGCTATGCAAGTGTGAGGACCCAAGTTTGAACCCTAAGCACCCACACAAAAAGTAGGGCATGACTGCATATGTCTGTAACCCCAGTACGGTGGGGAATGGGGACAGGAGGATAGCTCGGGCTTACTGGCTGCCAGTCTAGTTCTAAGTTCAGTGAGAGGCTCTGTCTCAAGAAAGTAAGGTAGAGAGTGACAGAGCAGATACCTGATGTGTCCTTTGGCTTCTGTACCTATCCATGCATGCATAGCACACACACACACACACACACACACACACACACACACACACACACACCCCACACACCACACAATTTAAAAAAATTAAAAAGAAAGGATTATGTTTTCACCCAAGAAGCTGCCACACTTTGGCTGATTTGAACACAACACAGCACATATGAGCACCAGCATCACGTGATACCACCTAACGGTGCAGCTTGCACGTGTCAATTAAAAATAATACTACAAATTAAGATGTATGCTGATTGCTTTCTTATGTCAAAACAGAGCCAGTTATAAGACACAATGCAAGGCAAGATCCCATTTCCTTTTCTTCACTCAAAATATAACATACCTGGCAGTCAGTTCGGTAAGGAAAATATATTAAGTATCTACACGAAGAAAAAGCTTAAGGTGTCTAAGTTATACACCGGACACTAGAGTGAACCCAGAGGCACACTGTGCCTCTGGACAGGAAAACAGACCCACAAAGCGGTTAATCCTGCATTAACTGAGTGCTGACACAGAGCACACGGCCTGAGGCAGGGGGCTAGCCCAAACCTGACACAGGCACCCATTTCCCATGTATATACACCCATGTCAGAGAATTATAAAAAACTAGAGACAGGGCTCAGGGGTAAAGAGTACTTGCTCATCTTACAGAGAACCTGAGTTCAGATGCAGCACCCACGCTGGGCGGCTCACAACAACCTGTAACTCCAGTTCCAGGGGACCTGACACCCTCTTCTGACCTTCATGGGCACCTCCATGCATATGTGTGGTCACCCATAGAGATGTACACACACACTCAAATAAATAATAAAGCAAACTTTTAAAACAAACAAAACATTCTAAAAGTAGAGCTCTGGAGATGGTTTGGAGGACCAGAGTCTGGATTCCCAGAACCCATGGAAATAGCAGGTGGGGGTGGCAGCCAGCCTATAACTCAAGGCTCGGAAAGCAGAGGCAGGAGACCCTCCAGAGCAATCTGGCTGTGGAGACTGACCATAGCAGTAAGCTCTGGGTTTGACTGAGAGACTCTGCCTCATTGTTGGGGATGATTTCTGACAGGGATCTTGATCTTGTATATATGCACACACACACACACACACACACACACACACACACACACACACACACACACACATTGACATGCTTTCGTATCACACACACTTTAAAAAAATAAATTCTGAAAGAAGTAAGCAGGAAGGATGAGCCCCCCCATTCCCACCCCGAGATACAAAACTACATTATAAAGTTTTATGCAAATAAAACGTCCCAAAGCATAGGAGATAGCTGATAATGCAGCTTATTAGAATATTCAGCAGCCATCACACCAGCTCTGGAGGACACCTGAGATGATGTAAGATTCACGGCTCATACTTCACCCAGGACAAAGACCCGCAGGGTCAAAGAATGAACGGTAAGGATGAGCCCGTACAACCGTAAGACAAGCTGGGACAGACAACAGAAAAGGCTGGTCACATAGATTAATGCAAATGAAAGCCATCTGCACCCCCAAAACCGCCACAAGCAAATGGGAGAGTCTAACGACATACAAGGGAGAAATGGATCTAGTTCACTTCACAGGCAGCTCTGACTTCCCTAAAACACAGAGGGGACAAAATAAAACGAAACAAAATCCAGCAATCATTGCACAGTCATGGTTCCTATGGGTGCCACAAAAACAACCACCACCACTGCCACAACAACCAAACCCCAAAACCAACAACCCCCAAGACCCCCCCCAAAAACAAACAAACAAGCAAACACACCCCAAGAACCTTCTTGAGGATATACATGTGAAGCTTCTTCGGGACACTTACGATTCAGTATCTCACAAATCTCTTTGTGAGATTTCAATCTCACAAAGCAGGTAATAGTCCAGCACCTGGAGACATATGGAGGCCAGAGTGCGGGGAACCAGGAGCGTGAAACCGTACAACCTCCATAACAGTCAGTCTATCAACAACCAAGGACCAACTGACCAGTAATTTCCATTGCTGGTCACATGAATGTTTTTACATGCTTAGGGAGCGACGCACAAAGTATCTGAACTTTCTTTTTGAAAAGATTTGGGGTGTGTGTGTGTGTGTGTGTGTGTGTGTGTGTGTGTGTGTGTGTGTGTGTGTGTGTGTTTTGTGTGCACTCACAGGGGTAGGGGTGCAGGGGTCTGCAGAGACCAGAAGAGGATATTGGATCCTCTGGAGCTGGAGTTATGCTTTGTGAGCCACCATGTGGGTGCTGGGAACCAAACTTGGGTCCTCTCGAGGAGCAGCAAGGCTTTTAACTGCTGAGCCATCTCTCCAGCCCAAACAGTCTTTTTTCTGTGTTCCAGGGATTCAGCTCAGGTCATCAGTCTTGGTGGCAGAGGCCTTCACCCACTGAACCATCTTGTCAACCCTTAGTATTTTCCTGGAGGACAATTTACAAGATGCCTAGTGAATGCCTTAAACCCACAATAGTACCAAACCCCAGATTATAGCATGTTTTTCCCCCTATATATACACATACCTATGTTAAAAATTTAAATTTAGTACATTTGCAGGATTAAAATACAAAAAAAGAAAACAACAATACACGGTAGTAAAATCTATTTAAAACATAGGAAATGTTTGCATCTGGAACTTTTCACTCAATATGTTTGGACAGAGGTAGACACACAGGTTATCCCTTTCTTTGGTCTCACTGGCCAAGCATAGTGTCATCCTTCTTTTCTGTCCCACTTTAGCCCAGTGGGGCTAAGATTGCTGGTATATTTACTCCATTTTCCATTGCTATAACAAAAGAGTTGAGGCCAGGTGACTTTAAAAAACATGTTCATTTAGTTCATAGTTCTTGAGGTGCGAAAGCAGGACTGGCGAGGGTCACACAGGGGAGTGTTTGCATGAGATCTCCGGGTGAGACAGGAGGACAGGTGCACAGACCTTGGACCAGGCTTGTCTTTTTGTTTGTTTGCTTTTTTAAAAATAACAACTCCATCTTGAGGGAGCTAACCATGGACCCAGGAGAGGTATATTATTCCCTTCTAAGGATGACACAACAATGACTCAGCTACCTCTGTGATAGTCAGTCAGCTTTCTGCTGCTGTAACAAAATACTTCAGAGAGATCAACTGATGTAGGAAAGGCTTTCTCTGGCTCATGGATTCAGAGGCTTCAGTCCATAGCTGGCCCTATGGTTGGCTTAATTGCATTTGGAACCACCATGAGGTAGATAACCACTAGCGTGCGGCGTGGAGGCAGATGCTCACCTTATGGTAGCCAGGAAACAAAGAGAGAGCTCACTCTTAGAATAAAGCCTTTGTCTCCATACCCATTAGGCTACCAATCCACTCTGGGCTCATTCATTGGTGAGGTCAGAGCTCTCATAATCCAATCACCTCCTGCAGGACTCACCTCTGGACACTGCTACACTGGTGATTGTGCCGTCACCTCAGGACCTCTCAGGAGACACCCAAGATCCAACTCTAACAGCCTCCCACTTAACATTGCCCCTCCAAGGACCTCACACAAGTCCTCTTAGGGGTGCCCTCAAGCTGTATGCCAGATGTAGCACCTGATGGCTGTAGCACTTCCTACCTCTGCTGTGAGATCCAGAGCCACGGGAAGCCACCTCACAGCTCCTTCTCTGCATCGGAACGAAGCCCGGGCTCCCTTTAAAGCCGTCTCCACCATACATCAACCAGATGCTTTAACTTGACAAAATAATGCGCCTGTTTGTTTAGGAGAATAAACAGGCAAGGACAGCTAAAGGCATTTTCAAAAAGGAAAAATAACAAGAAAGCGATTTGAATCAGAAGGAGAATTATATAACGGCACGGCTGAGACACATTGGCAACAGTACAGGTTTTGAAGAGCGGTCCCAGGACCAAACAGTTTCGCACACACCATGGGAGCAAAACGGATTGTTTAGCAAATGGAGCTGGAATGATTGGGTATTTGGAAGACCTTCAAGTCAGAACCTCTCCCTGGCCTTTATACCATAATAAATTATAGAATTAACAAAAGGTTGCAGGACTGGGATAGCTCAGTGGTTAAGTACTCCCCTAGCAGGCCAAAGCACTGTGTTTCAACACACACACACACACACACACACACACACACACACACACACACACACACACACAAGTGATCATGCATATATACAAGTTAAATATAAAAATAAATGAAGCCTTTTATATTTTCCCTAAGCTTTTATAGCTTCAGAAAATGTGTATTGCTTTTGCAATTTTGTTAGGAAATAAACAATAAAAGTGGAAAAATAATAAAAGTAGAAAAAATAAATAAAGCCTTATACCAAGTAGGAGCACACACAGGAAAACGGTTAACAGCTATCAGATGGGGCTGGATTTTCTAAGCACACACAACAGCAATGAGAGAAACAGATCAACAAATGGAATTAGTTTAAAAATTCCAATATATGCCATAAAAATTGCAAGGCAAATAAAAAATGAAAAAAATTTCAACAAATATAACAAAAAGCGGCTGTTCTTTGGACATTAAAACACCTCGCAGATTAAGCTGGACACTGATAGTCCCAGCTACTTGAAAGGCTGAGGCATGAGGATGATTTGAGCTCACGACTTTGAAACAAGCCGGGGGGTGGGGCGTGGGGCGTGGGGTGGGGGTGGGGGCGGCTCATCATAGCAAGACCGCATTGTAAAGCAGTGAGAAAATAGTAATACTAAGGGTTGACAGAAGGGTTCCGCCGGTGAAGGCCTCTGCCGCCAAGGGTGACGACCTGAGTTCAATCCCTGGAACACACATAAGTAGAAGGAGAGAAGTGACTCTTAAAAGTTGTCCTCTGACCTCCACACCAACATGGCACCCTTTACATCCACAAAATAAATAAATAAAATGTAATTTCAAAACAAAACAAAACACTAAGTGTTCTGACTTTACACTCCAAAGGCAATTCAAAATGGAAGCACCTCTGTCCAAGAACATGGCTGACAGTCATGGGCTGGAGCAATTACGGAAAGTATCCTTCCTGAGTGTGCGGCACTGAGCTGCCCTGCTACTAATGATAATGAGAAAAATGTTGATGGCAGGGTAGAGCTGCAGGCCTTTCCATGAATTTAGAATGTTCTGGAGAAGGCACCAGGCACATGGCCCAGGCTGCTAACTGTCTCATTTCTCTCTTAACAGTCTAGCCACAAAAACTGATCAGAAATAAACATTCAGGGCACAGATGCTCAAGGCAGTATTCTTCCTAACAACAAAAAGATTCCAACACAACCTTTATGATGTCCAAAGGCAGGGGACATTTATATCCAATAGGGGATATTACAAAGGTGTTCCTTAATGCCACCCCCTCATCTCCCATCCCACCCTCCCCCCTCTCTCACATACACAACAAACAACAAAAGATCAAAAAGACTAGGGGAAAAACCACAATCATCTGAATCCTGTTCAGTAACCAGACTGTGAGTGTTGACACATTTGCTCGGACACTGCCGTGGGTGTGCTGTGGGACGACCCGAGTGAATTAGGCTGGCATTGTCAGAGGCAGGATTTTCAGCAAGGTCATTGATACGGTAGCCTTAGAGTCACATTGAGAACCATGGCAGGTGCTTGGGGCACACTTCAGTTTGAAAAGGAACAGCAACATTTTCCAGTTCTGTACATGGACAGGCCTGTTGGTATCAAGAGGGTACTTACATATTTCCCTCTAACAATGTACAAGATGAGTTGAATGTATCCCTCACAGTTCATGTGTTGGAACATGAACCATGTTAGTGGTGTTCAAAGGTGAGGCCTTTGGAAGGAGCTCTAGCTTCATTTCTGCTGTCATGATAAAATACTCTGACAAAAGCAACTTAGGGGAGAAATGGGGGGTTATTTCAGCTTACAATTCCAGGTCATAGTCTACTATGATTGAGAAGCCAAGGCAGGAACTTGAAATGTTAGTCTCATCACACTCACAGTCAAGAGCATAAAGAAATGCATGCATGCTTGCTCTCTTGCTTGATTGCTTGTGCTCTGCTTGGTTTCTCAAACCTAGGGAATGGTGCCACCCACAGGGGGCTGAGTCTTCCCACATCACTTAATTTAATTAAGAGAATCCCTCCACAGAAATGCCCACAGTCTAACACAGTGTAGACAATCCCTCACTGATAGTCTCTTCTCAGGTGATTCCAGGCTGTGTCAAACTGACAGCTAAAGCTAAGCAGCATAAGAGGTCATTAGGGCTAGCTGAGATCATGAGGGAGGGACTCTATGGTGGCTTTAGTGGCCTTCTAAGAAGAGTGGCCTAGGTAGCATGCTTATTTTGCTTTTATATGTGATGTCCCCCACCCATTAAGATGCAGCAAGGTTTTTGGTTTTGTTTGTTTGTTTGTTGTTTGTTTTTTAACCAGCTTCAGGCAGAGAGATTGGCACCACATCCCTGGACTTCTCAGCCTCCAGAACAGAATGATAAACAAATCTCTATTCTTTGTAAACTACCTCGTCTCAGGTAATGTGTTATAGCAATAAGAAATAGACAGACAAAACTAGACAAGCTTGTCATAATGAAAACAAAGAAACTTTCAAACACGACTGCAGTCCTGTCTAAAGGACTCACGAGCCACCACAAACTCCCACCGGCTTAAGGTAAGACCTAAGTATTCCTGAAAATAACTACAGCCAGTTGAAATATACCAGACATGTTTAATCCCATGAGGTCCTAATGGTACTAGAGACAGTGCTCAGTGAGAACAAATGCCTGAGAACAAATCCATTATTTTGAAAACTGGTAGATAAAGAGGAAGAACTTAAAGAATTCCTGGGTGAGCAAATAGCTGCTGATGGGAACTCTCCTCTGTACTACCCCAGCTCTCAAGAAAAAGCAGACATTCCAGCCTCATCATTTTATGGATCTCTATTAAAGTCACACATAAGACCATCATGATCAATGTCGCTACCACAGAAAGAAACACATTTATTCTGTGGCTTCTGGTGGAGGGTGTCTCACCCCTCAACAGTATTCTTCTCCACCCCCCCTTTCCTCAAACCAAACCTGAATGTCACCAGGCATTTGCATCTACCCACCAATTACTGGACCGACAGGGCCAGAGGAGTGTATTAAATAACGCCACAGGAATGCAGCCATCAAGATCCAGATGGTGGGAAACATAAGGGCAAATGACCAGGTTTCTTCAATAAATAAATTACAGGGCAAGCTAAGAGCATGGCTTGTGGGTAATGCACTGGAAGCCGTGGGTTCAATCCCTATCACGGCATAAACCACATGTGGTAGCTCACACCTGCTATCCCAGCATGTAAGAGGCAGAAGGCACTTCAAGATCATTCTTGGCTACATGGGGAATTTGAGGCCAACCTGGGCTACATAAGACCCTGTCTGAAAAGAAAGGAAAAGAAAAAAATAACAATTATTATTATTAATTAGGTAAACTTGTATATCAACCACAGAGTTAATGGTCATTAAGCATTCAACTTTTTAGATGTAATAAGTGGTATTTTGGTGATTGAAAAATATACCTTTTACTTTTAATTATTTACACTGAATTTTCCCCAAAGCAATATCTCTGTTGTTTCCAAAACAAAACAAAAACAAAAACCAGGCAGCAAATAGGGGGCCACCAAGATTCTTCTATTTTTATTTCATTTAATTTTTTTAAAGATGTAAAACATGACTGTTCACAATTTGGTAATGGACAACACTAAGTGGTTGTATGTGATTAAATTTCCTGTTATTTGTTCTACATTTTAAGTTTTTACAATGTTTAGATATTTTTCCACAACAAAAAAGGCTGAAAACAATTTTAAATGAGATTCTCTCACCTTGTTTAATGACATGAAGAAATATTCATGAAACAGCAAGAGTCAAAACAAAAACAAAACTCCACACCTAGAGTGTTAGCTGAGTCTTGTTCATCCATAGAATCAGCTGTGAGGCCAGAAGCAGATTCATCATCACCGAAATGCCAATTTTATGGGGTTGTAACTCTGACTTTTCTCTCCTTTATGTCTTCTGTCTTGTGCAATGAGTGGCCCTTACTTTGCCTTCCTAGAAATATATTTTTGAAAGCATTTAACTTGGCATTTGCCAGGACAAGCTCAGCTTTATATTCACGGAGTGTTTATTTCTGCCTTGGCCCAGTCTCTTCCAACACTTTCCAGAATGGCTGTGAACCCAGAGAGTGGAGCTATGCAGAGAATCCCCAGATTCAATCATATAAACAGCACATAATAGACCCTGAACAGAAGCACCTTTCTCAGGCCCAGAGAAGGGCAGCCTGTAATTCTTTACCCTAAGGGAACAATAACCAACAGAAAAAAACAAACAAAACCCCTTTGCACAGATAAGTGGAGTACCCACTCAGACAGGAAAAGCTGGATCCAGTTAGTCCAATGGGGACTTCCAGACACTGGACAGGGCTCAGGGGTGGGTTGTGACCACAGTCGTGATGGACATAGCATCTGTGTCAGTATACACCAAATCCATAATGAGCATTCTGTCACATGGAAAGGATAATCCTCATAGCCCATCAATCCATGCTAGGAAGTATAATTTGGGCTATCAGAGGAGGCTGTGGGCAGCTGAAAGACAGCTCTGTGGTTATTGATACTTGTTGCTCTTGAATATGATCCAAGTTCAGTTCCCAGTACCCACAACAGGTGGCTCATAACTGTCTGTAATTCCAGCTCCAGGACATCCAATGTCCCTTCCTGGCCTCAATGGGTACTGCACTCACATGCACATGCCCACACAAAGACACATGATTTAAAAAAAAGAAGTCTTTTTTTTTCTTAAAAAAAAAGAGGCCATGGTAAAGTAAAAGAATAAAAATGTCTCTGGGGGTATGGCCAGTATTCTTCCAAAAGGACAAAACAAATTTAAGATTCACACTGTTGGACTGGTATACAGTTTGGTTGGTAGGGCAGTATGTAGGAGGCATTGGTTTGAGTCCCCAGCATCAGAAGAAAAAAATAAATTAATTTAAAAATCACTCTATTGAGAACCCCATATTAGTTACTTTTCTTAATGTGACCAAATACCTGACGGGGAACAACTTAAAAGAGGAATGTTTTATTTTTGGCTCACAGTTTGAAGGGATACAGTCTATCATGTCAGAGAAGGCATGGAGCAGGAGTGTGAGGGACTGGTCACATTGTATCCACAACCATCAGGGGCTGGTCACATTGTATCCACAGCCATGAATGGCTGGCCACATTGTATCCACAGCCATGAGGGACTGGTCACATTGTATCCACAGCCATGAGGGACTGGTCACATTGTATCCACAGCCATGAGGGACTGGTCACATTGTGTCTATAGCAGTGAGGGGCTGGTCACATTGTGTTCACAGCTTTGAGGAGGCTTGTCACATTGTGTCCATAGCAGTGGTGCTGGTTACATTGTGTCCATAGCAGTGAGGGGCTGGTCACATTGTATCCATAGCCATGAGGGGCTGATCACATTGTGTCCATAGCAGTGAGGGGCTGGTCACATGGTGTTCACAGCCATGAGGAGGCTGGTCACATTGTGTCCATAGCAGTGAGGGGTTGGTCACATTGTATCCATAGCAGTGAGGGGCTGGTCACATTGTGTCCATAGCAGTGAGGGGCTGGTCACATTGTGTTCACAGCCATGAGGAGGCTGGTCACATTGTGTCCATAGCAGTGAGGGGTTGGTCACATTGTATCCATAGCCATGAGGGGCTGGTCACATTGTGTCCATAGCAGTGAGGGGCTGGTCACATTGTGTCCATAGCAGTGAGGGGCTGGTCATATTGTGTTCACAGCCATGAGGGGCTGGTCACATTGTGTCCATAGCCATGAGGGGCTGGTCACATTGTGTCCACAGCCAGGTAGCAGAAAGTAGACAGGAAGTGGGACTAAGCCTTTAGACCTCAAGGCCCGCCCTCAATGACCTGCTTTCTCTAGAAAGTCTCTATTCCTAAAGGTTCAAAACCTTCTAAAATAGCTGCGTCAGCTTTGGCCCAAATGTTCAAAACACATGAACCAATGGGGACATTTCAGAGACAAATCACAACCAACTGGAAGCTTCCAGAAGAGTTTGTCATCTGTTCTGACAAATACCTACCCCTCCTACCTCGAGTCTTTTGTTTCTAATGAAACAGACATCCCTGGAATCCATGTCCCCTCCTCTTCTACTGTAACCCTGCTCCAGGGTAGTCACCTGGCCTTTGAAGCTGCCTCCATGTTTGCTAAAAGGTCATACCAACCAGGTCCTGTGAGCACACATGGAAAGAAAGATTATCTTTGCTGCTCTGAGGTGTTCTATCCAGCTGAGAGAAGACATGCCCCAGGTCTCCCTGCTGGGTGGACTCAGGGAATCTCCTTTGACCTCTCCCCCATCTCATCACATTCTCATTTGGGGGGGTTGTAGATGGGGTGTTTTAGTTCATGCCACCACTGTGGTTGTTTTTGTTTTTCTTTTTCCTAAGTTAAGGCAGTAAATAAGAAAAATTCCCATGGGAATCTGCCAGTTTCACCTTTAAGAGAGTGGCTCTCTAACACAACACATGCTGTTGAACAAAACAAGCCACTTCAGGGTTTTGGCAGTAGGACTGGGGCCCTGAAAGACTGCACAGAGATGGGAACTGGCTGAGACCCAGAGCTGGCTTCCCATGTTGCCTTGATCCCTGTTCAGTGACTTACTTCCCCAGACCTGGGCCATCTACTCACCTACCCTGTCTGTCTTCATCACTAGAGGCGGCAGAGGCAAAGGGCAGGCTGGGTAAGGGACTCCCAGGTACCTGCTGCCTTTCCTGGGCTTAGTCCACAACTTGAGGCACTTCCATGCAAGGACTGGCTAGTTGGTGTCCTGGTGGAGGACTCTGCTCTCTGAAGCCACCAAATCCATTATAATAGCCTGCACAGCATGAGGCTGCTTTGAAGGCATTTTGGTGGGGGTGGAGTGGGGATTTCTCTACTTTGGAGAAGTCAGGGTAGACAACACACAGGTCTCTGGCAAAAGTGTGCTGCATACAGAAGTTCCTTCCACCCTTCAAAGACTTGGGCTTTGCCTTGCCCCAGTCTCATTCTACCCCATAACCAAGGAGCACAATTGAATTAACCTTTTAGGATACTGGGATGGTGATGGCATGAAGTCATGGGTATGGACCACCCTGGGCAAACATGAAGTCTCTGCTCTCTTGGTACCAAGGATTTGGGCTGTGATTTTTTTTTCTTTTTTACATTCAAAATAACAAGGGAGTAAATTTGAGAAGCTACACAGTGAATTCCAAGCAAGTTCAAGAAAGAACTGAAGGTGAACTGTAGCTGGAGTTTTCCTGTGTCCACCCAGCTTCTGCAGCTGCTCAGACACAAGTAAACACACAGAGACTTATATTACTTATAAACTGTATGGCCATGGCAGGCTTCCTGCTATTTAGTTCTTATATCTTAAATTACCCCATTTATATTAATTTATAAGTTGCCACATGGCTTGTGGCTTACCGATACTTTTCCATCTTGCTTCCTCTGTGTCTGGCTGGTGACTCCTGACTCAGCCTTCCTGTCCCCAGCATTCCTCTCTCTTTATCCCACTTATACTATACTTCCTGCCTGGCTACTGGCCAATCAGCGTTTTATTCATCAACCAAACCAGAGCAACACAGTCACAGCATACAGAGCGATATCCACAGCACTTAAAACTCCAGCTACAGTGAACATCAGGGGAGGGGAGGGATGAGGGCTGATACCTAAAGGGCCTGCCTGGAGATCCCAGCTGAGCAAGCAAACACAGTGCAAACGTTATCCTCCCCCGCCCCTTCTTTCTGACAGGGTCTTGTATAGTCCAAACTCCCTATGCATTGGAGGATGACCTTGAACTCCTGATCCTCCTAACTGTTGAGATCCAGGCTCCCACCACCACACCCTGTAGTGTGGAGTGCTGGGGATGGAATCCAGAGCTTTGGCCATGTTAGGCAAATGCTACCCACTGAACTATACCCAGCCCTCAAAGTTAGTTTTGAAT
The DNA here is from genome assembly GCF_007827085.1 of Peromyscus californicus insignis. Taxonomy (NCBI): domain Eukaryota; kingdom Metazoa; phylum Chordata; class Mammalia; order Rodentia; family Cricetidae; genus Peromyscus; species Peromyscus californicus. Next base: position 71,884,928 of record NW_026294551.1, read on the forward strand.
GAGCAAGTCCTAGACTAGATTGGCTCCCGGCACACAGTGGGAACGTGTGAGCTATTCAGGAGGGAAGGGAGGTGGGAATCATGATAAAATCGACCACGTACTCAACCCTCGCTGGGTGCCAGGCATGGCAGACATTTGCACTCCCTTCCCTCATTTTACAACCACCATCGTACACATGACATTGAGTCTCTGAGCCGTAAGTCAGCACCCCCTCTACCCCCCTTCCCTCCAGCAATCAGACCCAACCTCCAACCCAGCTTTTTAAACAGAACCAGCTGAGTCAGTGACTCTGGTCAGCAATGAAAACTCAGCATTCTCCTGTCATTGCTATAACGTATAAGGCACTTTCATATTGGCCCCTTTTATCTCTGATTGGAGGCGGGACAAACCTGCACATACTTAACTTTCAGTCATTCAAAGGAACAGAGGACCGAAGAGAAGAGTCTGTATTAAATCAGGCACAATAAGAGGAAACGGATTTAACAAAATATTATGGTAAGAGCTTCAGGTTTCTATAAATCACTCCCATTGAGCTCTGAAATCCCCAAATTACTATTGTTGTGCTATTTAATATTCCCATCCGTAACAGTCGATGAAAATGCAAAACCCGGCCAAACACGGAGTTGGAAAACTTCTTTAACTCAATTTGGACTCTGCATTACTGAAACAACAACAAAAAAACCCCAAAAAACGAAAAACAAGACACAGCAGACACAGAAGGGGGTAAAAAAAAAAATCAAAACCTTCCAGGATTTAACAAATTTCAGTACAAATCACGAACCGGATCCTTTCGAACAGTTAGAGGCCTGTACAGAAGGAACACCGCCCAAGTCAAATCGCCCAGAGTTTTCCCTCGGCAAAAATGGCCTTGTGGCTCCCTCGTCAGAACCGGAGCCAGAGTGGAAATTGGTGTGAAAATTAGTGAGCGCAGATGAGGAGCAGACGGGCCGCAGAACGGGGAGGAGAGAAACCGGAAGGCAGCCTTCCCCGTGTATTTGCAATAATAACCAAAGCAGAACCAGCTGCAGCCTGGCACCACGCACCTCACCCCAGTGCTGTGCAGGCTGCTGTTCAAAGGACCAAGTAAGTGGATGGTTAGGTGCAGTTTCACGCCTCGCTGCACAGCTAAATAAAAGGAAATATACATACATCCATACATTAAGTGTAACTGAAGTTCTGTAGCACCGACAGGCTTTTTCTTTTTTGGCCTGGAGGTTCCAGTTATTTCAAAAGCCAAACATCTTTGAGTTAGGAGAGATTTTTACTACAGGCCAAGGACCACCGAAGTAACATAAAGGCTGCTTTCTGTTATTGCAGGAGCATCCAAGGACATCCTTGAATCTTAAGCGCCTGTGCAAACTCTGCTTCACACCAGAGACATGCAAATGAATTTTCTTTTGCTCCAGCTGTGAGGTTAGGAGGATCGGGGTGGGGGGTGGGGGGTGGGGGTTAGGGGGTGGGGGGGTAGAGGGTAGGGTGTGGAGTGGGTGCTGGGAGCTAGAAGGGGAACAAAGGCAAGAAAGGAAGCTGGAACAAAAGTAATGCATGAGTTCAGCACCTACTGTATACCAGGCTCGATTCTGAGTGCTTTATAAACACTCATTGACCTATGACCCTAGGCAGTGGCTGGTGTTACTGCCTCTGGTTTATTGCGAGGGAACTGAGGTAGAAGTGAATTGTCTCACAGGTCACAGAGACAAGAGACAAGTGATTGAGCACCAGGGACCCACATCCCTGGGGATGCCTTCTACTCGTGTGCTGGCCCCCACTGGCTAAGCCCCCCACCCCAGCCACAGTGTAAACACAGGGGGTCTGGATGGAGCAGACATCTCATTTATAAACAAGCAAGAGCTCAAACATCTGGCCTTTCCTCAACAGCACAGACACTGTGCAGGTACTGGCCCTTTGGCCTGCTAGGCACACAGAGCATAAATTCCCGGAGCTCCTCCTTCTTCCATACCAGCCTGGGGGTGCCTGAGACCCCAGGTGAGGGGCTGACTTCTGCAGCAGGCTTCCTAAAGACTGGTGTGGCTAGGGCAAGGGCCAAGGAGGAGAACTCTGGGCTCTCCTGTGCCAGTCTGTAGGTGCACACTAGCACACTAGCAGTCGGGGCCCCATCTCGGCCACTTTTGAAACTTCAGTAACATAGATGGAGGGTCTGGTTCTCATTATTGTGTCCTTTGGTTTGTGTGTGTTCCCCCACCCCCTGCCTTTTTTGAGACAGTGTTTCATTCTCCAGGCTAGTCTTAAATACACTATGTAGCCCTAGCTGGCTTCATACTTGCCATTCCCCTGCCTCACCCCCTGGTGCTAGGATTGCAGCCCCAGCTCAACGTGCCCGTTAGCCATCTTCACTCATTACAAATTTAAAAATGATTTAAATGTTATCAGGGTGCGCATACATGTGTGCAAGGCGACTGGAGAGGTAAGAGGACAACTGGTAGGGTTGGTTTTCTCTGCCCACCTTTAGAGGGTCAGAGGAATTGAACTCAGGCCATCAGGCTGGTGTGGCAAGCACCTACCCTTACCATTGAGCCATCCTGCCTACCCCCATCTTTACCATTTTAAAACGTGCATGTCAACATTTACATAATTGTTCCACCGTCAACACCATCATCTCTAGAACCTTCTCATCCTTCCATGGGCTAAACTACCCTCATCAATGTAGATCAATGTACCCAATCAAGACTTAAGAGCAAATCCAAGGTCCAGCCATATGGGGAACATGGGTCTTGCTAAGTGTTCCTGACCCCACGGTGTCAAAAGCAAAGGCACCTCACCCCACAGCCTTGTGCAGAGTGTGCATTGAGCCAGCTGGAGAACACTGGCCACCTCCATCCTGGTTGTTAATCAGGACCCAGGTGGGTGCTGACTTCCAAGAGAGGCTGCGTTGTGAACTCTGAGATTTACAGAATCTGGGGTCTGGGAACCCCAGGCTGGCATTAACCCTTTGGTTGCAAGGCTGAGGAGGCTCTCTTTAGCTTGACCGGACTCCCTGGGCTCCTCTGGAGACAAGAAAGAGTTAAATGGTGCATCTGTTTTCTCTGTCAGAAGGTCAGGAACCCAGGCATGGTTTAAAAGCATTCTTCATACAGCGGCAGATAACCCCTCGACACAGGCTCTTGGCAAGCTGTGGGGCTCTCCTGGGGGTATGGAGGGGAGGGAAGGCCTCTGCCCCAGGCCAAGGCAAGACCACCTTCAGGGTATGCAAGAGGAAGAGGCCCTCTCTGGCCTTGGTGTCATTTCTGGTCCCTTCTAAAAGACTCTAGACTGTTCTGGGTCCTTTGGAGCTCTCTGTCCCTGGTGGCTAGATTCACATTCTATTTGGGATTAGGGGATGGGCTAGGGCTAACATGACAGGTCTACATGTAATAAATAAGCAGATTATTGAGTTGGAAGGCCGTGAGTAGCAGGAGGGATTTGAGAGCCGGAAGCAGGATGATTCGTGACGGTAAACTATCAGCTAGTGACCCATGGGAGTCTCTGCAATGTGCACCTCAGTTGACAAAACACAGGAAGGCCTTGGTGACGGCGGCTATCAGCCTGGGACCCTCACAGAAGACATCTTATCCACATCGCCCCATCCTCCTCCTCTGCTCCTCCCATCCTGATCATGAAGCATTAATCATCCCCACACATCCCATGCAAGCGACACCGACCTGCCATCCCAGCTGTGAATCTTAGCGTCTGGACCTAAAGTCACTGCACCAACACTAGCAGTCACCAAGAGTCACCAAGGGCTTCCGAATGCCTCTCCAATCTCCCTTCTCTACTTGACCTCTGTCTCTACTTTAAAATGGGAACAACTAACAGGACTCACAGGGCTGTGCATTTGGTTTGTTCTCCGTTGCTATAATAAATTACCTGGGTATTTTATAAAGAAAAGAGGTTCTTTAGTTCTTGAGTCCAAAGCATGATGCCAATGGCTGAGGTGCCTGTTTAACATATCAAAGCAGACCTGGCCCAGGTTGTCCCAGCATCCCTCAGTCCTTGCCTGGCACAGGGTCCTCCTGGCTGCAATACCCTTCCCCATCCTCAGCTTTTCCAGCCCAGGGGCTGGACTGCCCTTCCTCTATCTCCCCTTCTCTATAGATTCCAGCCATTTTGGCTATGCCAGTCTTTTGGCTTCCCATCTTGGTTGGCAGTTCATCTCTCCTCTCCTCTCCACACTCTCCTCACATGGCCCACCTCAGTCTGGCCATGTTTGCTCTGGACTCTCCCAGATGTTCCTGCCTCTGGCTATGCTCTCCTTTTTATCTATAATAAACCTTCTCCTCCACCATACATAGGAGCAGTCATGTCCTTCCTTTCATTTTTTGTTTTCATTCATCTGGTGCCGAAACCCAGGACCAGCCAAGTCCTTTTTTTTATTTCTTACTTTCATTCTAATGCTAGTTTGGCTTCCGGGAGGACCTCAGGGTGGGTATGATTACCCAGGTGGGAACACACGTAAGTAAGAGTGCTAACACAGCTAGGTGGGGAGCCACAGGGTGAGGAGGGGCTTTCCTGACATCTACTCTTGAGAGACCTAACTCAAGGTCCCATGAGAACCACCTAATCCCTTCCAAAGGTACAAACTCCCAGGGTCTATCTAGACTCAATCTTCAATACTGCCGTCTGGAGGCCCCAGCTTCCAGTAGGGGAATCCTTGGTGGACACGCTCACCATTTGTGGGCTGCAGCAGGTGGGCAGGATGAGAGGAACTGATATGTCTGCAGTGCTCAGAACCATTTTCCAGTCTCCAGTTACAATTTGGCTAGCTTTCCCGCTTGCCGTGACATCACCGCTAAACTGCTTGTTTTCTTTAGTTTCTCTTCTCTTCTCTTCCTCTTCTCTCCTTTATCTATCTATCTATCTATCTATCTATCTATCTATCTATCTATCCATCCATCCATCCATCCATCCATCCATCCATCCATCCATCCATCTATCTATCTATCTATCTATCTATCTATCATCTATCTATCTATCCATCTATCTATCTATCCATCTATCTATCTATCTATCCATCTATCTATCTATCTATCATCTATCTATCTATCTATCTATCTATCTATCTATCTATCTATCTATCATCTACTTATTTTGTGTGTACACAAGCCACGGTGCATGTGTGGAGGGCCAGTTCTGTCCTTCCACCCTGTAGATCCTAGGCATAGAATTCAGGTCTTCTGGCTTGGTGAGGCATGCCTTTGCCAGCTGAGCCACCCTGCCAGCTCTGTGGTTGATTTTCTAAGATTGACTTGAGTCTCTAAAGCTGTCACAGGAGAGGGAACTAAACTTTCACCCCTCAGTTCCGGGGGATGGAGGCACAGAGGCCATGCCTAGTGTTCTCTAGGGGACAGGGCAGCACTGTCCTCCCCAGATGCAGGAGTCAGGATGTAAGCTCTCCCTAAGCTAAGCAGACAGCTGCTTCTAGAGGGATCATCATCACCTCCAGTCCATCCATCCATCCACCCCTGCACAATCTATCCTTGAACTATCTATCTTCCATCTATTATTTGTCTATATATCATCTATCAATCATCTATTATCTCATCTATCTATCTATCTATCTATCTATCTATCTATCTATCTATCTATCTATCCATCCATCCATCTAATCTATTATTTATCTATATCTATCTACCTCCTCATATATCTTCCAACTATCTATCTTCCATCAATCATCTCTCTACATCTGTCAGTCGATCTTCCATCTATCATCTGTCTATACTGATCATCTATCTATTGTCTATGTATGCATCTGTAAGTATCTTCATATGTATCCCCTTTCATCCCCCCCCCCACCCTGCAGGGCACACCAAGACCTAGAAACTCATACAAACGTGAGTGGAGACACAAGGCCTAAGCTCCTGGTGAGCCAGGGTCCCCTTTTCCACATCACTTCCCTCATGGGGAGCTGGCCCACTGCTCACAAGCAGGATCCTTCACTGTGTGGGGAGCCGGACATGCTGCCACTGCCTGTGGGGAGACCCTCTCACCCTGGCAGGCACTAAGTGGCAAACATTGCCAGCGCTTGGCTGGAGGCTGGGGCCCCGGTGGTGATGTCATTGTTGAGGAGGGGTTGTCAGACAGAATGGCAGAAGGAGGTTACACTTGTGCTCAGCTGTGAAGGATGTCTGGGAATCCTGCAGGCCTCTCCAAGGTCCACTTGTGAGTGCCAAAACTACACCCTCCCACACACTTTCTGATTCCTGCCAGGGCCCCAGATCTCTTACTGTTGACTTAATATTACTCTTCAAATTGACCCATGTTTTTTTACTTAAAGTTATTTTAAAAAGTAAATGTTATACACTTTGGAATACAGAAAACCAGTTCTCCTTGCCCAAAATAGAAAGAGACTCCAAAAATAAATACAAGGGAGGGAATTTATTGAATTACAACCAGATATGGCAATATGCTGGAGGGCTGGCATGAGAAGCCTGCTCTGTGTGTCAGGGATAGGGAAATCAGCAAGTGTCCCCCAGGCCTCCAGGGCATACTTGCCTTAGTGAGGGGCCTCTCCGCCCTGCTGAGAAAGAATTGAAAAGGAGTTGATTCCACTTGCAGCCCAAGTTTCTGAGGTGTGGTGAATGCCCCAGGAGGAGGTAGAAGGTACTGGGGTGGGTATGACTGGAACTGTCACAGGGCAGTGAATGGGAGGATACTATTCACTCCATAGCCTCCATTTCCTGGGGGCTTCGTGTTGCCTCTTTCCTTTCCCAGGATCTTCAGAGGAGGCCACACTTTACTCACACCCACATCTCCCAGCACTTGTCCTTCTGACCTTGGATCTAGGAGTGCTGAGTTTGGGGTGCACCTGAGGTTGGCCACACATAGTCTGCACCATCCTGCCTGCTCCCTGGGACAGGCAGGCAGAGGACTGAGCATGAATGAGTAAGTTGTGGAGCCTATGGTTCCTCTTGGTATATACTGGGATGGGAAGGGGTAGGACTATTTAATATGTAAAATTTCAGAAGGCTTAAGAGTGCTTCTTGGCCTTGTAGAGATCCTAAGTTTAGTCCCCAATATCCATACTGGGTAGCCACCACTGTGGTCAGGTAACTCCAGCTTCTGGGGATCTGGTGCCCCCTTCTGGCCTTCAAGGGCACGAGCACTCAAGTGCACATACCCACACACAAGACACCCACACATACATTAAAATTTAAAAATAAAATCAATCTTTAAAAAGCCCAAAGCTATCACCCTCCAGACACTGGCAGCCTCCCCTCTTTCCTTCCTCTGTGTCTAACTGTTTCGAGTATTTTGCCTTATGGGGACCAGCTTGTGTCTTGAGCCACTGGCTCCTTTTATGTAGCACAATGTCCTCAAGGCTCATCCGCACTGTGGCATGTGTCAGAACGTTCTTTTTGTTCTTTTGAGAAAGGGACTCGCTATATTGTCCCTTGCTGGCCTCTAACCCCTGAGCTCAGTCGATCCTCTGCCTCAGCTTCCTGAGGGGCTAGTGCCACAACCTCACATCATTCTGTGGCTTTCCTTCTTAAGGCTGAACAATATCCTGTTTGAATGCAAAGGCCACGCTTTGCTTACCTCATCTGCCGATGGACACTTTGCCGGCCCCATCTGCAGGCCATTGGGATTAACATGCTATGAATCTACAATTACAAAAGTCTTTTCGAGTTTCTGCTTTCAATTCTTTCAGCACATGTCTGTGGATGGATAAAACCCTCCTTTGTTTTTCCCACGTGCATGTGTGTTATGGTGTTCATGTAAGAGCACGGCATGGGTACACACACACATGTGGCATGTGTGTGTAGAGGTGAGAGGTTGACACTGGCTGTCTTCCTCAATCTCTTTCCACCTTATATATTGAGGCCAGGTCTCTCGCTGAGCCCAAAATGCATTGATTTGGCCAGCTTGCTCCAGAGATCTGCTGTCTCTGCCTCACCAGAGCTGGGATGCAGGCAGGTTGCCATGCCTACACAGAGCTGGGATGCAGGCAGGTTGTCATGCCTACACAGAGCTGGGATGCAGGCAGGTTGCCATGCCTACACAGAGCTGGGATGCAGGCAGGTTGGCATGTCTCACCAGAGCTGGGATGCAGGCAGGTTGGCATGCCTACACAGAGCTGGGATGCAGGCAGGTTGCCATGCCTGCCTGGCATTTATGTGAGTCCTGGGGATCTGAACTCTGGTCTTCACATTTGTCATGGCAAGTGCTTTACTCACAAGCCATCTCCCCAGACTATAGAAAGCAGTGTCAATGTAAACTCCAGTTGATGGATTCCTTTTTCGGTAGGGGAGCAGGGACAGGGATTGAGCCTAAGTGTCATGCATGCAAGGTCAGTGCTCTACCACTGAGCCCCAACCCAGTCCTCCTGTTTGCAACATCATTAGAAAGGACCTCATGACCTCTGGGACATTGCCCAAGGAATGGGGTCCCTTCATTCGTCTCCTACCTATTCCTGCTGGTCTATCTGGGTAGTGTTCACAGCTTCACTCTGAGGAACAATCATGTCTCCTAACTGTGGGAATTGAATCTAAGACCTTTTGGATACCAAAACTGGAGGATGCTAAAGTCCCTTGTGTAAATGGTAGAGTTTTAAATGTAACCTACACAATCCTCTTGTGTACTTTAAATCATCTCACGGCTTACAATACAAGGTCAATGATAAGTAGACAGTTGCTACACTGTATTGTTTAGGGAATAATGGCGGGGGTGGGGAAAGGTCTGTGTATGTTTTGTACAAATGCAATCTTTCCCTGCCAAATATTTTCAACCTGTGGTTGGTGGATTCCACAGATCTGGACCACACAGATATGAAGAATCAACTTTATTATTTTTATAAGCCTCACTGTATTACAAAAAAGACCATAAGAAAACATATGCTGAAGGCCAAAATCCAGGTTGTGTGAGAGTGTCAGCCCCAGGAGCAGGTGTGAGCTGAAGAAGAGAGGGGCAAGCATGGCCTTGGCCTTGAAGGAGAGGCCCAGTCAGGCTGCTCTACCCGAGTGCAAGGCTGCCAGCTGAGCACCAGCCTTGGAGAGCAGCATTCCAGTCAGTCCTCAAAAGGTTATGTCCTCTTAGAGGTCTTGCTGTATCAACAGAGCCACCCAGCCAACCATCTTCTGGGTGAGCTGCTGCTGGCGAAACCAGAGTCAGTCATGGGGAGAAGGTAGAACATCTTCACTGAGGGTCCCAAGGGCTGTGTGGACACAGGCTGTGGCCATATCCTCAGTGATCCATCCAACTATCCCACCATACAGAGGCCCAAGGGGAACATCGGTCACAGTAACATGATTTTTTTTTAAGAAGGGAAGAGATATAATTTATTTCTTTTTTTCCCAACATAATATTTTTATTGATTATTTGGGAATTTCCCATCATGCACCTGGCTCACACTCCCTTCCCAATTCTCCCAGGTCTGCCCCCAACCCTTGTGACCCCCCCCCCACCAAAAGGAGGAGGAGAAAACAACAAAACAAACAAACAAACAAACAAAACCAAGACCAATCTGTGTTGCCCATAGACTCACTGGAGCAAGGCCAAGCTCCCAGTGGTCCTTCCCCACCTGCACCACTGTCAGAAGCCATCAGTTGTGGAGAGCTACACTTCAGCATCCTGATCATAATTTGAAGGGTTCTCTTCAATGGCGTTCTGTCTCGGCTGTTACTTTTTGGGGAGGGTCAGTAGGGTGGGGGTAGGGGTTGTCACACAAGCCTACTACGTCCCTCTTTCTCAATTGTGAGTCTGCAGTCATCGATATCACTGCCAAAGCAGCTTCCTTGCCCTTTCCAGTCAGCAGGAGCATGGATCATGGATGTCCACACTGTTTCTAGTGTCAGCACGTGCCATGGACCTCAGTGTGGTCTTCGGTGGCAGTATAGACCATGGATATCCACATGGTCCTCTGCTGCAGCACAGGTCATTAACATGGCCTCCAGGGCAACACAGGCCATGGACAATATGGTCCTGGATGGTAGCCTGGTCCACAGACATCAACACGGCTCCAGGCAGCAGCATAGACCACAAACATCCGCCTAGCCTTTGGTGGTAACACAGTTCATGGACATTAGCACAGCCTCTGACTGCAGTAGGACTGTGGACCCAAACATGGCCCTAGAGTAACATGACTTTCTTCTCGGCAGTGTCTCCTTCCAACCATCATAATACGGCCCACTCACTTTTAAATCCTTCCACCCTATTTAAAATAAGAGTGCAAGTGATTGCTCCAGCCGACCAGTCTCTTTAAATTCCAAGTGCCTCATCCTTTCCATATCCGGGGCATGCTACATCTGCCTGACAAATAGGGAGCAGCTGTTGGGCTCAACTCATAAATGAATGGAAAGTCCTGGTCCATCAACATCTGGTTCAGCCATTCTCCGAGGCCCCTCCTCTGGACTGTGGCTTGCTTTGAGCTGACCGGCCAAGGTTTGTGTCCACCTCCCAAGGCAGCTACTCTGAGCTTTTGGCTTTGTCTTTTCTGTCCCTATGTTCTTCTTCAGGCAAGACATGGTTATCTGTGGGCATACGCAGTCTGCAGGTCTGGCCTGTATGAATACAGAGCTTGGCAAATCCAGCCACCCAGCGACAGCAGTTGTTTCTACTCCAAAGACAGCCTAGAATTGAGGAGGAAGAGGTGGGCAGTGGCTGAGACGTAGCCCAGTTTGTAGAATGCTTGCCTGGTTTACACGAAGCCCTGGATTCCATCCCCAGCAGTACATCAACCAGGTGTGGTGGCACATGTTTGTAAGCCCAGCCTTTAAGAGAGCAGGAGTTCCAGGTTATCCTGGGCTACCTAATGAGTCTGAGGCCAATTTAACTTACTTGAAGTTCTCTCTCAAAAAGATAAACAAAGAAACAAAAGCTAGTCTAGAGTTGCCCAAAATGCATTGAGCCAGACATCATCCTCAGCCTGAGAAGATGTCCCACTCCCTACTCAAATATAAAGCCTGCGTGTGCTGCAGAAGGCATGAGCTGACAGTGTGGAGCTGAGGACAACAGTGGAAAGACAAGAAGGCCCAAATCTAAGCTGATGAAAAGCCAGAGTGTAGTCCATAGCACGGAGATGTGAGGCTGAAGGTGGGTGGAAACCCAGAAGCCTCCCCAGTATTCTGAACAGATGTGTATTAGTCAGGATTCTCTAGAGGAACATGTCTTAGTCAGGGTTTCTATTGCTGTGAAGAAACACCATGACCACAGCAGCTCTTGTCCATTGTCATCATGGCGGGAAGCATGGCAGTACTCAGGTAGACATGGTGCTGGAGAGGTAGCTGAGAGTTCTACATCTGGATCAGCAGGCAGCAGGAAGAGTCCATATCTTGTGACATACTTCCTCCTTAAGGCCACACCTCCATAAATGCCACTCCTATGAGTCTATGGGGGCTACTTTCATTCAAACCACCACAGAACAGAACAGTTAGAATGAATCTACATACAGATATAGAAAGGGGATTTATGAGAGTAGCCTACAGGTTGTGGTCCAGCTAATCCAACAATGGCTGTTTACCATGGCTGGTCCAAGAATCCAATGATTGTTCAGTCCATGAGGCTGGATGTTTCAATTGGTCTTCAGTATATGTCAGAATCCCAAAGATAGGCTCTAATGCCAGTGAAGGGATGGACTCGCCAGTGAGAGAAAGCTGAAAGCTTCCTTCTTACATGTCCTTTATACAAGCTGCCACCAGAGAGAGTGTGGCCCAGATTAAAGGTTTAATCTTCCCACCTCAAAAGATTTGGATTAAAAGTGGGTCATCCCACTTCAAATAGTTTAATTAAGGAAAAATCTCTCACAGGTATACCTAGCCACTTAGATTTTAGTTAATTTGAGATGTCAAATTGACAACCAAGAATAGTCATTGCAAGCTACTTAACCTGGAAATATCTAGACCCCCACAGAATATAGTAGCTTTTGCTTGGGACACTGAACTTGCACAAAAGTGCTGGAGAGAGAGGAGGGGGAGGCTGTGTGGGAAGAGCTTGAGGGACACAGCTGGTCCACGTGATCTTCAGGAACCCAACCACAGTCTCTATGTCAGGCTCCTGATGCTGATTATGGGTAGACAAGGGTGTGTAGAAGGTCTAAGGCAGTGGTTCTCAACCTTCCTCATGCTGTGACACTTTAATACAATTCCTCATGTTGTAGTGACTCCAACCATAAAAACATTTTGCCGCTACTTCATAACTGTAATGTTGCTACTGTTATGAATTGTAATGTAAATATTTGTGTTTTCTGATGATCTTAGGTGACCCCTGTGAAAAGGTCGTTTCACCCTCAAAGGGGTCATGACCCACAGGTCGAGAACCACTGGTCTAAGGCATCAAATTACAGGTGCTTGGCAAACTGGGGCCCACTCAAAAATGTTTGATTTATCAGGTCTCGGGGGAAACATGTAATTTATCTACAGCATTTTCAGGTGTGTCTGATGAGCAGTCAGCTAATGATTATACATTAGGAAGTGTGAGGTGTCCATATTGACCATGTTTACTGCCAGTGTGGCCATAGTGACCATTCAAGGGACACTTTGATGCTAAGCACTCATGACACATGGTGAGTACTAAGCTTCACAGCACCCTGGTGTGAATATGCAACCCCCCCCCCCAAATTCATGCACTGGAAATGCAACCCCTAATGGAACAGCAATGAGAGTTGAGGCCTTTGAGGGATGTGAGATGGGGGGGGAGGTCCTACCCTTGTAACAGATCAGTGCAGTTATTAGAGGCTTAGTTGTAAGTTCCTGACATAAAGGATGAGTTTGGCCTCATTATCCTCTCTGTCTCGTGAGCAAAGCTCTCTGCCATGCTCGGATTTAGCACAAAGGTCCTCACTGGATGCTGGTCTCACACTCTGAATTCATGGGCTCCAGAATCATGAGACATTTTTTAAAAAAACAATTTACCCATCCTGCATTATTCTGTGATAGCCATGGAAAGGAGACCAGACACTCTTAGAGGCGTTTGTTACTGTCATCACGTTCTACACGGCAAACCTGAGGCTCAGGCCAGATCTGTGCCTCCCCTCAGCTCACACAGCTTCTCAACAAGAGAGCTGGGGTGAGTCCTACTCACAAGCCAGGGCCGTTTCCCATCTGTCTTCAGTTGTTTCTTTCTGGCCTGCCCAGGCACAGGCTCCAGGACTGCTGCTGTCTGGTACCCCAGGGAGGCTTTGTGTCTGTTTACATAAAAACAAGCACCCCTAGATGGGGCTGGGGAGAGAGTTCAGGCAGCAAAGCAAGCATGAGGACCTGAGTTCAGTTCCTCAGAATCCACCACAGATGTGGTGAATCCAGCTTCGCAATCCCGGTGCTGGGAGATGGAGACAGGTGGATCCAGATCCCTAGGGCTCAGAGTCCAGCCGGTCCTGTCTACTTGGAAAGTTCTAGGTTAGTGAGAGTCTATTTCAAAAAACGTAGACAGCATCTTAGTACACGTATCTGACCTCCACAGATATGTGCACATGTGTATACACATATATTTACAGAAACCGACACAGACACACGCATACAAAGCCACCAAGTACCTTGAAGTCTGGAAGTGTAGCTCAGTGGTAGAGCACTTGCCTAGCATATACTACAAGGCACTGGGTTTGATCCCAGCACCGGAACAAGACAAACAAAAACTCCCTCAAGCACCCTAGAAGCTCTTCGAGAGATAGTCTCAATAACCACATCAAGTTACTAACTTTTAATTCAATGAGTTCCTCTCCTTTAGTAAGATTTAATCAAGCCAGGTGTGGTGGCATACACCTGGATTTCCAGCAGTTAGAAGACTAAGGCTTGAAAATCACGAGTTCTAGGCCAGCCCAGACCACATAACCAAACCCTGTCTCGAAACAAAGAGGGGAACAAGAGGGGAGGTCAGGAGATGACTCCGTGGGTGAAGCGTCTGCTGCACAACACTAAGGCCTGGGTGCAGATCTTCTGACACCCACTCGAAAGACCCAGGTGTAACAGGGCTCCCCTGCAATCCCTGCACTGGGAGTAGGATATGGGAAAGTCCCTGCGCTTGCTGGTCACTCAAGCTAGTCAATGGGTGAGCCCCGGGTTCAGTGAGAGACCCTGTCTCAAAAAATAAGATGGAGAGTTGAGTGAGGAAAATACTGGGTATCAACTTCTGGCCTCCACATGGAGATGCATGGACTCATGCACCTGCACACACATTAGCATGTACATCACACACACACACACACACACACACACACACACACACACACACACACACATACACCACCACCACCACCACCACCACCACCACCACCACCACCACCACCACCACACCACCACACCACACCACATCAATCTAACAGCGTCAGCAGAACCCTGCCCCACTGCACTCCCTGCAAAATGAAGACATCCACCCAGAGGCTTGGATCAGTCCCAGACAGGAACATGAATATGCTTTGCAAAATTCTTCCCAACTTGAGTTCTCAACCTGGGAACAGGAAACTCTCAGGCCCTGAAGTTCCACGTGAGAGTCTGCATGAATAGGCACTTCTGTCTGAGCCCTGAGCTTTCAGCAGATTCTCAAAGGAGCCCCAGAGGACTTCATTCATAATTAACTTTAAGGGTCCCCCTGCCTGCCACTTCTTGTTTTCAAGGAAACTTTAAACTGTTCCCAAAACAGGCACTCTGGGAAATTAGGAGCACAGATATCTTATGAAAATACAGCAGTGGGTATGATTACAGAAAATTCTAAATGGCTTTATTACTTTATTATATTTATAACTAAGTAATTATTTTATTAGGGGGTCATGTCTGAGGCATTTGTTCAATATAATTTTTTTTTCTAAAATACTCCTCTGGGTTGGGGAGATGTCTCAGTCAGGAGAACCCTCCTAACCTTACAAGCACGAGGGCCTAGTTTGATTCCCCAGGCCCGTGTGAGAAAACTGCACCTATCTGTAATCTCAGTACTTGGGAGGTGGAGGCAGGTGAACCCCTGGGACTCGAAGGACAGCCAGCCTAAATGACTCTGATGAGCCCCAGGCCAATGAGAGAGCCTGTCTCAAGCACTGTAAAGTGGGGAGGTGCCGGAGGAATGTCACCCAAGGCTATCCTCTGACCTCCACAGACACATGCACCCACATGCACACACAAAAGCTCCAAATCTTATTTTGTGAAAAGTGTAAAAATAAAAACCCAGGGTTGGGATGTGGCTCAATGGTAGAGCATTTCCTTGGCATGTGCAAAGTTATGGGTTCAAACCCCAGAACCACAAACAAAACAAACAAATAAATAAATTCATATTGAAATAGACAGCAAGTCTATCATGGTTCTTGTTTTTTCTAATTGTAAAGGAGTACAGTACACAGAAGACTTATATAAGGGATATTTTTACTAAATATATTGCTCAAGTCTGAGAGTCTGAGAGTGTAGCTAAGGGAAAGATTTTATATATATATATATATTATCTTATATATTATATATTATATATATCTTATATATTAATCAATTCACTTATTGCATTTGCAGTGAGTGCTATTCTGAGCACTGATTTTGGTATAGACTATTTCACTGCAAGCAAGCAGAAGTCAGTTTTTCTAAAAACACACACAAAAAAAACCCCTGCATTTAAATGGGGGAATATAGACGACAAACCCAAGCCACAAACTCAACATGAAGAGAGAGAAGACAGCAGTAAGTACATACTAGCTTTGTGAAGCTGCTGTAACAAATACTCCCAAGCTTAATGGCTTAAAGCAACAGAAGTTCCTACCCCACAGCTCTGGAGGCAGCAGTCTGCAGTAGAGGCATCAGCAGGGCCAGTTGCTCCTAAGCACTGAAGAGGGTCCTTGCTTGTCTATCTCCTAACTTCTGCTGGTTACCAGTAAGCACTGGTGTCCTTGGCTTGTGGACACATCATTTGAGTTGTTACCCATGCCATCACATGTTATGCCCCTTGTGACTGTCTCGGTGGCTAAAATTTTCTTATCCTCTGTGGGCACCAATCACTGGGTTAGGACCCCCCCCCCCCCTGCCCAAATTCAGTGAGATCCAGTCTTAACTGGTTACCATCACAAAAAATGGACTTTCAGGAAGATCACAATCACATTTCTGGGTGGGGGAGATGGCTCCGTGGGCATTTGCTGTCCTTTCCTGGTGACCTGAGTTTGATCCCTGTAACCCGTGAAAAGGTGGAAGGGGAGATCTTACTCCACAAAGCTGTCCTCTGACCCTCACATACACACCCTGGTATGTGCGTGCCCCCACATGCCTATGCACACACAACAATTAGACATTTTATATATCTTTTGGAGGATGCATGTAACCCATAGTAAGTGTGATGGATAGAAGCTAAGGTGTTACCTGGGAGTCAGAGCAATGGGCACTAACATTTTTGAAAAGACACACTGGAAGCCACACCACTAGAGCAGAGACCTAAATGAAGTACAGAAATGAGCCCCGAGGGTGCAGGGTACTAGGGAAGAGACGTCCAGGCCCATGCACTCAAACTGTGCAATAATGACCTTTGCTGTTTGAGCCGTTGAATTCTGTGGCAATTTGCAGTAGTAGAAAGTGACACAGTGTCACTTGCACTATTCATTAACGATTATTATTGCCGTGTAACAAGTGACTACTGAGTTGGAGGCTTAAACTTGTTTAAGATGTATTTTTATTTGTGTTTGTGTGTGCGGAGGCCAGAAAAGGGCGTTGGATCTCCTGGAGCTGGAGTCACAGGCAGTTGTGCGCTGCCTTCTGCGGGTGCTGGGAAGCCAATTCACGTCCTCTGCAAGAGCAGCAATCAGTCTTAACTGCTGACCCATCTCTTCAGCCCCAACAGCTTAAAACTCAGCTCCCAGTTTCTGCAGGTTACGAGCCTAGACCTCTGCTTAGGGACTCACAAGGCTGGAACTTTGGTTGGTCATGTTCCTTTTAGGAACCATGGGTCCTTTCTCAAGCCCACACAGCTGTCAGCCAAGTTTAGTTCTTTATAGGTGCAGGTAAGAGCCCTCCTCCTCTGCTTTAGTCTGAGTCAGCGCCTCACTCTATTGCCCAGGCTGCCCCGGAATTCACAATCCTGCTTCAGCCTCCCTGGTGGCACGATCACAGGTGGATGGCACCTCACATGGCCCTTTCCTCTCTTGTTATGGGTCCAGGCCCTTCAGCTCCCAGAGACGGTTCCTGGCCACGTGCTTCCCCTCTGCAGCCTCTCACCGTGCAAATCCCCCCCAATTCCACGTCTCTGATCTCTTGATCCAGATTTAAGGAGTTGAAGGGATGAAGTCAGCTGGATTATCTCCACTAAAACAATTTACAAACATAGTTTATTACATAGTTTATTATGAAAGCCACAGCCAGACAGCCAGATGAAAAGGTCTATATGGCAAGGTCCACAAGGACCAGGAGTCCAGACACTCCAATCCTGTGGAGCTGAGCCTGTCTCCCTCCAGTTCACTGATGAGATGCTCACCCACAGCAATGCTCACTTAAACCTCACTATGGAGGGCTTTTTGTTTTGTTTTGTTTTTACTGAGGTTTTCCTGTAGATGTGGCAGATAAAGTCACTGCCCATTGGTGATTGAATTTGTTTTCTAACTGTCTGTCAGACAGAGAGTGTTCGCTGGGCAGCAGGATCCTGCAGGCTACCTTGGGATTCTGAGTCATGTCCGTCTTCCCCCACTATGGATGTGGCCATCTTTGTTGAGGGCCCTGAAAGTGCAGGGTGCCTGGCAACATGGGCGGAGCCAAATCAGCACAAATAAAGGCAGAGGGGTCTTCTGCTCCATGCCAGCCACCACACTGGACACTTCACAGGCCTCCTTTCAGCCAATTCTCCCTTCTGTGCAAGCACCATTAGCTTCTGTACAGATGAAAAAAAATCTAGGCTCAAATGACTTCAGAGATCTCTCTGAAATCTGAAATGGTAGAGATGGGATTTGAACTTAAAGAGTCAGGAACTCAGGATCTCAGTTCCAGGTTTATGACTTTCTATCCTGTCAATCCTCTTGCCTCACTCTGCCCATCTATAGAGTCAGGTAGACAGAATATCCATGAGACTGGAGAGATGGCTCAGAGGTTAAGAGAGCTTGCTACACTGCCAGAGGACCAGAGTTCAGGTCCCAGCACCCACATCGGGTAGCTCACAAACGCCTGGAACTCCAGCTCCAAGGGATCTGATGCCTTCTCTGGCCTCCATGGTCATCTGTTCACACATGTGCACACTCACTCAGACACATACATACACATAATAAAGAAAGGAATTGTGTCTTCTAAACAGCAAGAATTGCAAGAAGCTGAGCGTGGAGCTGCTGGCCTCAGTCTTTAGCTCTTGTTGTCCATTTACTGGGAGAGGTTGTCTTATAGTTAACCCCAAGGACTCAGAAAACAACCAAGGCAATAAACCATCTTGGAGATGTCAAAGCTCTGACCAGGAGAGCCAGCAACTGGACCCTGGGGACAGCAGCAGTGTGTATAGGGACTGAGGCAGAGTAGTTGAGTAGGCACAGATCTCCCCTATCCCCCACAGAATCCTCTAGTTCTAGTCCTGTGTGCGCAGGGTCCCAAGTCACTGAAAGAACCCAGCAATCCATGTTGCCTGAAAACAAACGGCTTGTTTAAATCAGAAGCAGACAGCCCAAGCAGAATTGTCCCCATAGACTGTCTTTCAAGCCTCTTTATTAGGCGCCACGAGGTCTTCTAGACAATTGGCCCAAAAGGAGAAGTGGTTAATTACTGTTCACGTTGCCTAATTGGGAAGCAAAGACCTTGCAGGGTATTTGGAGGTCTGTCTTAGAAACACAAACCAGCAAGAGAAAATATGCGTGTTTACAACAGTCTTGGTGTCCTCCCCCCAGTGAAGGCAGAGGAAAGGGAAGAAAATCTTTTGAAGCATGGCATATAGGCCACGTCTGGCAGGATAGGATTATTTCAGAAGCCGACTCTGAACGGGTGCAGCTGGGCCAACTAAAGGGCTCAGTGGGTAAAGGTGCTTGCTGCCAAGCCTCATGACCTGAGTTTGATTTCCCACATAGTGGAAAGAGAGAACCAACGTCTGCAAGTTGTGCTCTGAGCTCCACATGGGCTCTGTGCTACTCATGCTTGCCCTGCCTTCCTGCACACACACACACACACACACACACACACACACACACACACACACAAACACACACACACACACACACACACACATACACACACAATCAATCAATCAATCAATCAACCAATCAATGTGACAAAAGAATTTGAGCAATTGACATTTGTCACCAGGATGCTGACAGCAGTTGGATGAGGTGGATGTTCACGCCCATTTTGCGGATGAGATAATGAAGTCTGGGGAGAAACTAAGTTTATGGAATCCCGGCCCCCTAGTTTCATCTACAGGTGGGGCTCAGCACCTGGACACATGATGATGGGGTTGAGATGGAGAGAACATGAGAATCTAGCCACAGTGGGTGAGGCGCAGCAGGCCAGGCTGCCTTGGACCAGATGGTGCCTGGGGGCATCCTGGTTGGCTTTGCTGGGCCCCACTTGGGCATCAGAGATGAAAGCACTTTCTGAGCTCTGCTGAAAATCTTGACATGGGAGATGGGGAGATACCAGCGTCTGGCCAGAAGCAGCCATGGCTGCCAAGATGCCTGGGAAGGCAGGAGAATTTTGAGACGGTATGGAACACAACGGAAACAGACCAGGATTAGACCAGACGCACTGGGACAACAGTTCCCTGGGGCTGCGCGTCTATGCACACAAAGAAGCGGCCTCGAGACTCAAACCCAAAGAGGTTTCTTATGTCACCTACATATCACTTGAGTCACCCCAAAGCCGTGACTTCCTGAGCTCTGTCCTCTTATTACTTGGATTGAACTTGCTCTCTCTTTCCATCACCCTCCCTACCAATACCAGGAAATATCTGTGTGGGCTCCCGGAAAATGATTCTCTTCTGGGCAGCAAATATTTCCACTGCAAGGCAATGTCCCCCTTCTTGTCTGGGGAAATCAAATTAATGATTTATTGGGGGAAGTACTCGAGGTTAGTTGTTTTATTGCTGTGGCCAGATATTCATGGGTTGGAAGGGGTGGGGCTGTGAAAGAAGCTAAGGGGAACTCAGAAGGCATTGGCACCTTCTGTGTCAGAAGTGACAATGTAGGATGGTGTCCCCCAGAACACAAGGACACAGATGTCTTAAGGTCTTGGAAAGTACAGAGACTCTGATGGAGTTTCTGGATTGAATGCCACATCTGGCATGAACACATCATCAGGATTCTAGGAGGGACCACTTTCCAAAACATCCAGGTTTCCTGTAACCCTGGTGTCCCTGAGCCATGACAGCCCACAGGGTCAGCCAGGCTCTGAGACCTGGCTCTTCATCAGGATGAGAACAATGTCAGTGATTAGGATGAGGAATGGTGATGTCAATGGTGACAGCCAACATCCACTCAGTATTTGACCAGCTAGCTCATGCTGTGTGCAGGATTTTGTATGGGACAGATGATGTCACCCAACCTGAGTCTGTAGCAGAGGCAATGGAGACTCATGGACATATCACCCACCTGCCCAAAGTCACATAACTATGGAGGCTGGGAGCCAGGACCTGCACATGAGTTGTCCAATTCCAAAGCCTGTTCTGTACACAGCTCTGGAGCCATTGTATCACTTGGGATAAAATCACATGCTTCACAGTGGCAAGGAGGTTGTTTTAGGCCATTGGGGAACATCCTAAAAGGGGGACTTTGGGGAGGCTGGGGATGTAGCTCAGTTGGCATCAAGCCCTGGCTTCAATCTCTACCACTATATAAAAGCACCAGCCCTCTGGAGGTGAAGGCAGGAAGATCAGGGGTTCAAAATCATCCTCAGCCTCGCCAGCCTGGGGTACACAAGAAGCTGTCTTAATAACAACAGCAGCAGCAGCAACAGCATCGGCAGAGTGGGCAGGGCTGGGTTTCAGAATGCTGCTCCATTTTCTCTCTGCTTTCTGGCCACCACAAAGTGAACTTCACTCACTCTCGCCCCAAGCAAGCAACAGGATTGTGCATAGAAACCTCCAGAACTGTGTACCCAAATAAATCTATACCCCCTTTTAAATCTCTTCTATCTGGTATTGGTTTCTCCAGCCACAGAAAGCTAACATGCTGGGCTTGGCTGTGATGCTCTCTGCCAGAGGAGACAGAGAGAGGGTCTGTTGAATCTGGAGGGCGGGGCCGCACTTCTCTGAACTAGACGGCCCAGCTCTTACCTCGACCTTCTTCTCCCCTCTCCTCCAGATCTGCCCACGCTAGCACCCCTAGGTACGGCTGGCCCTACATTTCTTGTACTTAGTGCAAACGACCCGAGAAAGATAACCCACTCTGTGGGTCCCCACTCTTGGTGGTGGCAGGTCAGCCGGAATAGACGTGACTTCTGTGGAGATGGGGAAAGGAGACTCTAGGGAGCATCAGTGCAGACCAGGGATGGAAACTGAATTGTGGGCAAGTGACATCAGTGTGTGGTCACCTGGAGCAAGAGAGAGTACATGGGGGTGAAGTGGGGAGCCTGTCTCCCCTTGAAAGGTATCGTCGTGACTAAAAAACGAGCAATGATTTTTAAAAAGTCCTCAAGTTTATATGCACTTTAAACAGCTTGAATTTATATTCAATTCAAATACTTTTAGATTAAAAATTATTGAAAAATTTAAATTATGTGTATGTAAGGGGATGTGTCCATATTGTTAGACTTCCTTGCCACTCCCCCAGCTACAGGACCACACGTGCACTGGCAAGATGGCTTAGCCATCCCAGGGCCTTACGTCCTATGTAATCCACGCACTGCTTGATCACATAATTTGCTCGCAGCATGATCACGTAACCTATGCGCATGCATGGCACAGCTACACAATTTGTCGTTTAAGACCCCCAGTCTACAACATTATTATGTCAGAAACTAAATCAGGGCTGGAAAAGAATGAAGTATTGACGCGACAACACACAGGAGAATACGATCCTAGTTGAAAGAATCCTAATTGTGCAGATCCATGTATGTGAATATCCAGAAGAGGACAGCCATCTCTTCCAGAGGCCTTGCCTCCCTTTGGGAACATCTGTGAGGCATGTGACTTGGAGGATGACAGAATGGACCCTGGGCCAGGCCTCCTACAGTAGAACCCTTGCTCTACCAAGTACTATCTGGTTACCTTGGTAAAGCTACCAGACTCTTTGCCTCAGTTTCCTCTTCTTTGAAATGGGGGTAATGGTTGTGCTGACCTCACGGGGTGTGATGAAGGTCAAATGATTTAATACACATAGAGCACTTAGCCCCCCACCTCGTGAACATCGTAAGTGTTAGCTGTCACTCTGCCTTCAGCTGCTGGGGCGCCTGTGTGTCCTCTGCCCTTCAGGCCAGAGGCTGATTGGTAATCTCTGATGTCTGGCCTTGCACAAGGGCGGACAGGAAATGAATGGAACACTTATTCTCACGATGGGGGAGAGGAGATGACTGATCCCTTGGCTCATATTTCTTGTGGATCTGCTAACCTAAGAAGTTTAGGAATACTTCCCTCCTGACCAGTTCTTGTCCATCCTTTGGTATAGCCCAGAGCAAGCTCAGCCAGGCAGGGACTTTATCAGGTCTCCAACTTGCCTTGGGAAAGGACAAACATTTGCTAGTGGATATAAGGTGTTATGCTTTGATTTCTGTTGCTGTGACAAAACACTCTAGCTGAAAACAACACTACGACCTTGGGAAGGAAAGGACCTATTTAATATTACACTTCCAGGTCACAATCCTTTCTTGGGGGAAGTCAGGGTGGAAACCCAAGGTAGAAGCCACACAGTGATGCCCTTTCCTGGCTAGCTCAGTTAGCTTTCTTATATGGCTCAGGCCCACTTGCCTAAGGATTGTGCAATGCCTGGGCCCTTCCACACAGTCTTCAATGAAGAAGACAAGCCCTCATAGACATGGCTACAGGCCAATATGACCTGGAAAGTCCCTCAACTGAGACTCCCTCAGATGACGACTCTAGGCTGTGTCAAGTTGAAAGCTGAATCTGAAGAGGGCACAGGGCTATTCTCATTCAGGAAACTCAGAGAGGATCAAGGGAGCCACAATCCAGCAGGAATCCCCATGCTATGGCAACCTGTGGGCTCCCTGTCCACACGGGCCATCCAGGCTCACTCATGGGGCCTTAGGGTCAGTCATCAGGCCATTTTGTGAAGATTTTCACACCAGCGTTATGTTACTCCACCTGTGAATAACTTCTTGAGGCCTGCCTCTTGGGTGGGCCCTTCACTTGTAAGGTCCCCAAAGAGAGAGTTCTGTGAAGGAACCCTCTTTGTCCACCCATCTAGGCCTGAGTGGGCTAGAGGGGGCTCTCAGGTCAGGAGTCACAATGGCTACAAGACAGTTGGAGGCAGAGCCGCCCAACTCCAGGGAACACCTTCACCTGGTGGGTGGGCTGTGTGCCATGAGACTTGACAGGTAGTCTTTGTAGGAAACCAAATCCTCCAAACAGGGGCCAACACATGTAATCACACCAGGCTACAAGCTCCTGCCAACCTAAAACCCGTTTCTTTCACAAATCCCAGAACAGACTTTTATGGGGTAAGAACCCCTAGCATGAATGTAGCTCAATGTTAAGCCCCTCTTTCCTGTGTATGGAGCATGAGGGTTTGTTATGGCCATGCGGTCTGTTTCCAATTCCACTATTGGAGAAACCACAGAGGGTAGGGGTGAGAGGTGTATGTGTGGATCGTTCCTGGTCTTCTAATACCCCAGGGTGACTCAATTACATCTGTAAACAGTCCTCAATAAAATTAGCTTTCGGTTGCCTAGAAGGCCACATTCGGTTTTGATTCAGTAGAAATGCGGAGGGAAGGCCAGATCAGAAATCATTTAGTCTTTCCTAGGAGGGGCAAAAAGGTTGACTGGTTTGAACTAGTCCGACAGGTCCTGGTCCTGGAAGCTTGGTTCTCAGTGCAGCAGAGGTGGTGGGACCTTTGAGAGGCGGGACTTAGAATAAGGTCAGTAGGTCACTGGAAGATGAGACCTTGGAAGAGATTAATGTAGCTCTCTTGGGCCCCTGGTTGCTTTTTGAGATTATTATAAAAGTCCAACACCGGCCCCTCCTTGCTCTCCAGCTTCCTTTCTGACCATGTGATCTCTGCCTCTTGCACATGCTCTCACCAGAGCTAGTCACCATTCTGTTTGGCCAGCCTCTAAAACAAAATAAACCCTGGAAGAGCCTCCTCACCTTGGTTAGGTTGTTAAGCAACAGAAAAGAGATGGGTACAGGAGGTAAGCAGAGGGGTTAGTCATCTGCCATGAGATAGATGGACTGGGGGAGCAGTGGGCTGCCACTCCATAGGGGCTGGACGACTAGACGGTGTGATCAACCTTAGTCCACTTTTGCTTCAAGAGTGCTGATGAGGGACTTCCTGCCCAGAATCTCCAAACAAGAGTGATCCACTTGTTGGTACACGCCACCCCCCTCTGTCTTAGCTAGGGTTTCTATTACTGCGAAGAGACACCATGACCATGACACTCTTATAAAGAAAAGCATTTAATTGGGGTGGCTTGCTTACAGTTTCAGAGGTTCAGTCCATTGTCATCATGACGGGGAGCATGGCGGTGTGCAGACATGGTTCTGGCTTACAACAGGAAGTGGTCTGTGACACTGAGTGAAGCTTAAGCAAAAGAGACCTCAAAGCCCACCCCCACCATGACACACTTCCTTCAACAAGGTCACATCTACTTCAACGAGGCCACACCTCCCAATAGTGCCATTCCCTATGAGTTTATGGGGGCCAATGACATTCAAACTACCACACCTTCTATTTATTCTGTTATTCAGAATCCCTCATCTGTGAGTGTGTTAGTTATTTTTCTGTTGCTGTGATAAAACACCGTTACCAAAGCAGTTCGAGGAAGAAAGGGTTTGTTTTAGCTTATGGTTCTCCACAGTAGTGGGGAAGGCCTGGCATGGTAGCAGCATCAGGATGCTGACTAATCACATTTTTCATCCACACAAAGGAAGCAGAGGGAGAACAGGAAGTGAGCCAAGGCTAAACTCTCAAATACCACCCCCAGTGAGCTATTTCCTCCAATAAAGCTTCAATTACTAAAGGTTCCATAACCTCCCCAAACAGCGCCACCAACTGGGGACATGAGTTGGTGGAGGACATGTCTCATTCAAAGCATCACAATGAGCAAGGTTTTGGAAGATCCTCGACATCTTGTTGGACTAAGAAGAACAAATCTTTTTCTCACCTGTGTACACATGTGCACCTTTGTCTCAGGGTCCCGGTAAATCCAGCGCCACATGAGTGGCTTGAGAGGTCCTCGTTGAGGAGACTGAGCCTTCAACAACCAACAATGGATCTGCTTATAGTCAAGGCTGACCTGCTCAAAACGGGAGTCACCAAAGTCACCCCTCATGTTCTGGACTGATCTCTTCCTGATTGCATTGTCTCTGTTCTGAGGTTTACCCAGTCCTCCATCTCTAGCTACCAACCTTCCCTCAGGCATCAGGCTGTGTCCCTTAAGCTCCAGGCTCTCTGGTTCCCTTCAATCATCAGGTTTATTTTCTATCACTATAAGAAAATGCATGAGACTGGATGTGGTGGTTTGAATGAGAACAGCTCCTTAGGCTCACATGTTTGAATGTTGGCTTGCCAGTGCCTAGAACTATTTGGGCAGAACTGGATGTGGCCTTGATGGAGTAGGTGTGGCCTTGTTGGAGGAGGTGTGTCACTGGGGGTGGGCTTTGAGGTTCCAAAAGTCCACACCAAGACCAGTCTCTCTCTCTCTCTCTCTCTCTCTCTCTCTCTCTCTCTCTCTCTCCTCTCTGCCTGCAACATGGGGATCAGATGGATGTAAGCTTTCAGAAACTGCTTCAGCACCATGCCTGCCTGCCTGCTTCCTGCCATGACGATAATGGGCTAATCCCCTGGAGCTCTAAGTACCCAATTAAACTTGTTCTTCAATAAGATGCCTTGGTCATGGGTCTCTTCACAGCAATAGAACAGTAACAAAGACACTAGGTCTTATTTTTTTTTTTTTAAAAGTTTATTTGACTGGATAAAAGGAGAAAAGAAGGCGGCCAGTTGAGCTAACATCCCCATCTCTGCTTCCTAATCCATCAGGATGAGAGTAGGCAGTTTCCTCCTGCCACAGTCAGGAGCAGGTCCTACCGCCCGCCCTTCCCCACCATGATGGACCATATGCCTTAAACCACGAGACAAAATAAAATTTTCTCCTTTAAGTCGATTTAGTCAAGTATTACCTTAGCAACGAGAAAAGTAAGGAAGCCACTCAGCAGTAAACGATGACTGTAAAACTATAACTGACAGGATGGCGAATATTCATGAATGTTTTCTTTATAGTCTAAGCGCTTTCTGTGTATTTAGTCTTTTAGTCCTTTATAACAATGCTGGGTGGTGGACCGTGTTACTTTTCCTACTTTACAGATGAGAAAACTGAGGCATGGAAAAGTTGGGACACTTCTCAAGGCCACACCGTAATGATAAATAAAAAAGAAAGACGAAATGGGTACCTTTCGGAGGGCTCTGCCAAGGTATGCCACTGAGCAATCCTGCCTCGTCCGACAGAGTTAGTGCAAGAGGTTTATTGGGGGAGGGGGAGGGAGAGAGTGAAAGAGCGAAAGGCTGTGTTGGAGTGGGGACATGAGAGAGGCAGGCAGACAGACAGACAGACAGACAGAGAGAACAGGGAGAACCTGGTAGAGACAAGAGGAAAAAGAGAGGCAAGGGAAGCAAGATGGGTGAGAGGGGGGCAAGAGAGCGAGCTGTCCCTGGGCAGCACTTTTAAGGGGTGCACATGTCGCATAGCGGTTGGTGGAAAGGCGCCTGGCGACAGGTGCTGATGCAGCTTAACTGCTTCGGTGGCAGAGACAGGCTGCTGCTGAGGCAGAAAGTAACACACGCAGGAAGAACTTGGTGAGCGGGAGAGAGCTGGGAACCTGGCCCCCGCCCCAGAGCCCAGGTCCTTCACACCTGATTCACTCCTTTGCTCTGGGATTACAGGGCAAGAGGCAGAGCTCAGGGGATGTACTTGCTAAGGACACTTGAGTGGTGTCATCCACACGATGGGAATTAAAGCACCTTCTACCTTTCTTCTCTTGGAACAGAACTGTGTGTCCACACACTTGTTGCTCTGGAGGTATCATAGTGGATCCATGGCTGAATTTTTTCTTTCACATGGGGTTTCATGTAGCCCAGGCTAGCCTTAAACTCAATATGTAGCTGAAGATGACCTTGGGTTTTTGACCCTAGGGCCTGCACCTCCTGAGAGCTGTGATTACAGGCATGCACTAGAATGCCTGGTGACTGAACCCAGGTTTTCACGCACGTTAGGCAAGCCTTTCACCCACTGAGCTATATCCCCAGTCCTGAGGTTTGACCATGCACCCTGCTTGATGCTTAAGGAAGGACAGAAGGAGGTGGGCAGAGAACTCCAGTTCCGAGCAACCTGGACACAGAGGTCTGCGTGAGAAAGACGGGGCAGTCATGCCTCCTGCCTCCAATAGCTGTACTCACAGACGCCTTGGATCCTAGTTCTTGGAAAGTGTAGCCAGATGAATTTGCATAAGTACCACATATCATTCCCTTGGATATTTTAAAAAAAACAAGAGAAGGAAATGCAAATGTAGAATATGTACAAACTTTAACTTGATTTACTTACAATTTGCTTCTTTTATTAAGGCGTTCCAAAGGTTGACGTGCTTCGACAGAGTGGAAGCCCATAACTATGGCAAGGCGGAAAACAATCCCAGAGTCTAAAAGAGCTGATAAGATTTAGCATCTGTTTGGACCAATGCTTCCTGGCAGCTTGTTGAAAAGGGGAAATAAGATGTACTACATAGCTCTTACTATTGGTAGAGGAAGCTGGCCAATCCCTCTGGCAAGACAAAGATTTTTCCTGGTACCAGATTCTCAAAGAAATTCCTTATGAGGAATCTCCTGAAGAGAACCCAGTGGCTGGCCTCATTTTGAAACAATGGCACCTGAGGCCTAATTTTCAAGGCCTTGGGTGGATTTGAGAGGGTGACACACTTGCCTAGTTCCCAAGGACTTGGAAAACGGAAAACATTTGGTTTCTTGGCTGAGGGGTTAAAATCCTCATCACAGATCTCAGCATCCAGTATTATGGATGTCTGGACAGGAAATCATCTCCAGAAAGTGCTGTTGTTAAAGAAGGGAAGAGTTTAGTTAAAGCCCATGAGTTACACACAGCTCTCGGTCACACATAGTGAGCCAGCATCCAGGAGGAGGGTGGGGCGCAGGAGCAGGAAAGGGCCAAAGGACAGTGACAGAATGGCCGTCAGGTCAACAGCAAGGAGCATTCTGGATTGAAATCCCAGCGTCACTGCATCAGGATCTTCAAGAATGGCTGACTCGGGTCCAGCACAGCGCTTCCCAAAGCTGCCAGCTGAAGGAGGGGCAAGGCTAAGTCAAAGGGGAAACTGCCCCATTATGGCTGATGAAACCTATAGAGTACCCTCAGTCAGCCCCTGTGAGAAGTCAGGACCTGTGAATGGCAGTCGGCAGAATAAAGAGCAACAGGGACACTTCTCTCTCACACTGCAATCTTCAGAAACAGGATTGTAGATTAATTATACATGAAACATTTACAGAAAAGAAGACCCAACTGTGAAGACCAGAAAGCAAGAAGAGATGATGGTTGAACGAAAACAGGAAGAGGGAGTTGTAGACTTTGCTACCTACAGGCAGAACAGTGACTGAGATTTTAAAATGGATTAAGTAACAGATAAGATGTAGCTGAAGAGAGAATCAATGAAGTGGAGCAGACATCCAAAGAGATTACCAAGAATGCAAACGAGTAGCAAATGGGGAAAATATGAGTGAGACACAGAACACAGAACGAGTCCTCACAAGAAACAACAGGAAAGGCAGTGAGGAGATTACAGTTAAAAAGATAGTATAGCAAAATGTTTCCCTGGGTAAAGGCCCTTGCTACCAAACTTTACAACCTGAGTTCAATCTCTGGTTCCCACATGGTAGAAGGAAAGAACCAACTCCTATAAGTTGTTTTCTCTCTCTTTCTCTCTCTCTCTCTCTCTCTCTCTCTCTCTCTCTCTCTCTCTCTCTCTCTCTCACACACACACACACACACACACACAAATAAATAAATAAACGTAAAATATAAAATGTTCATAAGGTGGAGAAGGATGGTGGACCAGCACAAGGCCTCACAGCACAGAGTTCTCTGCATTTTCTTTTTTGCCTCACTGGTCCCAGGCACAAAAGTGAAAAAGCCAGAAACCTGGCGAATGGGCACAGGCCAAAAGGGAGGATTCAGTCCTAACAAAAGCCATCTTATTCTAGCCACTGGCCCAAGGAAGAGGCATTCAGGCACGAGGGAATGCTTAGACAACAGTTTCTGGACTCTAGCCAAACATCACAGAGCAAATGAGGACCCCACTCTCACGACTACCATGAAAAGCCTTGAGGGAAGTCTAGGCTTCTGTATGTGAGTAATTGTATGAGGCACCCCAACACTCCTGCTGGGGTGGCACCAGAGGAGACCAAGTAGGGAGCTGAGACATTCATCTGAGCAGGCCAGTAATGAGGTGATGCCTGGGGTACTGCTGGAGACCACCTGGGGAGCCAGAACCTCACACAGTACCCGGAAGGACCCCTTCCTTGGGTGCCAGTGACCACAGGGGAGGAACCTGGACTTTCAGCTCTAACTGGGAGAACATCAGCACACACCATGTTCTCTTGCCAGGGCAGTGTCAAAAAAAGTCAGCTGCCCTATTTCAATTCTGTGCTGTGATTAAAATACGCCAACAAAAAGCAGCTTAAGGAGAAAAGGGTTAATTTTAGGTTATAGTTCCAGAGGGACAAAGTTCATCATGGGGTGGACGAAGGCATGGCATGGGGCAAGAGCAGGAAGCTGGCTGGTCACATTGCTGTCACACGCAAGAGGCAGAGAGTGACAACAGGAAGTGGGGTAAGGCTACAAATCCTCAAATCCCTTGATTTGTAGATGCATCACTCCAATCCCAGGATTTGTCCCCATGTGCCCTTCTCCTCATAGGTCTGCCTCTGTGTCTTTAGTGTTTTCATAAGGACACTTGTCATATAGGATCAGGGGCCACCCTAAGGATCTTCTCTCATACTGATCGCATGTGAAGATATTATTTCCAGGTAGAGTCACATTCAGACACTGGGGTTGGAACTGGGTCAATTAAACCTGTAGTACCATCAGTCAATGGTCATTCGGAGAACAGACAGGCCTGGGAGGAGCGAGACAGGATTAGAGTGTCATCCAGACTTATGGACTGTGTCCAGGCATTGGAGTTCGACATAATGGAAGACTGCTCACCCGAGTGAGCCTGCTAGCAAGGAGGGAAGGGCCCAGGAGGCCTGGGCAGCTGTGACCCTATGTTGAGCCTCACAGACAATGAAAACCCAGTTAAATTAAACTGGACCCCAAGACCATGGTTGCAGGACTCTCTGGACCTCAAGTGAGGCTTCTGATGGGCTAGACCCCTACATGCAAATAGCCCTAAACTCACAGCCTGCCAAACACATGGGAGGCCAAGGGCTTCCGTGGGACTGGAGGAGTGGACTGAACAAATAAACAGAGGGAAACAGAAAATAGCCAGAGCTAGAGCTTCCTGCCCAGTGCTGTTCAGGACTCAAGTCTGTCCTGGCCTCTGGGCATTTTCCAGCCCCGGGTGAAGATATTTCCAGTTGGACCAAATGACTGACAGTTTTTTGAGGCCATATGCTTCCTGGGTGTCCTATTCTGCTGTGGCCTGCACATGTGAACAACAGCTGGCACACATCCAGGTGGGGGAATGATCTGGAAAGCCAGGTGCCCACCCCCAGGCCACGTTTTCCGTACTCATTCTGGGAACAGAGAAGCCTTAGAAGTAGACCGTTTGCTCTTGCTCATCCAAAAAATAGACCTCAGGGCATCAGAGCAGTGATGAATGCCCAGGACAGTGGAAACACAGTTGGGGGTAAGATGGGGTCTGACCCCAGGCGAGAGTCCCCAGCTGGGGCCAGTGGTTTCTCCTAATGACATTAACGCAATGACATTTGCACTATAGCACCATTTCTAATTCTTGCTAATGGTGACATTTCTAACCAAATTTTCCAGGTTTGATACTTGTACCTATTTCTTATGATAGAAATCTTGGGTCCCAAAGACATGTGCATAATTGTGTATGGCTGTGTTTGTAGGATAGTTTCCAAATGGCAATACCATTTTTATTACCAACAATAAGACTACTGAATCCAGTTTAGGTTTTATTGGCGGTTCTTTTTGTCTCTTTGTTCCATTTGGAATGCACAAATTACTGTGTCTAAGTCACTTGAAGCAATCCCTGTGAGGTTAAGCCATCAATTGTGTATACAGGGCCATTTGTTTCCATTTGTTTTCTCTGTTAGGAGACGGTTTTTATTCTTGTCGGTTTAATTTTGTTTTTCAGTTACATAAACTGTTTATAAGGTCCTAAAGACAACTCACAAAATGAGGTTACACTGTGAGTGGCTTATTTATCTACTGTTTCTTATTTTCTTAAAAAAATTGTTTCTAATTGTGTATATATGCGTATATGGAAGGGGTATGTTCATGTGTGAGTGTAGTACCCACAGAGGCCAGAAGAAGGCACTGGGTACCCTGGAACTAGAGTTACAGGAGATTGGAAATCACCAGATGTGGGTGCTGGGAATTAAACCACATTTCTCTGTAAGAGCAGCAAGTGCTCTTCACTGCTGAACCATTGCTCCAGATTCTAGTTTCCTTTTAAAACATAAAACCAATTATATTTATGCTTTTTTGTGTGTTTTATTGTGTTTATACTTTTTTTTCTTGTGTGAATGGCAGTATCTTGCACACATTCTTCTCTTGGTCTTTCTGAGGAAGCAATATATCCCGACAATAAAAATTTCACCGTGAGCTGGGGAGATGGCTCCTTGTGTAAGTTCAAATCCCTTGGGTAAGTTCAGAACCCACCTGAAACCCCAGTCTTAGTGAAGGATTGTCTACACTAGGTTGGCCTGTGGTCTTGTCTGTGGGCAATTCTTTAACTAAGTTAACCCATATGGGATGACCCAGCCCACTGTGGGTGGCACCATTCCCTACGCAGAGGTCCTGAACTGTGTAGGAGTACAGAAATGGAGCTGAGCACCAGCCAGCACACGAGCAGGCATGCCTTCATTTCTGTCTGCTCTTGGCTGTTGAAGTGCTGTGACCCCACCTGCCTCAGCTGTGACCTGCTGCCATGACTTCCCTGCAGGGCTGGACAGACAACCTGCAACTGTGAACTCATAAGCTCTCTCTACCTTGTTGCTTTTTGGTCGGGGTGTTTCATCACAGCAACCGAAAGGGAAGTAAAACAAGTTCTTGCCTGGACAGTCATCAGCCAGGTGGGGCTGGGATCAGATCAGAACAGCAAATGAGGAGATGGTGACGTCAGAGCTCAGCCTCCCCAAGGACACTCCCCCCTATACTTAGCTCGAGATCCTTCCTGAAGTCTCATGCGGTGTTGACACTACATAAATAACTTATGTTGTACTGTTTAAGGGATAGCCGCAAGGGAGGAAATGTCCACACGTGTTCAGTACAAACACAAGTACTCCCACCATGAATGTTTTCTATCTGTGGTGGATGTGGGATGTGTAGACACAGACTGTACTTCACTGCCATTGATGAATGGGGCTCAGGCTGTGAAAAGTCACGGGTATAAAGCCGAGTGACCTCCAAGGCAAAACTAGCTTGACCTTGGGCAATCTGCTTTGCTGTCAGAGGCTCAGTCTTCCCTCTGGGAAATAAGAATCAACTTCCTATCTTGTAGAGGTATCAGGGGGATTAAGGGGGATCAAACACAAGAGGTACCTGGTGTTGAGAAGGCATGGCAAAAATGATCGTCTTCAAACAGCTCCAACTGGATAGGTTGCTGTTTGCTAAATATGTCCTGAGCTGGAGCTCCAACTGTTTATAAGCCTGCCACAGCTGCTGCCAAGCTACGTGACACTGGACGAGTCCCCTTTCCTCTCCGGGACCTGGTTTCCACAACTTGAAATGCAGAGGGTTGGTCAGGATCCCCACTCATGCGTGGATGGTTTAAATTATATCCGGAGATGGTTTCTATTAGCTTCTAGAAAGGCAAGATTTGGGGTACCACACTTGATCTGCTGCTGAAGGAGAATCTGTAGTGTATTTGACCCCAGCTGATCCTGGGCACACTGATGTTTGAGATGCAAAGCTCCAGCTGATCTCTAAGGCTCTGATCTTCTCTGTCTTAGCTTCCCTGCCTCCCCATTACCACTGTGGCCTCTCTATTATGGCCACATGAACTTAACTACCGTCCAAATCACTACACAGTGCCTCTCAAGCCTTACCATAAGCAAAAAGCTTTCTCAGAGCACCCAGCACAAGGTGATTCCTTGAACAGCTATTCCTAGGACCACTGGTCAGCTTTTAACTACTATAATGAAATTCCGGAAACAAGGTGTTTTATAAAGAAAATAATTAGCTTATACTTTCCAAGTTCAAACAGAATAGTACAGGCTCAGTGGGAGCTTGCCCTGTGTGACCCACGTCACCTAACATCACATGGCTGGTGGTATGTCGGGGCAAATGTTGGGAAGAAGCAATTTTATCTCAAGTCAGGATTTTAAAAGGCTGAATTGGACAAGTGTGGGCTCTTGTAACAACTCTCCCAGGAAAACCACCTTTTAAAGTCAGAACCCAATGACCCAAGGACCCAGGAGGCCTTGGCTCTCTGAAGCTCCATAGTGCCTTCTAATACCATCCTTCAATCATAGTGGACCTGCAGGGGACACAATTAAACAATTAAATCACACCCAATCTCTAGCAATTTGTCAGATAATTTAATCACATCCTCGCTAGTTACCAATCATCTGTTTTCTCTTGAGCTGCTACATAAGCCACAGACAGTCACGGTCGTTTATGGATGCGAACATGCTTGAGAATACATGGTTAGGCAGTTTCATCCTTGTGCTCACATCTGAACTAGGACAGCCATGACATGACAAGGTCGCGTACCAGATGGGATCACCCGCAAAGAACACACTGGTATGTGGACAGCTGATGTATAAAACGTTCTCACTGAATCTTTATGCTGAGTGTGTTGTCCTACGCCTGTTTCCAGGTGTGACTCCTGCTTTGAGGCAGGAGGGTGGCTTAATCCCAGGATTTCAAGATGAGCTTGGGCAACAGATTCCACGTCTTCACAGAAATTGAGAATGTGGACAACTTCTGAAAAACTCAGAGGGATTCCATAACAAGATTTCCACTGTGTGTCCCCCGTCCATTCCTGTCTGTAGGAGAGGCCCAGTACTTAACCATTCCACCAAAACCACATTCTAAGCACAGTTCTGACCTTTAAAAAGCCTCAGGATCTATACTTTCTATTCAACAAGAAAATGTGTGTGTGTGTGTGTGTGTGTGTGTGTGTGTGTGTGCATGTTCATATTTGGAGGTGTCCCTGTGTACGAGTACATGTGTACATGTGTGTGCATGAATGTGAAGGCCAGGGGTCAACTTCGGGTGTCAGTGTTAGGAGCTGTCCCTCTTATTTTTTGAGAAAAGGTGTCTTACTGAGACCTGGTGCTCACCAATTAGGATTAGCTGACTGGCTAGTGAGCCCCAGGAACCCACCCATCCCTGCCTCCCTGGTGCTGGAATTACAGGCATTTGCCACTATGCAAATTTCTTTTCTTTTCTTTTCTTTTTGGTGGGGGCTGGTGATCTAACCTGGGTCATCGTCCTGGAGTATCAGACTCTTTACTGACTGAACAATCTTCTCAGCTGCAATGGCTGCAGAACTTGATACAACCCTTTTAGGGTTGTATCTGTGTTCAGAACAAAAAGACGTTTCTAGAAAAGACAGTCCTGAGATGTATCTTCAACAAAACAATCCTTTTGAAGAAGAGCCATGCATGCATTGACAGAAACCCAGGAATGAGCTCCGGGCCAACAGCATCTGTGGTGTAAGCCTCTGATGGATGGCTGCAAAGCCACTTAGCACAATTAATTAGGAAGACTGTGCTCAAATACAGAAAAAAAAATGTCTATTTTTCTGTAAGAAAATCAGAATGTGAAACGGCATGTATGATACAATACTGATTGATATTTGGAAACAAGAACTAAAAACGAAGGAACAAAGAACTAGAAGTTATATGAATTATTTCCTGTTCCCATTTATTTCTTTAAAATTTTGCCCATTGTTTATTAAATTTTTAGAAACTTTTTCAGAGACACCAAAAGAAGACTCAGCGATCACCTCAAAAGAATCTGTTTTGTGGGGTGCCGATGTGTGCGGTGACAGATACAAAGCTTCAGGAACAAAAGGAAGCCTCGAGGCCGGAAATCGCCAACTTGAAGGGAGGCCCTAACCTGCAACATTGAGCTGTCTGTCATTTATTCTCCCTTGGTTTCTAAAATAAGATTTTTTGCAGGTAGCCAGTGGGTTCTGTTCTTGCCCAGAGAGTCAAAGCATTCAGACCAAGTGTCCTCCAAAGATCTCTGGTCACAAGGAGCTTCCAGGTCCCTCTTTCCTCCTGTTAGACCTGGAGGAAGTCCCGGGAGGAGGAAAGCCTCTGGTCCTAGACGCATCCTGCCCTGCAGTGACCCACAGTGCACAGTGGCCAGCCTTTCCACCAAGCCACACGTCTCTGGAACACCTCTGAAGCCTTGCCCCTGAGTCCATCTTAAGAAGGGGGCATCGAGCTTTCCTCACAGGAGAAACAAAAGGGATTTTCAACATTCCTGAAAATTGTGATGATCACCACATGTTAGCATCTCAGACACTTCGTATTGACTTTGTATTGGTACAAGTGTCTTTGTGATTAATACCTCTTGGTGCTGGGGTGGGGTGGGGAGTTTGCACTGAGCAGTGTCTCTCGGGATGGCAATTTGGAAATACTATGTAAATGAAGCTTAAGAGACCCATGTGCTGTCTGTCCTGGTGCATCCTGTCTAGGAATCTGTCACAGTGAAACTCGGTGTTGAATCTGGGAGTTCAGTCACAGGGTACTGGATAACGGGGCTATGTCCTGGCAACTGCATCCTTAGGTGACCTTGCGTGTCTGTGTACATCACAGAATGAAGTTAACACAGGCCGAGAGGCAACATTAGGTCATGTGCTCCTAAAGATCACAGTCAAATGTGTGGTCTGTTCACAACTGAAACATTATATGGTGTGTCCCTGACAGGCAGAGGTGGGTTCACAGGCTGTTCTCTGCAGTAAGACTTAGAAACAGAAACTTAGAACAGGTGAAGTTACTGCTAAATAGTACACACTTGCAATGTAATCTGCATGTGTGCATGTGCATGCACAGGCACCCTCTAGCATATATACACTGGGGATGTGTGTATGTGCGTGTGCATGCATACACTGGGGACCGAACCAAAGGCTCCACACATGGTAGGCAGGCTCTCTACCACTGAGCTAGCTGTGACTGCAGCCCCCATCTTTTAACAACTACTTTGAGATGGTCTCACGTAGTTATCCAGGTTGGCCTTTAACTCACTCTGTGTCCCAAGCAGGAATTAATCTTACAACCTCTTTCCTCAGCATTCTGAGGAGCTGGGATTACACCATGCCTGGTTTCTGGTGCAGTTGTGTGTGTGTGTGTGTGTGTGTGTGTGTGTGTGTGTGTGTGTGTGTGTATGTGCTATGTGCACGTTCATGTGTATTCAAGCACATTTGTGTACCTGTGCAAATACATGTGAGCATGCATGCATATGGAGGCCAGAGGACAACTTTAAATGTCATTCCTTATGGCCATCTACCCCCTTTTTTTTTTTTTTTTGAGATGGGCTTTCCCACTGGCCTGGCCTTTGCCACATCGGGCAGGCAGCAAGCCCCAGAGATCTGCCTGTCCCTGCCTCCCCAGCTTTGAGATTACAAGTACACACCACTATGCTTGGCTTTTTAAAAAACTGGGGATCAAACTCAGGTCCTCATGCTTGCAAAACAAGCCTTTTATTGCTGAGCCATCACCCAGCCCTTAGTGTGTGCAGTGCAACGGCATTAATGATACTGCAGATGTGCAAAGAATGACGTCAAAATATGGCCATGGAATACTGAGACATGCTGCGCCACAGGGCTGTGTGATTCTGTCTTAAGAGGAAAGAATCGACACACCTGAAGATCTAAATGCACCAGGTATAGTGGAGCACATCTTTAATCCTAGCGCTCAGGAGACAGAGGCAGGTGGACTTCTATGTGTTTGAGGCCAGTCTGGTGGACATAGTGAGTTTCAGGCCAGCCAAGGTTACAAAGTAGGATGCTGTCTCAAAAATAATCAGATGACTAAACTAACTAACTAAATAAAGCCGCCTCTACGGTTCCTAGCTTGAAAGGCAGATCACTCATGGCTCCTCGGTGGTGGATGTGGATGGTGAGTGAGCACAGGTCCCACCCATTGGAACCTCAGCATGGAGCAGCAGGGAGACAGATAATGGCAGAGAGGCCACTGAGCTGGGACATTGTATCTTGGTCTAACTTTGTAAATAAACCATGGGGAAAGGGGTACACATCCCTTGCCTACTATCCCGGTGAGGACAGGAAGACACAGAGCTTCTCTTGGTTCCATGAAGTCACAGTTCTGCTCCACCCACTCCTGGGCAGCACAGCTCTGAGAGGTTCTGAGGCTTCTGTAAGGACAGCAGAACTCTGAGTGAGGACCTGTGGCTAAATCTCATCGGACTGATGTGGGCTGAGTGCCCACTCTGCCCTTTCGACAACCATGGGCTGCTTCTTGTCTGTGCTATACACTTTCCAGATAACGGGAGTATCCAGGGCCATGCAGCTGGTGAGGGGCAGAGGTGGGA
Source organism: Peromyscus californicus insignis (assembly GCF_007827085.1). Lineage (NCBI taxonomy): Eukaryota > Metazoa > Chordata > Mammalia > Rodentia > Cricetidae > Peromyscus > Peromyscus californicus. Next base: position 71,922,634 of record NW_026294551.1, read on the forward strand.
TTTGAACCAGGGAACCTTCAGCCATGCAGAGCAATGAGGAACAGAAGAAGAGAAGGCTACATTCCAGATTATACATTTCAGAGAATAAGAAATGAGATGGGATGTCAGTAAAGACATACCAGGTCCCGGCTGGGAGGACAGCATGGGACGAGAGGAGCCTCAGGTGGACCCAGAAGATGACTCATTATTGGTAGGGCTCCCAGGAGGAAATGACCATGATGGAGGCTGTCACGAGAATCGCTGACACGTACTGGGCAGATGCCAAAGAGCAGATCAGTCACACCCTCACTACCACCCAGCACAGAAGTTCTCAACCTGTGGGTCGAACGACCCTTTCACAGGGTTCGCACATCAGTTATCCTGCGTATCAGATATTTGCATTACAATTCATAACAGTGGCAAAATTACAGTTATGAAGTAGCAATGAAAATAATGTTATGGTTGGAGGTCACCACAACATGAGGAACTGTATTAAGGGGTTGTGGCATTAGGAAGGTTGAGAACCACTGCCCTAGGAGGTCTGACTTCTTATAAAACATAAATGCTGTCCATGTTAAGCACCAGGTCCCCTTTCTCTTCTCTTTAGCCCCCTTCTGTCTGTGGACTTGCCTACTTGAGGCATCTTCTATGAAACAGATCATAAAGAAATAACATTGGCCCTTTTGTGACTGGTTTATTTAGCTTAGTACGATGTCCTCAAGGCTCATCCATTTTGTAGTGTGTGCGAGAACGTCCTTCCCAGTTAAGGGTGACCAATATGCCACTGTATGCCTTAGTACATTTTACTCATTCCCTCATCCGTCCATTGGTGGCCACCTGGGTTGCTCCTGTTTCAGCTCCTGTGAATAACATCACCAAGAGCTTGAAAGTGCAAACATCTGTTCAAGATCCTGCTTTTAACTTTTTGGGGTAAATATTCAGAGGTAGAATTTTTGGCTAGGTACGGTAAGATATACCTATAATCCCAGCTATTTGGCCGGTTGAGGCAGAAGGACCACAAGTTCAAGGCCAGTCTAGTAAACACAGTGAGACTCTATTCCTTGCCCCGAAGCAGAAATGCCGGATCATGCTGTGACTTCAGCTTTAATTTAAATTTGAGGAACCTCAGTGCGATTTTTTTTTCAAAGTGGCTGCAGCATTTTAGACTCTTAACCTGGGCAACATTAATCCCCAGCCTGTGTCTTTCATTTGATGCATCTCAGAAGTGTGCTTTAGCTACAAGAACCCAGCGATATGGGGCAGGGGCAGGATGAGCAGCTGTTCTTAGAGGGCAGGAAGAAGCCTCGCCCTTCCATGGAAGTGTCCTCAGGGAGATCCCAGGGGGAAGCCAGGCAGGGAATAGGGAATACAGAGGGACTCGGGACACACTGCAGGCTCTGAGAAAAAGGAGACAATGACAAGATTTTATCTGGAAAACTGTTTTGGTGACAAGTCATGGATTTTACTGAGTGTGACAGGTGTCGTGAGACAGATCTTGTCTCTTACAGTGCTATACCGGGGCTGGGAGATCTCTCTTTAAACATTCCTTATTTCCTCAGGCAATTCAGAATTCACTACTACACTTGACATCACATCCTGGGGTCACAGAGACTAGGGCCACAAGGAAGAATTGATTTTAGGGACCACAGACCAGAAGGGAAGCTGATACAGAAATCCACTGAGCACAAGAGCATACAGAGAGGCATCTTTGGGGTGCCGGGGGTATACGCCAGCATAGAGAAAAGTCTTTATTTGTAACTATGCCTGGGAGGAAAAACACCACATTCCAGGGTGTGGCTACATCCTCTCAGCCTCTGAATCCCATCGCTCATGAGGCACAGGTTACTGTTACCCACGAAAGGCCAGCTGCTGGAGGGAGAGCTGAGTCTGTGACACGGCATTTCCAGAACACGGCTGTGCATTGAGATAGTAGAGCCGAGTAAAGGGACTGAGTCCTCTTCGTGTTGTCTTCGGAGGGTCTAGCTTTTGTTTAGACTCAGTCCCCACCCCCAGAGCCCAGTGAAAATAAAGCCAATCTCTTTGAAGCAAAGCTTTCTCGTGAGCAGGAAGGCTGTGGCCTGCTCCGATGCACACCCACCCAAGAGCCATGTGCTGTGTGAACCCAGAGACAGCTGAGCTGCAGATGTGCTGGAGGGCACCGGGCCAGGCTCTGATCACACCCCCAGCCCTCCTGGGAACATCTGCAACAGGACACTTTTCCTTTGCAGGCCACATTGCTCTGGGCCCCTTTTGTTTATCCTCAGCCCCCTCCCTGACAAGCCCTTCCCTTCACCCTCCACGCCCTGGCAGGCTTCCCCTGCAAGTCTGACCACTGTGTGGCGGACATCATTAAATGTCATTGGACAACCAGGAACCTACAAGTCTACCCTAGGGTGGGTAGAGAAGGCTCAGGTTTAACACTGGTAGCACACCTGGGCAGGGGTTTTGTCAGGGTGCAGGCCACTGGCCAGCCAGAGACAGGGAGGGACTGCCAGAGGCACAGCTCTTTCCCTTGAATGCCCCGGAGTCTCCCTCTTCCTGCCCCCCCTCTGCTCCAGGCTCTTTAAACCTCTGCCCCAACCTTCCCATCCCACGCACCCAGCCCTTCACAATCACCCAGAAACAGAAACACCAGCACAACCTTTGCGGCCTCCAAACCCCACCCATCCTTCTCTGGGCTTGGACCGCCTCCTGCTTCTCCACCCCTGGTCACCCCTGCTCTCTCAGTTCTCACGCCCCTTCATGCCCCTTCTTCTCAGGAGCACCCTGCCTTGCCGGTGCTCCTTCCCTCTGTTCCACACTCACCCCTCTCACCCCTGCTTCCAGAGCTCCTGCCACATCCCCGGCATACCTCCTCTCGCCCCTGTTTCCAGAGCTCCCGCCACATCCCCGGCACCCCTCCTGGCAAGGATTCGAAGGAGCTCTGAGGACACACGCCAATGCTCAGTGTCGCTGCTGTGACACAGTCTCGCTTGCCCTTTCCTGCACACATCCGCTGTCTCTTCTACGGCATTCTTCTTGAGTCTCCTCTTCCCACGAAGAGGCTCCTTCTGGTTTTGTAGGTTTCTTCAGACAGGCACCAGAGTCACTCTCTGCTTGTCTGTCTCTGTCTGTCTGTCTGTCTATGATCTCTCCATAGAAACCTCTTGAGAGAGCTCACTTTCTCCTCAGCTTGTTACAGTGGCCCCTGGGCATCGGAGCCAATGCTTACAGCACCCCAGTGTCTCCACCTTGTTCTTGTGTCTTGACACTGAACCTGGACCATCCTTTCTTCCACCCAACTGGCTTCTCCATCCTGCTCCTCACAGCCACCTGGGGAGCACTGAGAAGACCTCCCAGCCCGCCTCCTACCTAACAAAGTAGAAGCAATTCTTCCCCCAAACACCTGTAATGAAGCATCACCACCATCTACTCCTCTGCACCAGGACTGCCAAGCAGTCTTTCCAATGTGCCACCTGCCCTGACTTATCCATGTCCTTCTTCTAACCAGCTAATATGCAAACCCGCTCACATGCACGCTGCCCCAGATCTCCAACTACAGTATCTGGGTGCTGAGCACCCCTCTTGCTATACCTAGGATGTGGAATGTTCTCAAGGCCCACACATTGAAGACTTGGGCTAGCCTGTGGCACTACTGAAAGACGGTATAACCTTTTACACATGGCCACTGCACCTTTGTAAAAAAGCCCTTTGACTCAATGTCTCCGAAATATTCTCCCAAAAGCTCATGTGCTGAAGGCTTCCTCACCAGCCTGTGGGGCTATGTGGGGACTCCTTAGGAAGTGGAGCCCAGTGGGACGAAGCTAGTCATTGAGATACTGGGAAATCAGTCCCCTCTCCTCTCTCCGCTTCCTGGCCGCCATGAGGTGAGCTGCTTTGCCACAGGCCTAAGCAACAATCTCTAGAACTATGAACCTGAGACATCTTTTCTCCCTGCTAGTTTATCAGATATTTTGCAGAAAGCTGACTAACTCACCTCTCTCCAGCTGCACTTCTTTCAAATGTCACTGCTGACTGCCTCTCCACCTCTTCACACTACCGCACTCCCAGATGCAGCTCTCCCTGCCTCCCCCGCCTCTCCCCACCTCACACTGTACTCCCAGATGCAGCTCTGCCTGCCTCTCCCTGCCTCCTTACCCTGCACTCAGATGCAGCTCTCCCTGCCTCTCCCCACCTCACACTGCACTCAGATGCAGCTCTCCCTGCCTCTCCCTGCCTCTCCCCACCTCACACTGCACTCAGATGCAGCTCTCCCTGCCTCTCCCTGCCTCTCCCCACCTCACACTGCACTCAGATGCAGCTCTCCCTGCCTCTCCTCACCTCACACTGCACTCAGATGCAGCTCTCCCTGCCTCTCCTCACCTCACACTGCACTCAGATGCAGCTCTCCCTGCCTCTCCTCACCTCACACTGCACTCAGATGCAGCTCTCCCCACCTCACACTGCACTCAGATGCAGCTCTCCCTGCCTCCCCCTGCCTCTCCCTACCTCACACTGCACTCAGATGCAGCTCTCCCTGCCTCTCCTCACCTCACACTGCACTCAGATGCAGCTCTCCCTGCCTCTCCTCACCTCACACTGCACTCAGATGCAGCTCTCCCTGCCTCTCCTCACCTCACACTGCACTCAGATGCAGCTCTCCCTGCCTCTCCTCACCTCACACTGCACTCAGATGCAGCTCTCCCTGCCTCTCCCTGCCTCTCCCCACCTCACACTGCACTCAGATGCAGCTCTCCTTGCCTCTCCTCACCTCACACTGCACTCAGATGCAGCTCTCCCTGCCTCTCCCCACCTCACACTGCACTCAGATGCAGCTCTCCCTGCCTCTCCTCACCTCACACTGCACTCAGATGCAGCTCTCCCCACCTCACACTGCACTCAGATGCAGCTCTCCCCACCTCACACTGCACTCAGATGCAGCTCTCCCTGCCTCCCCCTGCCTCTCCCTACCTCACACTGCACTCAGATGCAGCTCTCCCTGCCTCTCCCCACCTCACACTGCACTCAGATGCAGCTCCCCCTGCCTCTCCCCACCTCACACTGCACTCAGATGCAGCTCTCCCTGCCTCTCCCCACCTCACACTGCACTCAGATGCAGCTCTCCTTGCCTCTGATTTACACTTCTCAACTGAGGAAATGCTTCCCTTTAGAAGCATTCTCCCCTTGGGCCAGGTTTCTCCCCAAATGTACCATGATGGACAGCTTAGCAATATTGTACCCCACACTACCTCTGTACTAAATAATGAGCAGTTAAATAAAAAACAAAAACAAAACAGAAAAATTAAAAAACAAAAAACCAAAACAAAAAACCAAACGAGGCCGCATTGTGTGCCGTGTGTGCATGGGGGCCCGCATACAGAGCCGGGCCATCTGAAGATGTGTGCATGGGAAATGTCTCTTGCTGTGGGGGGTGGGCCTTCTTGTCAACACCCTGAAGCCAGGATCCTGGGACAAAGACTGCAGACCCCGCAGAGCTTCAGCCTGCATGCCCATCACCCCATCTCCCCACCCACCTGCCCACAACCCCGGAACAGCTGGAGGCGGCTCACAAGGGGATATATGCAGTCATATATCCCCTGGGGAAACACAAGGCCCCCATCCACAGAGAGTCAGTTCCAAGACCCCAGTGGATGCCTGAAACCACAACAGTACCGAACCCTATGATTTATTATCTTTTCCATTTTAATTAAGCTCTTATTTGCTTTGTGGCCACACGGCCCGCACTCTGAGGCGCAGACCCCAAACTAGCACCAATTTCCTCCGCCTCTTCATCATTTCATGGATAGAAAATTGGTTTTCACTGTAGATCTTAGTATTCTTGGCACACTTCTTTTTTTTTTCTTTGCTTAAATCAAGAACCTCCATCTTTTCCACTCGTGGGAGCACTTTGTAGCATAAAGAGAAGCTATGAAGAGGTCTATGGAAGGCTGGGGAGATGACCCAGTGTCAAAGGGGGCTTGTTGCTCAAGCATGAAGGCCTAAGTTCAAACCTCCAACACCCATATACAAAATCCAGTACAGGTGCACACACCTGTAACTCCAAGTTGAGGCAGGAGGGAGCGAAGACAGGAGGCTCATGGGACTTGCTGTCTGTCAGCCTAGCTTCAGGTTCAGTGGGAGACCCTATCTCAAGGGAATAAGGTAGAGAGTAGCAGAGCAGGGCCCCCAACATCCTTATCTGGGGTCTGTATCTGACAGGTGCATGCATCTGCCCATACCCTCCTCATACACACAGTTCTCAGCTTTGTCCCCCAGCACACAGGGCTTAGGTGAGGTCACTACTACTTAATTTCCCAACTGCAATACAGAAAACCTATCAGTTGTTTGAGAGTCTCGTCTTAGCTTGTGAAAAAACAAGGGACCCATATCATGACGGGGTTTACCAAGGCCAAAGAATGGCACATTCCTACGCATGAGAGAGCTGCGTGAACCAACTTTCCCTGTCACCAGAGACAGCAGACAGAAGGGGAGATGGGCTGGGAGTTGGATGGACAGAGTTTCAATTCTCAGCCCTGTCATGGGCAAGCTAAGTGATCCTAAGTTCCTCTTGTTCTCTCTGAGCATCGGTATTTTCTTCTGGGACTCAGGGTGACGATATTCACGTCATTACAGGTCTGTGAGGACTTGCTGAGGTCAGGATTCCTAAGTAACAAGCGACAAATGACCAATCAATGGTATACATGACATTCATTTGAGCAGCACTGGGAAATGAAGATAGAGGAGTCTTCTAATTATTTCTTATAGTGATGGAAAGTCTCTGTGTAGGGTGGCACAAACCTATAATTCCAGCTACTCTGGGTGGTAAGACAAGAGGATCATGGGTATAAACATAGCTTAGGGAAACTTACAAAGACCCTGCCCTGTATCAAGATAAAACTTGAAAAGGGCCAGAACTTAAATGTAGCTCAGTGGCAGAGTGCTTGCTATCATTCCTAATGCCCTGGGCTTCATTCCAGTATTAGAAAAAACCCTAAGGGCTACCCAAAATGAACATATAAGAATAAGATTAGGTGGGTAAGTGGCTTGGAGGGTAAGAGCGCTTTCACCATAAGGATCAGAACCTGAGTCTGGCTGTGTAGCACCCATGTGAAAAACCAGGTAGGTGGGGATAGGAGCATCACTGGGCTTGCTGCCCGCCAGCCTCGCTGAAAAACGGCAAGCTGTGGGTTCAGGGAGAGAGCTTATCTCAAAGGAATGAGTTGGAGAGTGATCAAGTAGGATACATAATGTTCTCAACCGTGGTTTCACACTCCTGTGTGTGGACGTACACATGAGTGTGCAGCATGCACCCAAGAGATAAATAGAATAAGGTTAGGACTGGTTAAGGGTACCTGCTCTTCCGGAAGATCCAAGTTTGGTTCCTAGCACCCACATCAGGAGACTCACAACTGCCTTTCTCTCTCCCTCCCCAGCACACCCCACAACTGAACATAAAATAAATCTTGAAAAAGGTTTTAACAAAGGAACAGCCAATCCCTCCAGTTTATCTCAAAAAGGAAAGAGCTCCATGAGTTCGAGCTGTGTAAATACCGAAGACTTACGGAGTTAACAAGATGAAGGTGTCTTTGGCCCCTAGAGACCCACAATGTGTTTTCAGTTTATGAAATTGAAATTTGGAAACATGACCTGGATGTTTTGATTTCTGTAATTTGGGGCCAGGGGAGAGGAAAGGGGAAATCCTAGCCAGGCAAGTCACTGCCTCTAGAAAACAACCAACCCAATAGCTTGCCTCTTCTCCAGTTAAGACAACGGCCCACAGTCACTCCACCAGAAATAGCAAACAGTTGGGTCTCTGTCATCTACCATCCCTCTGGATGAGGAAGACCTCACTACCAATTCATTTTGGTCTTGCTTGTGGGGTGGTTGCAATGTTAGGGAGCAAACCCAGGGTCCTGAGTACTCTGGGCTAGAGCTGGAGAACCAGGTCACACCCCAACCACACAAGACTGTTTGAAAGCTACCCTAACCTAACCACTACTCACTCAGCAAGGAGCAGAGGCCACTCCAGGCTGTCCTCAGGCCATGGGCCATGTCCACCCAAGATCCAGACATGCCTACGAGCCTAGGTGTGGGCAGCTCTGAGTCAGTGTATGCAGAGTGCCTGCCCTGGGGAAGAAGGCAGATGACGGCCTGTATTCCATACAGTAGTGCAGTGTTGGGGGAGGGGCAGATGCTGCTAAGTGTCTACAAGCCTCAGTCTGATGACAGGGCTGATACCAAAAGTCTTGACCTACACGGACACCACACACCTGCGTTAGGACACTGGCGGGTTCTGAGGACCAGCCCCCTCAAGGCTTTCTTCTACCAAATGCCTCCCCTCGTCAGGTGGATGGCTCTCCGTTAGGTGGGACTGAAGCCAGCGATGCCCCGCTTGCACCTTACACACATGGGCTGAGGGTGACCTTGCACTGCTGTTAGCTGTGCCCCACCCCGAGGTCAGGTGTGGAGTTCTTGCCGTGGCATCAGGGCAGCACTCTGATCATTTTGGATTCCGGAGCATCATGGATTTGGATTTCCTAATGAGGGGTACTTGTACCTGGTCTATAATGAAAATGATCATGGTGAACCCATGGACACCAGGTCACACTATGGTACGGTTAACGTAGAGAGCCTCAGGAATGAGACATGTGAATCCTATGTCCCAACCTCATTCTGAGCCAAGAATTGGATTTGTTTAAAACAAAATATAATTCAAGGCCAGCCTGGTCTACATTGTGAATTCCAGGCCATCTAGAGCTAGAGTGAGATCCTGCTTAAAAATTAATCAATTAACTCAAAACAAACAAACAAACAAACACTAGGGCCAGAAGATGGCCTTGTGGGTAAAGGCACCTGTGCTCAAGCCTGACGGTCTGAATGTGATCCTGGAGCTCACACGGTGGAAGAAGAACTGAGTCCTAAGTCCCTTGAGGGGCAGTGGGATCCTGGTTCCTTTCTCTTCCTCTTCATCATGTCCTGGCCAAGAGGGGAGCATTTTTGTTCTACCCTGTGCTCCACTATGATGTACTGTCACAGACCTCAAAGCAACCAAGCTACTTGGTCATGGCCTGAAACTCCAAAATCCTAACAAGGAGCACAGACCATCATCTCTCCTTGTTCAGTTGACTGCCTCAGGTACTTGGTGCCGTCATCGAACGGGGCAGGCGAGTTCTGGGAGCTCCGCGCAGTCTGGGTTGGAGATGTTTGGTTGGGAATCAGTCCAGACCATGAAGTCCTGAAACTCTGTTCCCATTTAAGCCACGGATGGAAATCTTCATCCTCTGTATCCATGGAAACACTAACACGGGGAGGGGACCATTTTCTTTCATTTGTTGCCATGCATTATCAGTGCATGTGGTTTATTTCCATTACCAAACTGACAGCGGGTGTTAAATAGGAACTGACAATCCCTGGCTCATGGAGAACTTGAAGGATGAGCAGTTGGAAGGAAGCTGTGTGGCATGGCCAGACCCTGATGGTCCTGTTCTGAGAACCTCTGTTGGTTCTCATGGAGCATGATGGATCACCGCTGCACTGAGGGGCAGGTGAGTACCTGCCCATGGGCTCGAAGCCTAGCTGTCACCCGAGGCAATAGCTATTTATGGGAGCCTCTCTTGTCTTGTGTGACTTCCAACAACGACTTTGAAAATACAAATATCCATGATCCGAACATCAGCAGGCATGGCCTGTGTCAGGGGTTAGAGAACTAACCTCTCTATGACATTCAGAGGGACTTAACAATGTTTTCTGAGATATGATCTCATATATCCCAGGCTGGCCTCCAACTCACAACGTAGCCAAGGATGACCTTGATCCTCCTAAATGCCTGGATTACAAGTGTGTACCACCGTACCCAGTTTATGCAGTACTGGGAATTGAACCCAGGCTTCATGCATGCTAGGCAAGCACTCTGTGAACTGGATCACATCCCAGTCCCTTCCCTATTTTTTTTTTAAACCAGCATTACCCTAAGTTTTTCTGGAGAGGATTCCCCCCCCCCCACCCAGAGGCTCAGCCCATTTGGGTTTTGGTAGAGCTGATACTAACTCTTGGACAAGTAAAGTCTCATATCTTCTTGGCCACCATGTCAGGTGGTGAACAGGCTCAGGGTGAATGTGTGGCCACTAGGAGAGACTGAAGTTCTCTTTAGGAGCTTCAGCCAGGAAGATGTGGGCCTTCAGCTGACAGACATCGACCTTCCAGGGAAGTGCCTGCCTGAGAAGGAAGCCGACACTCGAGGCCACAGAGCCAAGAGACAGGCAAGAAGCTGGCTCTGTGGGTAAAATGCTTGCTGTTCTATGTGAGGATCTGAGTTAGAATCCTCAGACCCCATGTGGAGCCAGGCATGGTAGCACATGTCTACAATCCCAGTGCTCTAGTGATGAGATGGGACGTGGAGGCAGGAGAATCCCTAGAAGCTTAAACTCAAGCTCGCCTGGTGTATGCATTCTGTCTCAAATAAATGGAAGGCAAGGACTGATACCCAGAGTTGTCCCCTGACTTCCACATGGGTGCCATGGCACAAACACACTCAGATTCACACACACACACACACACACACACACACACACACACACACACACACACCCACACACCCCTGCTCGAGTGCGTGAGTGTACACACACCAGATATGCACAGAAGATGTCACTGCTCTGGCTACCGGCAAACCTGAGCTCAATAAACAAAACACCTTTTGGATATTGAAGCCACTGCGAGCGAGGCTTCTGACATTTGCAATAAAGGAGTCCAGATTCGGGTATGGAACTGGGGAGGTGGGTCACCTAGTGAGTCTGTGGTGGGACTTCCATTTCTCAGCCTGGGGGACACACAGACAGGATCCAGCATGAATCCCATGAAGAACTTGAAGCCCCACAATGTGGGTTCAAGCTCAGGGCACAATAAAGGGCAACATCAGCATGACTATGCTGGTGTCCGGGCAGAGGCTTAGGGATACTCTGTCCTATGCCCTCTAGATGCCTGCCTGTCTCCTTAAGTGTCCTCTGTCTTCTACAAAGACAGGCCGCTTTGCGCTGGCTTCCCAGGGTGTAATGGTAGGCGGGACTGAGGCAGTCAGAGCCAGAGTGAGGAGGGGGCAAAGAGTACACGCTGGGTCATCTCTGGCAGACACCTCCATTCTGTGGTCCACGGGTCACATGCAGCCCTGGATAGCTAGGAACGTGACCCAACACAAAATCGTCCACTTACTTAAACTATCATGAGATTTTCCTGGGGAGGGGGAGGTGTTTTCTTGTAACTTGAGTGTGCAGATCTTAAGTGTGAACCGTGCAGACGACAGCTTCATGTTGCAATGTCACAACACTGGACTCTTTTGGTAGAGCATATGGTGCAGCAGGAGGTCCAAAACCAAGAGGAAAGATGGGGTGAAGTCACAAGAAAAGGCTAGAGAAAGGAGGTCCCCAGAAGTGATGGAGGGGCAGAGATTCCAGCGGGACAATCGGAACAGCTGCGGGCTGGTGTGAGGCAAACTCCCACCTGAAGAAAACCTAAGAGCTCTTCCTGCTGAGAGGGTAAAAGTGGGAGAGAAATGTCCTTGGAAAGGAGACGGAGCCCCACAGCTGTCCAGATGTTTCCACAGGATCCTGGTTCCAGCCTCCTTGCTTCCACTAGGAGGAGCCTGGGCCATTCTGGTATTTGTCCTATCGTGCTGGAAGCTCTGTCTCCCTCTCTGGGCCCCTGCCAGCTCCCGTAGGCCTCCAGGGGCACCTTCCGCTGCCAGGAAAACATTTCCTACTTCAATTCTATTTCCGAGAGGTGGCTGGCCCGGATGACCGATGTGTCACATCATCCCGTACAAACTGCCCCTCTAACTCTGTCATCAACAGGCTCAAGGCTGCGTGGTCTCTTCAAAGAGCCTGGGACAACTGTGTGTGCTCAGTGGAACACAGCCGCAGTAACCAGTTGGGACATCTTCTCTCTGTGGTCTCCCCTGGGACCCACTGCCTTCCGGTCACCAACTGCCACTCAGATTCCCTGCTTGGCTGAGAAGCCAAGAGGTAGAAAACGTGAATGAAGTCTGATGGGGCTTAGCCCCAGACAAACACAGCCTCAGACAACCCTTCATACACACACATGCAACTCACATACACAACTCACACTCAACGAAGACTGAAGTGTCAATGAATCAGAACACCTGGACACTTTCCTTAAAACACAGACGTGTAGCTTGGTCCTCTTGTGGGACTCCTAACAGTGGGAGCAGGGGCTGTCTCTGACTCTTTTATTGGCTTTTGGGACCCTCCTCCTCATACTGGGTCACCTTGCTCAGCCTTTATACACGGGGAGGTGCTTAGTCTTACTGAAACTTGATATGCCTTGCTTTGTTGATACTCATGGGAGACCTGCCCTTTCCTAAACAGAAATGGCGAAGGAGTGGATTGGGGGGTGGGAGTAGAGGAGGAATGGGGGGAAGGACTTGAAGGAGAGGAGGGAGTGGGGAGGGGAAACGGCAGCTGGCTGGAATGGGAAATAAATAAATAATTAAATAAATAGTAAATGAAAATAGGACTGAATTTTAAATTCAAGGAGAAAGAGCTAGAGCACATTTGGAGTCTGGACAAACAGCAGCTTTGGGACAAGACATCCATCTGTCTCCAAACGGGGTGCCTGCTCCCTTCCAGCAGCCTCTCTTCACTGTCAGCCGCCCAAGGGTGCTAATTCCTGTTTCCGGGTCACCTTCTATCACCATTTCCACCCCTCTGCTCGCTTGCCATCTTGAAAGCGTTATCCCTTATTGTGCCAAGCTCTGGCTTTAACTATGTGCCCTTTGAGGTTTCTCCTGCTCTTAGCCCAGCCACGAGTATTCATGCCCCTCTCTACCAGTTAACACGCTCCGGATGGGTTAACATGCTCCGGTGTGTTAATCAGGCCATTTTCCACCACTAATAACACAAAAAGAGGCCAGTACGATGGATCCGCTGGTAAAATGCTTACCATGCAAGCCTGGTGACCTGAGTCCAGTCCCCTGAACCTGCATTAAAAAAAAAACATTCATGGTGGCATGCATCAAAACTCCTACAGAGAGATGGGAGGTGAAACTAGAGACTCTTCTCACGGTCCGTGGCCTGGACGTCACAGAAACAACAGAAGAGAACCTTCACTGAGGAGTGGAAGAAGAGAACCGACTCCTGAAAGTTGTCTTCTGACCTTCATGTGTGCTAGGAGGAATGTGTGTGTGTGTGTGCATACGTACACACACACACACACACACACACACACACACACACACACACACACATTCTAAAAACGTCCAGCATGATAGATTGAATGAACGCTAAAGACAAAGGTCTGTTTTGGCTCCTGGTTCTGGAGGCCTAAGGTCAAGGGCTGTGGCTCTGACAGCTTCCTTGCTGGGAGCATCCTCAAGGGCTGCACATGGAGAGAGGGGACCACAGTCATGTTCGCATCTCTGTCTGGTCTCTGCCCCTTTTCTTGTAAAGCCACCAGGACTCAACCACAAGGATTCCTCCCTGAGTCTAACCCTAGTCATCCTCCCAAAGTCTGCCCCAGCACCACAGTCAGATTAAGCTGCCGCCCCTCACTATATCACCACGGGGATTAAACTGCAGAACACATTTGGGAGAGCCATAGTTATCCACTAATTAAATGAGAGCCAGTCCCTCAATGTGCTGCTGTGCTCCAGGACTTGTGAACCTAGAGTTCCCATCAGTCATTACACTGCTTTCAGAGGGGATTTTATGTTTCAACAGCCACATAACAACACGACCCCAAACTCAGTAGTCCAGAACATCTACTTATGATCTGATGATTAGATGAGGGCTGAGCTGGGAAGCTCTCTACATGGTTACAGCTGAAGGACCCCCTATGCCCGCTGCATTCAGTTACAAGCTTGTCTAAGGTAGGCTCACCCTCCAAGGCCACTCCCCAAGTGGTCTCTCATCACTCAGCATCTCTGTAGCTGGGCAACGAAGTTCCACGAGGGGCCATCTTTCCAGAACACAAAAAAGTCATCAAGCCTCTGACTAGGCCATACTTGTTAATGTCCAATTGCTCATAGTAAGCCAGAGCAAAGCCAAGTCAACAGGGAGGGAGCCACACAAGGCCCAAGGGTACAAGGCATGGTCCAGGGCCATCTAGGTAACCACTTAACACGGAGGGTGGGGAAGAAAGGGTCTGATGTCACCACTGGGGCCTGGGAACCAGTCACACCTGAAGTCAGAGATCTACCCTCAGATTTTCCAGTTAAACCAAAGACAAAGAAGCAAGCAAACACTTCCTCACCCCTTCGTTTAGTCAAGCCATTCTCAGTTAGGTTCTGGTCATGGGTTGACAGACATCAGTGGCAGTTTTTTGCCAAGCCTGGAGTGGGCACTGGGGACAAAGTGAAATCATCTAACCCGTGCAGGTGCTACTAGGTGTCTTCCAAAACCACCACAAGTTTCCAGGTCTGATTCACTGTTCCTTACACAGAGTGCCATGCTAAGCACAGAAGTAACGATCGACAAATGGCTGCTGATAATGCCAGGTGTGACGGTACACACCGTAAGCCCAGTTTTTGGAAGGTGGAAACAGGACGGTATCAAGTTCCAGGACAGCCTAGGCTACATGGTGAGACCATATCTCAAAAAACAAAACTTGTCTGTCGTCTCTAGTTGAACTTCTTACTATTGCCCCAAATCATGCAACTGAGTCGTAATTTACCAGGGGCCAAGTGAGGGGGCTTCTCAGGGCATCTTTGCAGTCAGGCCTGGCTGCCTGTTAACAGCAAGTATCTCCTGCTCAACCTCAATCTTCAAAACTCTTCATGGTACCCTCACTGCCTGCTTTGGCCAGAGGGGGAATGCGTGGTGCCCGAGGCTTCTCTCAGCCCTGTAGGCACTGAGATGCAGGCCCAGGCTCAACATGGGCTATCAAAGTCCTCAGCGCAGTGAGGGAATAAAGATTGCACAGCCCCCAGGAACAGTGAAAGGGAATTCCTAAAGAAGAGATGTTTCCAGGCCTCCGCACTTCTGATCATTCATACTGGCTGGTGAGAGACCTCCATCCCAGGTCCTGTCCTGGTCAACACCAGGGTAACCTCCACACAGAACCGAAGCAGTTAGGGGCTGTGACTGAGGGTTTTATACCAATTCAGGTTTTTTAATTTTAATTTATTATGATGATGATGATGATGATGATGATGATGATGTGGGGGATAGGTGAGGAACAGGGGGTCACATCTGCCACAGAGTACATGTGAAGGTCAGAGAACAAACTGTTCTCTTCTTTATTTTCACATGTATCCTGGAGATTGAACTCAGATCACCAGGCTTGCACAACAAATACTCTTACCCTCTGGGCCCATTATTAGCTCTATTAGTCCTTTTTCTTTTCTTTTCTTTTCTTTTCTTTTCTTTTCTTTTCTTTTCTTTTCTTTTCTTTTCTTTTCTTTTCTTTTCTTTTCTTTTCTTTTCTTATTGACTGAGTCTGTTGACTGGGTCACTGTTTACTGTTCTCTCTTTAAAAATTAACCAAACCATAGAGGAAACTGTAACAACCATCTCTTAGTTAAGGCCCCTGGGAGTCAGCTCACTATGTAGATGCCTTAAACACAGTAACAACAATCTGGGCCTTTTAAGAAGCAGCCTTGCAGGGAGGAGGTGTGCAGCAGTCACTGGACACAATCTAACATCACCTGGGCACAAACCTCTTGGCATGTTTGTGAGTTTTAAGATGGGATTAATTGAGATGGGGGAGACGCACCCCGAAACGCACCCCGAATGAAGGTAGAACCATCCCACAGGCCAGGAAAATAAAAAAGAGAAAGTAGGCTGAGCATGAGCATTCATCTTTCTCTGCTTCCTGACTGCAGATGCCATGTGATCTGCAAGTTTGAGGGCTAGCCTGGGCTATATGAGACCTTAGCTTAAAATGAAAAAAAAAAAAGCATCTAGATGGTCACATATCGTATAGTTCCAATAGTGGCACAAGGTAGGCACCATGCAGAAATATGGCGGATTAGTGCTGCCAGGGGCTGAGGGTGAGGCGTGAGATCGCACCCAGAGTTTCTCTGTGAGGTGATGAAAACATGCAAAAGATGATTTTGGTGATGCTTGTACAACTTCGTGTAAATATAAAACCTCTCAGTCTAGGAGCACAGATGGGTGGCGGAGCTCTGTCCTAGCATGCATAAGGCCCCAGGTTCTGTCCCCAGCACTGGCTCCCAAATTTCCTTTGATCTGGTATGTGAATGGCATCTTAGTAAAGCCATTAGAAGTTCAGTGAGACACTCAATGGGTAAAGGCACTTGTCACCAAAACTGACCTGAGTTCAACCCCAGGACACATGTGGAAGGGGAGAACTGATTCCGAAAGTTGTCTTCTGACCTCCACATGCATGCCAGGGTGTCCTCCGTACTTAAATAAATAAGTGTAGCTTAAAATATGAACCCATCCTAAGTATGAAGCAGAGAGCTCTGGTTTTCAAAACAATTGAATTGCTTATTTAACACGTAAGGAAAATCCTAGATGGGATGTTTACACCAGTGATTTCTTCTAAACAGTTAAAAAAAAAGAATGAAAGAAAGAAAAGAAAAAAGCAACGCACAACACAAATTCTTCCAGAACACAGAAACAAGGCCACCAACTGTCACTTGCTTTCTGAAGCCAGCATAGCCTTGACACTGAACCCAACAGCAGAAGGAAGGGTGTCAGACCATCTCTCCACAGACGAATACTCCCTCCACAGAACGTTAGCAAGCCCATGCCAGTAACACAGGATGATTAAAGACCCTAGCACACGCCTTTAATCCCAGCACTCGGGAGGCAGAGGCAGCAGGATCTCTGAGTTCGAGGCCAGCCTGGTCTACATAGTGAGTTCCAGACCAGCCAGGGCTATGTAAAGAGACCCTGTCTAAAACAAAACAAAAACAAAAACAAAAACACTAAAGGTCCCATCCAGACAGGATTTTTCCAGAAACATGAAGGCTGTCCTCATTCTAACCTCAACCTATGTGACTTGCTTCATTGACAGAGACCAAATAGGAAGAGAAGCATCCGATCAGCTTGTAAATGTAGATGCATTATTTGCCAGATTTCAACACCCAATCATTTCCTTTTAAAAGTCTCTTGATGTTTTCTCCTAGTTCAGTTACAAAACCAGGATGCGGGCCACAGCCAAGTCCATCCAGCACCACCAAAGGTCCCTGCCAAAGCTAGCCCGCAAATGAAAAAAACAAAAGGCTTATAAGGATTGGAAAGGGACAAATAAAACTCTATTTATAGACCGTCTAATAGAAAATACACAGAAAATCTAAGAGGTTATTAAACTACTAGAATTAACAACAAACTGTGGCCAGGCCATGGATCCAAAAGCAGCGGCCGGGCTGGGGCGGGGCAGGGTGGGGCAGAGCGGGGTGGAGCAAGGAGGGGTGGGGGGCAGAAGCCATCAACAACATGCAGAAAGCAAATTTAAAATACTACCATTTAAAATAGCACCCGGGCTGCAGAGATGGCTCTGCCGATAAAGGCGCCTGCTTTGGAGCCTGACCCAAGTCCTCGGACTTCCACTGTGTATTGTGGACAAACCACACACATAAAGTAAGTAATAAATACAACGTAAACATAATTAAACAGTACCCAAAGCATAGAAGTCCTAGGGCTACGTCCAATCAGTGACACATGAGACCTCTAACACTCAAAACCGTACAACCGTGTCAAGAAAGGAAACCCCAAGGGATGGCAGATCATCTTGACAACTTGGAGGCTTTGATATGGCAAAGATGTCACTTGCCCAGCAGTTAAGCTACATGGTATGCTTGTTTAAATCCCAGCAGGTTTTACTTCTGTGTGCTTTTTAGAAGCTGGCAAATTGTTTGTACCATTTACATGGAAATGTGAATGAATGCCCAAGAATGGTCCAAGAGACGGAGAGCAACTGAGCGTGGTTTCATATCGACAGCGACCACAGAGCTTCGCTAATTGGAATGATGTGGTATTGGCACATGCGTAGAAAGAGAGTCCAGAAATAGACCTGCAAAGCCACCCAAATGAATAAATGAAAAAAGGAAGAAAATACCATGTGTCGGGAGGCTGTGGAGAGCTAAAATTTTTGTGCATGCTTGTAAGACTAGGACCCTCTTTGGAAAACACGTCAGTGCTTGTTACTGGAGTTTAACATATGTATGCCTTGTGCCCAACTCTACTGTGAGGTATAAACACAACAGAAATGCACACACATGTTCCCAGAAAGATGCACAATATGCTCCATACAAGTGCTATTCATAAGAGCTGCAAGCTGGATGCCGCCCAAACGGCACATGGAAAAGAAATGAACCACCCACAGCTCGAGCAGAACACTGAGCTGAAGACGCACACAAGTCCACACCCCTTGCTGCCATCCATCTGACACCCAAAAGGGGCAAACCAGTCTACTGTGTGAGATCAGGATCATGGGTACTCTTGGGACGCTTAGGCAGCACCCATGCAAAAGCCAGGCACACATCACTGCACACCAGTGACACCCGGGTTGGGAGGGAACAGGGGGAGACAGGCAGATCTCTGGAGCTGGCTAGCCAGCCAGTCTAGCGAATGGGTAAGCTCCAGGTTCAGTGAGAGACCGCCTCAAAAAAAAAATGAGGTGGGGAGTATTTAAGGATGATACTAGACACTGACCTCTGACCTCCACATGCATGTGCGCACATATGTAAACGTACGCACATGCACACACACAAAGGGACACATGGGGGCTCCTGGGAGACCTGGTTATACACCGTTCCCTGACTTGGGTTCCGTTGGTAGAAGCTCTCTTCAAGCGGCAAGTGCAATCTATGTTCCTGTCTGAAATAAACTCCATTTGAACAAAAACTTTTAAAGATGAATGAGGCCAACGGGGAAGTCCTCACAGGTTGATACTACCCAGGTCCGGGCCACAGAGTGCTAAGAGTGGTCTCCACAGGCTCAGGAAGACCCAGGCTTGCACCCCGACCTTGACACGGAGCTGAAAACAAGCCAGGGGTCTTGTGCTGGGAAAGCTGGGAACACTGGTGTGGGGCAAGAATGTGGGAAAAGTCCAGCTCTGGAGGAAGAAATAGGCAGAGGAGGGGAGGGAGGGCGGGGCTGGGATGCAGTGGTGGGTGGAAATACACGGGAGATCTTTACTTCTTCTTAACACTAAAGTCCTGCTCCTCAAGGGGTGTGGGGATCGGGATCACCGAAACTGGTAAAATTTGGATCAACTCAGAGTACCAAGCAGTCCCATGTGCTTCCTAGAATTACCCCATTTGAAATTCAACTGAGGAGGGGCTGGGGGTGGGGTGGGCTCGAAGCATCCACCAATGGTGGGTCCCAGAGGCACATGACCCCCCCGGAGGGACAACCGGCAACACAAGCCTCCCGAGAATGCGTGCTAAGAATGGCTTCAGATCCCAGATGTCCCTGCAGTGAGCCATACCTAAATGATCTCAGATCAGAAGAGCTGAGGTTAGACCAACTCAAGGTCCTGCTGGAGATGGGGAGAGGAGGTTAGACCAACTCAAGGTCCCACTGGAGATGGGGAGAGGAGGTTAGACCAACTCAAGGTCCCACTGGAGATGGGGGGAGGAGGTTAGACCAACTCAAGGTTGCTGTGGGATGGTCTGTATGTCAAATTGCTCTGATTGGTTAATAAATAAAACACTGATTGGCCAGTGGCCAGGCAGGAAGTATAGGCGAGACAAGGAGAGAGGAGAATTCTGGGAAGTGGAAGGCTGAGTGAGGGAGACACTGCCAGCCGCCACCATGACAAGTAGCATGTGAAGATGCCGGTAAGCCACGAGCCATGTGGCGAGGTATAGATTTATAGAAATGGATTAATTTAAGATATAAGGACAGTTAGCAAGAAGCCTGCCACGGCCGTACAGTTTGTAAGCAATATAAGTCTCTGTGTTTACTTGGTTGGGTCTGAGCAGCTGTGGGACTGGCAGGTGACAGAGATTTGTCCTGTGGGCCAGGCAGAAAAACTCTAGCTACACAAGGTCCTGCTGGAGATGGAGAGAGGAGGTTAGACCAATTCAAAGTCCTGCTGGAGATGGAGAGAGGAGGTGTCTAAGCTCTCAGGCATTCAGCTCAACTGATTTAACCCAGCAATAACTCATGTGTACAGCAAAGACTCTTGGACACTTTCAACCCATGGGAGCAGCCAGGCCAGAACAGCAAGGATAAAAATAGATGGCCCCAGAGTGGTGTGTTGTTTGTAGAGACTGCAAGGTCAGGTCCACTTGGAAAGGAAGAAGACAGTCATGGAGGGTGTGGTGGGCGACGGCAGGAAGTTCCCCTCTCTTAGTTCACTGCAGAGTCGGGACGCGCTCTTCCTTGAGTACCTCACCAAACTCCTGTCAGCAGAAATCCAGGGAAATCTAGAGACATCCTCCCAAGCTCCTCAAGATATTCCCATGGAAACAGCAGTTGAAAACTAAGAAGATGCCTGCAGCAATTCCTGGAGAATTCCTCAAGTAAGTGAGGCTACTACTAGGCAAGGAACCCAGACATTCCCTACTCATTACCCAGAGAGAGAACTGTCTGAGGCTCAAAGGTAGGGATGTTTCTTCTGAAAATCCACACAACTCAAGGAGAACAAGTCAGGCACCTGCTGGTCCAGGTCCCTAAACAATTTTATCAAGATGTCCCATAGGAATACAACTGGATTTCTGGGCCAATCTACCCTCACTGTTCTGTGAGCACAGGATCATGGATGAGGAAACTACATATGTGAGGTGTACCAAAAGAGATTCCACAGAGCCCCACCCCCACCCCAGAACACACAAATACAAGGAATGCCCAGGATCTTCAGGCATCTCTCACTTCTGAGCTTACTAGAGAAGGCACAGGAATGATACTGTACTGAATGTCAAACCTAGGCCTCCAACCATCATTCACACCAGAGAGAGGCCTGTGTGTGAAAGTCCTCCAGCAACTTCATGTTCACGAGGGGATCCACACACAAGAGAAATGTGCATGCCATTTGGGCCAGAGAAGCCCCTGCCAATCATCCCTGTATGTCACCACCCAAGGGCTTGCCAGAAAATTAGACTAATGAGTGTTTCTTCCACACCAGAGGCAACCACAGAGGCTGCCTCTATGTCCTATATCAACACACACACACCCCTATATCAGCATAGCACCTACCCACTGAGAATATACCATGAGAACCTCCTGGTGATGCTATCTAGACGCTTTCCCTCCCCACTAACGTGAGCTGAAGGAGACATGGAATCTGTGGCTTTGTTCACTAAAGAATTCCAAATGCCTAGAAAGTAGCTGATACTTTATACCTAAAAAATCTGTTGGATAAATTAATGAAAAAGTATAATTTACTTTTGCAAAATTATTATTATTATTATTATTACATTATGGGTGGGCATGCCATAGCCTCTGTGTGGAGGTCAGAGGATAACTTTTGAGACTGAGTTTTCTCTTTCCACTGAGGCTTCTGAGGATTGAGCTCAGGCCACCAGGCATGAAGGACTGGGTTTTACCCCCAGCACCACAAACAGCTGTGGTGATGCACACCTGCAGTCCCAGCACCACAAACAGCTGTGGTGATGCACACTTGTAGTCCCAGCACCACACAGACAGATGAGGTGATGCACACCTGTAGTCCCCAGGACCACACAGACAGATGTGGTGATGCACACCTGCAATCCCAGCACCACACAGACAGATGTGGTGATGCACACCTGCAATCCCAGCACCACACAGACAGATGAGGTGATACACACCTGCAATCCCAGCAGTCAGGAGGCGGAAGCTGGGAGTTGAGAATTCAAAATCATCCTTGTCTACATAGTGATTTTAAGGCCAGTCTGGGATATAGGAGACCCTATCTCAAGGAAGTCTGATGGCGACAGTCTGGTCCCTCCTCCACAATGGCCACCAAGTCCTTAGCTCTCTGAACTATTCTTTCTATATGGATCTCACTGCACTTGTGGCCTCAACCCCCAACACCTTTAACCTCTTCCTGCCCTGGACAGGATGCGAGTGGGCTCCAGGCTGCACGCAGGACTACTTCTTAGCAATGGGCACACAATGGGCCACTTTAAACTCTTGAGTGTCACGAAGAGCATGACCTCATGGAGAAAGCAACTCTGTTCCATTCAGCTGTGTTTCTAAAGACAAGGCCGAAAATGTGCTTAAAGGAGCAGTGGGGCCAGGTGATGGGTGGAAAAGCCTTTGTGGATCACTGAGGAACTCCTGGTGTGAAAAGGGGTTTTAAAGCCCTGCCTGCAGGTCATCTACAAAGCTGTGGAAAGAATCTCAAGTTCAAGGACTCCTTGGGGAACCCATAGCTGCCCTCTCCATGCTTGAACAGAAGGGATTCAAGGGTGGGGAGGGTACTGAAGCCACATATACCAGGGGTCTAAGCAGAAATACCATTCTTTTAGCAGGGAAGACGATGCCAGAAAAGGGACCCTCTCAGGTTGTGCTCAGTCCCAGATATTACCCCCACTGGAAAGACAGTGGTGTGCAGGCTCTTCCTCATCTCCTGCAGACCACGGTTCTCCATCCTTACTAGATACCTACTGTGTGCCAAGGACTTCCACATACATTTATCTCAGTTTATTGTTAAGACCAGCCCATGTCATTCCTACCCGTGGCTATGCATGAGGGGGTAGGGAGGTGAACCAGACAGCTTTCCTGAGCAACCTGGGCCCATAGGTGACTCAGATGCCATTCACAGCCTGGCCCATCTGCACCCGGACCAGATTCCCTTCCCGGATCCCACAAGGTATCATGAGCTGCTCACTGGCAGCCCTGCCAATGGAGGCCCCAGGCTGAGGGGTTTTCACAGGGTCCACATGCAGGGCGCTCTCCTTCATGCAGGTCCAGCAGGGTGCTCTCCTTCCATCTCAAGATGAATGATTGCACTCCTGGCAACCACTGGGCTTGGGACTCTCTCAGATGCCTGGGCCACACCACTGGGAGTGCCTTACTTTCTTCCTGGTGCCTTTTCTTTCTCTTAACCCTCATGCTTAAACTCTATATTAAAAACGTACTTTAGGGCCAGCGAGATGGCTCAGTGGATAGAGGTGCTTGCTGCCAAGACTGACAACCTGCAATTGATCCCCAGGACCTACGTGGTTGAAGGAGAGAACTGATTCCCACAGGGCGTTCTCTGGCCGCCATGTGCGCCCTGCCTCCTGCACATAATGAACAAACAAAATGTAAACCAAACTAAAATGTAAAGGTCGAAATGTCTTTTAATAAACTCCAACTTTCTGTTCTGTTTTTTTGTTTTGTTTTGTTTTGTTTTTAATCACTGGGTGTAGCTGCCTTGAGCGGTTCCTTACTCCCCACAGCCACTGTCCTGTCCCTGCTGTCTGAATTCCCGGACCTGCCATGCATCCTCGGTGTCCTCAGCCTCTTTCCTCAGGCATCTTGCTCCTGTGAGTGCCTGCATCTCTTCTAACACTTCCCTTTTTAAAAAATATTTTATGTGTATGAGTGTCTTGCCTACGTGTGTGCATGCATATCTGTGCACCAAGTGCATATAGTATCTACAGAGGCCAGAAGAGGGACTAGAGTTACAGATGGTTGTGAGCTCATGAGGGTGCTGGGAATTGAACCCGAGTCCTCTGGATGATCAGCTAGTGCTCTTAACTGCTGGATCATCTCTCCAGCCCCTAACATGTCTCTTTTTGCCTGAATCTGCTGGAGCAGGGTTCTGTGGCTAGCAATCAGAAGTGCTAGCCTGCTCGCCATCCACTGTGTCTCTCCTCTCTGTCTCTCTTCCGATGAAACCCTCGGCCTCCTCTTAGTCCCTTCATGCCTCTCTGTCCCTGAGATGACAACACAAAGCCCGTGATGCTGGCATCTCCCCTCAGGCTACCTCCACCATGCCTCAGGGGCTCTAGCAACATAATGCTGGGTACTTATCAATGACGAAGTGAGGAAGTGGGGGTTTGTGAAGGCAGAGAGAGGTTGGGATGGAAAAGAACCGGATCAAAATTAAGATTAAGAAAAAAAAAACGCCAAACATTTCTGTCTGCGTCTACCACGACCAATCTTCTTTGTGCAGTAGGAGGGAACGGAACGTATCTCAGTTCATGATGGCTGCTCCATCATCCACAGACGGAAGGCAGACTGAGTGCCCTGAGCTAACAGTGAGGGACCAGGTGGCTCAGGTGGGGCATTCTGACTCCTCCCCTGAGAGGCCCCTGGGAGACACGGGAAGGAAAATGGAAAAGGCTCAGGGGCTAAGGGACAGAAAAGGCAGGGGGATACTTGTGTGCAGAGATGGCCTTGGTTCTGAGGGTGTCAGTTTTTTGTCACTCTGGTAGAAGATCAGAGAGAATAGATTTAAAGGATGAAACAATGATCGCAGCTCACAGTCAGCAGTCACTGGGGCCTGCAGTGAGACAAATTATTGTGACAGGAGGCTGTTCACCCCGTGGTGGCCAGGAAGTAAAGAGCAACAGGGAGGGTCTACAGTCCCAAATATCCCTCAAGAACAACTTCCCCATGATGACCTCACTTCCCTCTTAAAAGTTTCATCTCCCACGGCACCACAGGCTGATGGCCAAGACTTCAGCATGTGGGCATCAGGGGCACACTTCTAATCTGAAATTCAGCAGCACACGTCCACACAGGAGTGCCCAGGTCGACGGAGCCCCCAGGCTCTGCTGCACTCGGGCAGCTGGAAACAGGAACAGAATGAATGCCCAGGCCGCACGAGAGGCCAAGGGCAGAGCAGGCATTTTGGGAAGGAGATCTAAACTCCTTCCCCACAGGGATTACATTTCCACAGCGGAGAGTGGCAAGGAGTCCAACCGGATGTGATTCACTGCTCAGGGACCCTGGCCAGAGCCACAACAAATGCAAGTGATTTTTTTTTAATCATTGGCCCCTGGGGCAAACTCAGAATCAGCCGAGCCAAGCTTTGGCCTGGGTGACATCTCAGATCAGCAAGAGCAAAAATTACCATGTGGTGAAAATGTGAGAAAGGGCCAGGATAAAGGCCAAGCATCAAAAAGGGGCTTGACTGGCCTGTGGCAGGCTTCCCACTAGAGTGGACAGACTGCCCAGGGATGCCATGCTCCACGTCTGGACAGTATGGAAATCCCAGGACAGTATCAGCCACAGCAGCTTATTTATAGGTTTTACTGCCTCTATCAGACATGTCCCTGTCACTTCACAAATCACATAAACACATTTATATAATGAGCTGAAGTCCACATGTAACTACCGAGAATGGAGCTGTCCTTCCTACGGGCCCACCCCTGACTTCCAGGTGACCACAAGCCAGAGGTCGAGAGAGGCAAAGGAAGTGATGACCCCACTCTGTTACCAACTCACAGGTGCTATGGTTAAGGGGTACCCAAAACGTTGGGGTTAGGGGTGGGGTCATGGAATTGGGAGCAATTAATTCTGCTGAAAAAAAGAGACAATATAATAGGAAATGGGATCAAGCTGGGTCTTGAGGAATGGATCCAGATTCCTCAAGTGAGGAAAGGGAAGACATTGAAAAAAAAAAACTTTTCTTAAGATTAAAAAAAATTACGTGTATGTGAGTGTGCATTCATTTGTGCACATGCCTGCATGTGCCCATGGAGGCCAGAAGAGGGCGCAGTATCTCCTAGAGCTAGAGTTATGTGCAGTTTGGAGCTGCCTAAAGTAGGTGCTGGGAACCAAACCTGGGTCCTTTGCAAGAGGATATGCTCTTAGTGGCTGACTCATCCCTCTGGCCCCCAAATTTCACTTTTAATGGGCACATAAACATCCGTGATATTTGGATGCATGCACACATTGAGTAACGACAAAAGCAAGGTGCCCAGCACATCTGACACCGTTTCTTTCATTATTAAAATCCTCCGTTTTGAAATATGGACTAAGTTCTTGCCAATGCCAATCATATATTGTGCAAGACAAGGCCAGAACTGATCCTTCCTGCCCAACTGCAACTTGGTATTTGGGACCCATCTCCCCTCCCTCCCTCCCTCCCTCCCTCTCTCTCTCTCTCTTTCCTTTTGTTAATATCAGCCTTTTAAAATACCACTTATGAAGGAGACCATGTGGTGCTTGCCTTTCTGTGGCTGGTTGTGTCTCTCAGCAGCATCCTTTAGCTGCCACAGGTGACAGGATTCTACCCTTTTTAACAGCCAGATAGAATTCTGCTCTGTGCATACATTCTACTTTTCTACTCATTCACCCATCTGTGGGTCATCCTTTAATTTTGGATATTGTGAGTAATGTCACAAAGAACACAAAGAAATGCCATGCAGGTTACAAGTGTGTGGGAGACCGGCTCCCACTTTCCCCCACAGGGTACTCTTGAGCAGGGAGAAGTGAGAAATATTTAGATAGAAATATAGAGGAGAGAAAGAGAGAAACACAGGATAGCCTCAGGAGGGCCTGGGTCAAAACTCACCAGCCTCTTCTGTCTCTTCTAAAGGGCTATTTATAGAAATGCCAAGGGGTGGAGCAAAAGACCTCCCCTTAGCACAGCCAAGTGCAGACCCTTCCAAACACCTGGTGACCATGCACGTGGTCAATCCATCCCCTAATGCAGCCCTGCTGAGTAAAGCAAGCTCAGATCTCACAAGGCAACCTCTATGGGCTCCCACACAAGTGCATGGAATGCTGGAGAATTTCAGAAGGAAACAGGAAGATGGCATAACTTGAGTGATGGGCTCCAGGAGGGGGTCAGGAAATAGATGGAGCAATCTGAAGATAAGGACCTTGTTTGCACTCGACCCTAAAGACAGGAAGCCACAGAAGCCTGTTAAACCTAAGATTGCCTCACTCACAGACAGGAGAAGGCTTAGGAAACACACAAAGCCTTGGGGTCTGGCAGCAGTGAAGACGGCATAGCAAGGAAGAGCTCAGTGGATACCTGGAGGACAGAAGAAAGGAACTGACTGATTGAGAGAGAGTTCAAGATCAGGGAGCACAGAACAGGAGTCACGAGTGGGTAGAAGTGGGAAGTGTGTTGGCTAATGTTAGATGTGGACTTGCCTGGGCCACAGTGATCACAAATGCAGGCATGCATTATTCTGTAGGGGTCTGGGAAGTTGTCATCAGATGAGAGTAATGTTTCAATTGGTGGACTTTGAGAACACAGGTTACTCTCTATAAGTTCGTGGGTCTTCTGTCAAGTCATAAATCGAACAAAAAAAAACCCAAGTACGAGAGAATGTTCCAGAAGAATACCTTCATATTTCACACATACCATCAGCACTTGGTTCTATAACACACAGTCTTTGGACTCAGAATAGAATATGAATTCTTATGATCTCCACCCTGAATGGGAACTGCAAACTCTGCTCTCCCCCATGGTCCAGACACATGGCCTACACATAGGTCTTCCTCGGCAGCCTCCTTACCATGTGGAGGCTTTAAGGTAAATCCCTTACCCTCTTTCATTTAGTCTTCAACTTAACAGTAACCCAACATTCAACTTTATGATGATACCAGAGCCATGTGCATTAAAAAAATCCATCAAAATTTCAATTTAGCTGGGCATATTGGTACATACCTTTAAGCCCTCAGGAGGCAGAGACAGATGGACCTCTAAATTTTAGGTCAACCTGGTCTACAGAGAGAATTCTAGACTAGTCAGAGCTACGCAGTAAGATCCTGTCTCAAAACCAAAAACAAA
This sequence comes from Peromyscus californicus insignis, assembly GCF_007827085.1. Classification (NCBI taxonomy): domain Eukaryota; kingdom Metazoa; phylum Chordata; class Mammalia; order Rodentia; family Cricetidae; genus Peromyscus; species Peromyscus californicus. Next base: position 71,950,180 of record NW_026294551.1, read on the forward strand.
CCTCCTAAAATTTCAATTTAGCTTTGTGCAGTGTGTTCCTATCCTGAGATGCTAGTAACTGCAGCAAGCCACAGTCCCTAGACAGCCATGTGACGAGAGGACATGACCTGTTCTCCCACTTTCCCCGCGATGGTCTGGGTTGCAAAGCCTGTGGACAGCCCAGGCTTTTCTGTGTTTGCCACTGAGCATTGCAAGCTCATCTCCTTCTCTGGCATATTCGCTCTCTTCGTGATGCCGTGGACCGTGTTTTCAAAGTAGAGACAAGCGCTCTGTAAATAGATGCATTGAAAGAAAATGGTGCCCGTTGTGTTTCTCCTATGGGGACTCCCATCAAATCCTTTCTCCACTTTCCTCTGAAGGTTTTCCTTATTCTATGGTATGTGCGCACGCGCGTGTGCATGTGTGTGTAGTGCTGGGCATTCTTAGGCCGCCTACACGCAGGCAAGCACTCTACTACTCAGCTCTTTTAAATTTGTCTTATTTTTTTTTAAAAGAAGGTCTCATGAAGTTGCCCAGGCTACCTCTGAATTCATTCACTAGCCCAAGCTGCCCTTGAATTTGCAATCCTCCTGACTCAGTGACCCAAGTTTCTTTTAAATTCCCGTTAGATTTCTACAGAATTTAATAAAATAAATGGGCTCCCTCTGGTGGTCACAAGAAAACCTCCGATTCCCAAAGGTCAGACTCTAGTTACAGTTCAAGGTCTTTATGGGGCCGGGTATACTCGATAATTAATAGATTCGGAGTGGCTAGACGACATTAGGAGAGAAGACTTCTAATTATCATTTTCCACTCATCAGTGTGTCTACAAATTGGTCTGTAAAGCCGCGGCCTCAAGCCACACTCACCATGTCTCCTGAATTCATTCCTGCTCTGGTCAGGGCATCACTGTCCCCTGCAGCTCCCATCATCTCTCTCTGCCCCTCTCCCTATCACGTTTGTGAGTCTGTCTACTACAGGTCCGGTGCCTCAGCAGCTGTTCCCTCCCTCAGTACTCATGGCTCTCCTTCAACTCCCTGGGACCTCTTCCCAGGGAAGCCATTCCCAGATGTTTATCAGTGCTTTCCCACAGACGCCCCTCTAGGCTCAAGGGATGCGATAGTGAACAAAATGACAGGGGTGCCCACCCTGGGCATCCCTCTCGGGGGCCTCTGTGATGGACCCAGATCTGCAATCCAGTCTGTCTTCCTGCTGTTTCTAGGCTCCCCCTTCTAGTTGATCATCTTCTAGAAGATAAACTCTGCTCACTTTCTGTTGTGTGTCCCACGCACGGCACACAGCCCCACTCCCTGCTAGCCTTCAGCTCACCTTAGCCCCCACAGCTGCCTTTCAATAAGAGTTCAGACCCCTGCTTCATGCTCCCCTTTTATTTGCTAGGGATGTCAGGTCTCAGGAAACCTGTGTCCCCATGCCAGCTGGCTAAGATGCCAAATAGTCTTCAAAACCTTATCTACTCCTACCTTCCTAAGGAAGGACTCTGCTCTCTCAGAACCAACCTCTCTGTATAGATCCTCTACCTGCAGCAATGTCTCCTTTTAATTTCTGCAGGACTTTTGTTCGTAGTACGCACTTTACTCCATTTTTAGTTGGTTATGATTCTACAGCCTACAGCATCCTCCTCTAACGGTGGTTTGCAGCAGCTTCTGACAGTCCCTGTATGTCACCATAACTAGGACTGGACCTAAGAATGAGTAAACAAACAAATAAACAAATGGACAGATGTCTCTGCACAGAAGAGTGTGGAGAATGAAGTGAGATCATTCTCCAGAGAATTCCGGCACATGCGTACATGTGAGTGCACACCAGGGATGGGAGTTTTGTGCAGGGTTCAAGTGCTTGTCTAGCATATATGAGGTTCTGGGTTCTCTCCCCAGCACCACCGAAGGGTGGGGGAGCTAAAGAATTTAAAGAGCTGGGGATAAAGCTCATCATGCACAAGGTCCTGGATTCAATCCCCAGCACAGAATAGAAAGAAAGAAAGAAAGAAAGAAAGAAAGAAAGAAAGAAAGAAAGAAAGGAAGGAAGGAAGGAAGGAAGGAAGGAAGGAAGGAAGGAAGGAAGGAAGGAAGGAAGATAGATAGATAGATAGACAGATAATGCCACACATGGTTGCTCACCCCATTATCCCAGCACTAGAGAAGCTGAGGCAGGAAGCTTGCAAAGTCAAGTTGAGCCAGGATTACACTGGGAGGCCTTGTCTCAAAAGAGAGAGAAAAGGGTTTAGCAATTGTAAAACTCAGGGGTGGGATGCTCTCCTAGCATGTGGGATGCCCCGGGTTTAATTTCTACCACTAAAATAGAAGGAAAGGAAAAAAACGGTGAAGGGAGAGAGAGAGAGAGAGAGAGAGAGAGAGAGAGAGAGAGAGAGAGAGAGGGAGAGGGAGAGAGAGAGAGAGAGAGAGATCAGACCCAAAGATTCCCCTTTGGCCCTATCTACTGTGGTTAGATACTGCCTTTACAGGCCACTCAATTTTTCTATAAATTCAAGTCAACTGGGATTTATCATTCCTGGGGGAACATATATATTTTCAAAAACTGTCAAATGAGCATAACTTCTTGCTTGAAGAGCACAAGCCACCTTCCTTCCCTGAGCTCATTCCTGCTCTAGACCAACAGAGTGAAACCCGGAGCACCAATGGCTTTCCTACTCATGCTCTGGTCCGTAGCGTTCTCCATAAATGATAGCAAATCTCAGACACCATTTCCACACTGCGCTTGGTGTTTAAACAGAGTTTACTCTCTGTAAGGACTTCCACACGAGTGGGGAATTTCTGCCTCTGACGCATTTGTTTGTTCCCTTCTGGAAACCGCTCTCCCAACCCCTGTCAACCCCCGTGCGGTAAGTCCAGCACACACCATCTGGAGGCCACACGCAGCATCCCTACAATACCATACAGCATCCCTGCAATACTATACAGCGATCCAGAAAGGCATAAAGAGGCAATGGTGAGGATGATCACTGTCCCGGAGTGTTTCTAAGATTTCCCAGGGAAGGTAGAGTCTCACTAGACACAAGCCCAAAGGGTAGGAGTGTCAGGCTGGGCGCAAGGTCTCCTGGATTCCAGGCGTGTCTGATCCACTGGTGTCCAGCCACGTGACTTCTCTTACTCCTTGGTCACCCACATTTTCTCACCCATATCCCGGAAGAACATGCTGGGATCGCCTGCCAAGCCTTTGTCCGTTCCTTCCAGAGCATTCCCAGTCAATCTCTGAACCTTCTCTCCCCTTTCCATCTTTGGCAGTCGCTGGCTGACCACAACCGATCTGAGTTCATGAGGACAGCCAACAACTCACTCTTGGGAGGTGGAGGAGGGCCTGCCCCAGGTATTTATGTGTTCTACCTTGCCATGATCCCATGAGGTACGTACTGTTAGGAGCTCTGTTTCACAGATGAGAAGCTGAAGCATACCCTAGGCTAGGCATGGCATACACCTGTTATACTAGAACTCAGAAGCAGGAGCAGAAGGTCAGGAGTTCAAAGCCAACTTTGTTCTACTACACAGCAAATTTAAAGCTAACCTGGGCTACAGGAGAGAAAATCTGTCTCAAAAATCATAAAACAAAATACAGGGTAAATGACCTATTTGAAGTCATGGGGTTGGTAAATGACAGAATTCAAGCCAGGCAATGAGGATCCAGACACTGTCTTCTGAACAAATGCAAAGAGGGGAAATAACGTCCCTGGATGCTTGAAGTGGAGGCAATCTTTGGTCAAAACCAGAACCTGTCTACTCTCACTAGAAGAGCCATCTGGCCAGCTGTCCCTGGAGCAAGTATGAAGGTCACTATAGTTTGTGTTTGCCCAGCTGCATGCATTTTTCTCTTGTTCTGGGAACAGAATCCCAATCTTCCTTGGGGGTAGCTACTCTCTCTCATATCATGTTTCTAGTAGCTGCATGTGTGTGTGTGTGCATGTGTATGCTATACATATGTGTACTGTGTACATGTGTGTATACCTGTGTATATGTGTACATGTGTGTGCCTGAGTATGTATATGCATACATGTATATATGTGTGCACCTGTCTGCATGTGTGTGCATGTGTATGGATGTGCATGAGTATGTGTGTACGAGCATATTTACAAATCTCATCCTATGAAAGGACCTTCATGGCTTCATTTCACCTTAATTACTTATCTCTAAATATACTTGCATTCTGAGGCACAGGGAAGAGTGACGATTTCAAGTATGGGTTGAGGAGTAGTCACAGTTCAGCCCATAACACCTCACAATCTCCAGTCATGGGGCTGGCGAGGAAAGAGAGTGCATGTATGGGGTGCTGAGCAGGACTGACCTAGCTGCAGCTGTTGGCAGGCACCTTCCTACAGAGTGAGCACCCTGGGGAAAGGCAGCCTGAGAAGGGCAGAGAGAAGCGGAGTGATGGGGATAGCCCCCGAGCTCAGGCATGCCTGGAGCCAGATCCATTTCTGAGCCCTGCACTTTAGGTATGGGATCTGATGTATTTCCATCACTGCATTATTCACAAGGGATGGTCAGGATCTATTAATGTCCTCGTGCCCGAAGAGCAGTGACCAAACCAAGGTGGGCCCTGTTTCCATGACCACAGGGTGGGCCATGAAGATAGAGTATGCTGGCAGAGACAGCTTAAGGGGGAACGAGTGCATAGTGGTGCACAGGTCCAGAAGCCTAGAATCATCACTCGTGCCTGGGAAGCGTGGCAGCAGCCATGGAAGGCTTGATAGCAGGAACAGGAAATTGCCTGATCACATTGATTCTGTATCCAGGAAACAGAGAGCCAACAGCAACTGGGGCCAGACTCTAAAACCCCAAGGCCCACATCTAGGAATGTCCTTCCTCCAGCAAGGCTCCACAAAGGTTCCACAACCTTCCCAAATAGCGCCACCTGCTGGGGATCAGGTGTTTAAGCATATGAGTCTGTGGGGGACACTTCACATTCTAATCATAAGGACATATAGCAACCTAATGAAGGGAGGGGGTCTGAAATGGGGAGGGAATCTGGGTGTGTGTGAGGACTGTGCTCCAACATAACCTTTTGTAGTGCTTCAAATTTCATTTATTTGTTTGTTTGTTTTTCAAGACAGGGTTTCTCTGTGTAGTCCTGGCTGTCCTGGAACTCACTCTGTAGACCAGGCTGGCCTCAAACTCACAGAGATCTGCCTGTCTCTGCCTCCCAAGTGCTGGGATTAAAGGTGTGCACTACCACTACCCAGCATGTCATGCTTTACTCCCCATTCAATACATACACATTTTAAAACCTCAACTACACTTAAAAACCCTCGGCTACGTAAAGTAAAGAGAGAAGATACCAACACACCCGAGAGCGCAGACAGTGTGACCCGTGGCACAGGGTCATGGAGGGATGGGTGAGCAGGTGGGCATGAAAGTTCAACCACAGGACGTGCTGCCCGGGAGCACCCACACAGGGTTACGGGCATGCGCCGCCATGCTTGGTTTCTTTGGGGTGATTATTGCTCCCATTTGTTTTCATCCCTAGGGCTGTAGCAGCAACATTTGCCACAAATCAGTTGTATAAAAAGAGCAAATTACCCCTCTTGGATTGGGAGGTCAGAAGTTCAGGGTGTTTGCAGGACAGCTTCCCCTGAAAGCCCTGAGGAAAATAAGCGTTCCCTGGCTTGCTATGGTACCAGTCTTGTCTTGGCTGCACTGACGTGGTCTTTCACTATGCATCTCTGTGTCTCATGTTTCTCCCTCTTGTCTCATCTAAGGGCACAAGGGCCCTGAATAGGGCCCACCCTGATTATGGGAGATCTTGCTGCAAGATTCTAATCTTAGTTATTACAAACCTCCCATCTCTGAGATTTTACTTTTTGCGTTTTCAAATGCCCACCACCAACCAAGGTCCAGAAACTTTAAATGAAAAATTCCAGAAATAAGTCATTCAAGAATGTCCAACTACACACTACTCTGAGTAGCATGGTGAAGTCTCCCATCACCCTGCTCCTGCTCACCACACTGGTTGTCATGGTACCTCAATGTTGGTGCTCAAGTAACCCTTATTTTAGTATGGGCCCCACAGTGCGAGAGCATTGAGCTGACAATTTGGATGTTGCAAGGAAAGCTACAAAGTGCTTCCTTCAGATAAAAAGAAGAGAGTATGATAAGACATTTTGAGAGAGAAAGAGCCCGTTCACATAACCTTTATTACAATATATCTATTGTATTTGATAGCTGGTCTCTTACTGTCTAATCTATAGGTCAAACTTCACCACAGGTATAAGTCTTAGTTAGGTTGCTGAGCTAAAACACCATGACCAAAGAAACTTGGGGAGGAAAGGGTTTATTTGCCTAACACTTCAGCATTGCTGTTCATCACTGAAGGAAGTCAGGACAGGAACTCAAACAGGGCAGGATCCTGGAAGAAGGAGCTGATGCAGAGGCCATGAAGGAGTGCTGCTTACTGGCTTGCTCCCCATGGCTTGCTCAGCTTGCTTTCTTATAGAACCCAGGACCACCAGCCCAGGGATGGCACCACTCACAATGGGCTGATCCCTTCCCCATCAATCATTAATTAAGAAAATTCATTATAGCCGGATCTTATGGAGGCATTTTCTCAATGAGGTTCCCTCCTTTCAGATAACTCTAGCTTGTGTCAAGTTGAAGTAAGACTAGCCAGCATAGCATGTATGTGTAGAAAAAAAGGTACATTTATGTGTATGCAATTATATAAATTCACTATATTTGGAATTGTATACATATGGATGTACATACATACACATAAATGAGATTCCATACTATCCAAAGCTTCAGGCATTCACTAAGGGTCTTGAAGAGCATCCTCTACCAGATAAGGAACTGCTGGTTAATGAAAAAACTCTATTTTAATAAAGTCTCATTCTTAGGAACCAGACACCAGGATTTGAGTATATCTTTTTGAGGAAACCAGTCTGATACACTACATCATTTTGTAGGTGGGGTGAAGGTTCAAGGGCCCTTTACCCACCAGAAGCTACAGAGCCTGTTCAGCACAGCCCTGAAAGTCCTCCCACAATAGATCTGGGCAGGAGGGATGGGCCATCTTCCTGCTTGAAGCCCACCACGCCGCTTGGCGCCTGCACAGCCAGCTCACGACAGGCAGCGCCCACAGCAGGCAACACACACGTGCTGCCCCTCTCTGGCCCCGCTTAGTGCCTTCCCTTTGCTGGGTTCTGACAAAAGATTACACTGTTTCCCTGGGCCGTGGGAAGGAGCTGGGTGGTGACCTGCCTGTGTCTCAGATCAGATGGGGACCCAAGATACAGAGGGTCCTCTGAGTCTCCAGAGCCCTAAAGTCTTCGGAGCTCTTTGATCAGAGCTTTGAAGAGAGGGAGGGAACTCGGGCCCCTGGTGTTACAGGGAAGGGCTTTTCTAGTCTCGGGCAGTGCATGCCAGGCCACTGGGGCTTTGTGTTGATGAAGGACTTGAAAGGCTCGAGTGAGAACTAAGACTGGGGGTGGCGAGATGTGGACACAGGCGGGCAGTAGACCAGTGAGATGCTGCTGCTTCATCCCTAGAGCCGCACTGTCTGTGACATCACAGCCAGGCACCCTCAGGACAACTGAAGCATGGCACTGAGGGTGGGGTGCCCCCCTCACTGCCTTCTCCTCCTCTCTCCACCTCACTTCCATATTTGAGACCGGTGAAGATTCTGTTAGGCAGTGTGGCCGGCAACAGTCTCATTGCAGACCACACCTACAGATGTCAATAATCAGACTTTCATTCTAGGATGTTTTTTATTTTACTCTGTAACAGTTTAGAAGTCCAAAATGCTGGTTGCAAAGTGTGAAACGATATCTCGTGAATGGCTGTGCGTCCCAGTTTAAAAACACACTTATAGGAGCTGGAGAGGTGGCTCAGTGGTTATGAGCGCTTGCTGATCTTCCAGAGGACCAGAGTTTGGTTCCCAGCACCCATATAACTCCAACCCCAGGGGATCTACATGCGCACACACACACACACACACACACACACACACACACACACATATATACTTTAAAAAACCCCTACACTTATTCACATAAATCACAGAAATTTAAAAGGGTCCCTTAGTGTCCATGGGAGAGTGCTTCGATGAACCTGTCCATCCATCTCTCTACAGGGTGCTTAAGTCATTTACATAAAACAGCATTGTATTTGTGTGCATATTTGCATATGCATCATATTTGCATGTATATTTGCACCATATTTGCATATGCATTGTATTTGCATAGGCTATGCATGTCTCCCTGTATATTTAAATCATCTCAAGATGACCTATAACATACAAGTAGCTGTTATATTATAGTTGTTAGGAAATGATGCCAGGATATTTTTAACTCCTATTTGGCTGAATCTCAGGTTAATTCTTAGATCAGAGCCCATGAAGATAGACTACCCCAATACAACACTCAGAAAGAATGAAAGAAGAAAAGAAAGATACACATTTACACGTTTTATAGATCATCTAAAATTCATTGATGGGTTTAAATTTTCCCCCACTTAAGTATAATCTCTGAATTCTGACCCATGAATCACTACTGGCCACATTATATTTCCTCTTCAGAACCTCAGTGTCAACTAAAGGCTCAAACTCAACCATGAAATCTTCCACTGAGTCCAGAGACAGAATTTCCCATCAGATCCACCTTTGCAGAAGAAGCCCCTAACCCTGAGACACTGATGGTTTCTGGGTACCTTGGAGTAAACTGGGAGATGCTGGTGGAGAACACTGGTTCAGCTCCCACCTGCTCTATACTAGTTACAAAAGTCACAACCCAGGGCTGGGGAGATGACTCAGGGGATGATGTGCTAGCCATAGAAGCATAGGACCCAAGTTCAGATCCCATGTAAAAAGCTCTGTGGGTTAGCATTCACTGTCATCCCAGTGCTCGGGAGGCAGACACAGGTGGGTCCTGGGGCTCCTGGTCAGCCAGCAGAGCTTCAAGTTCAGTGAGAGACCCTGACTCAAAAATTAAGGTGGACAGTGTCTGAAGAAGACACCACCACAACCTCTGGCCTCCACATACATGAACATATATACATGAACATATACATACACACACACACAAAGAAAACCCCTTCCAGCATGAGACATGTTGCCATGAGCCTCTCCCTCTCCATGTCACACAGCATCCTAAGCAAGACTCAGTCCAACCTTGAGAGCCCAGAGTAGAAACTCCACACCAAACTCTTAGTCACGGTCACACAGGGCTCCATGCTCATTCCCACTACGTGTCTGGATTTGAGCCACATGGATGGGGTACCCAGAAGCCCAGTTTTTATCCATGGCCCTCCTAGTCCACTCCAGCAAAACAGAAAGACTGGATCACCCAAATGGCCCAAATTGACTTTTCTGGTCCCATCCTCTTCCTCGACCCAAAGCAGCAACAACAAAAACCAACTTCAGGCTTGACCAATTGTTCCCTCCCTGTGCCAATCAGAGCGCGGTTCATGGCAATCACGCAGCAGGGAGGGTTGTTCTTCTGGCTCATTCTGCAGACTCATTCAGAGGGCAGGTACTTTCCCACCACTGAGGCCTTGTTTGAGGCCAGTTTTAATACTCCCTGAGAGCTCCAGCCAATGCCACTGATCAAAACACACCAGCCTTCGTGGCCTGGGGAAGCCAAGGAGGCAAGGTCCCAGGATTGTCCCCAGAGGGCCACAGCCTGGAGCACCAGACCATCCTCTTGATTGAGGGTGACCTGAGTATTTCACAACCACATGACAGGGAGAAGGGCTAGGCCTCCAGATGTCAGGAGCCAGCAAGGAACAAAACCATCACTTACCTGGGGGACAGACGCACTCGGAGGGGGCTTCCCGAACTGTCCGGAGCTTGGCGACTCCATCCAACTTCTGAACCAAGAAGACAAAAAGTTGGGAGAGAAGATCAGTTGCAGAACAGGGAAGTGGAAAACTCCACCACGGTTCTGGTATTTTCCAGAACACGTCTTAAAGGTCATTAAATTCTACAGGCGGTTTTCTAATGGGAAGGAAAGCAATAACAACCACTGAACAATTCTGATTATGACTGATGAGTCCTCAACAGAAGGCGTCAGGTTTCTGCTGTGTTACACGTTCAAGCACAGTAGGAAAAGAAACCGAGGTGGCTGCCTGCCAGGCAAGAGAAGCAGGATGGAGGGCATACAGGAGAGGCTTTGGGGCAGGGGTAGATTAAAACTGACCCTTGTGGTAGCTCTCTGGCCCCCCAAGAACTGTCCTCTCCTCAGCCAGGAAGCTCCACAGAACCTTTCTCCCATCGTCTTGGGGTCCTGGCCTAATTCACTATGACATTTTCCTTTCTTCCTTCCCCAGGGATCCTTGGCCTAGATAATTCGGTTCAGTAGAATTTAACAAAAGTCTCCATGCATGCCCAGCCCTGTGCTGGACATGGGAGAGAAGAAAAGAAATGCCACAGAGATGGCATGCTACTGTGGTAACTCACAGGGACAGCTCTGGCGTGCTCGTGGCCTGATCTGACCTCCTAGCAAATCTTTGGTTGCTGGGGATTGAATTCAGAACCTCCTGCTGGCTAAGCACATGCTGCATCACTGAGCTACCCAGCCACAGGGCAACTTGTGGGGCCAGAATTAAAGTCGGTCCCCAGTGAGGCGATGGAAGCTTGGAAGAAGCTGGGGTTAGAGAAGAGCAACTGGCCCACCATCTCATCCCAGATGAGCCAGGGCTGAAGTCCCTAAGGATACAGAGGGCATTAACTCTTTTCTTTTTTTTGGAGCGGGGGGCGGTGGCGTGGCAACGGTAGTCAGGAACCCTAAAAGCGAACAAAGCCAACGTAGTAGTCTGCTAACTTGAGTTGTGTAGTGCACTTACCAGCGTTAGCATTGGTGTTTCCGGCTCAAACATAAAGATGTAAATTTAGGAGCTGGAGACATGGCTCAGGGGCTAGGAGCACTTGCTACTCTTATAGAGGACTGACATGGACCACCTGTAACTCCTGATCCAGGGGACCTGATGCCCTCTTCTGGCCTCCACAGACACCTATGCTCATCTTTGGTGCACACACTGAATGAACACAAGCACACACTGAAAACAAGTCTTTTTTTAAAGGGGGAGAAGTATTGTTTACTTATTTATATGTTTTTGAGGTGTTGGGGATAGAACCCAGACTGATACTAAAAATACATGCCTTACCACTGAAGGGTGCCTTTTCTACCTGAGAGGTAATTTTTTTTTTTTTTCTGAGACAGGGTTTCTCTGTGTAGCCCTGGCTATCCTGGAACTTGCTCTGTAGACAAATTGGCCTTGAATTTACAGAGATCCGCCTGCCTCTGCCTCTTGAGTGCTGGGATTAAAGGCGTGCGCCACCACCGCCCGGCTCTGAGAGGTAACTTTTAAGCACTGTGCTGCAGGAAGTGAAAGGGGACCAAGGGCTGGGAGGTAAGGTTCTCTGCTTGATCAAACAAAATCAAACTTCTGAGCCTTCTCTTGGGTCTGTTTTGTGCTTCCTTGTAAAATTCAGTGCTAGCCGTGAACCCTGCTAAGTCAATTTAGCAACCTGTTCCCTCACCCTAAGCTGTGGTATCTGACCACTCCAGAATCCTGGTGGGGTTCCTCATGTTCCATCAGCTTCAAGGTGATGTCTGCCCACTCTAACCTGTCTCCAGCAAAAGTCCTGTTTCTGTCTGCTGAGTTTAACCAGAGTTCCCCTTTGGTAATACTTGATCTACTGACCGCCCACAATGGTTCTTGGCTATAAAAGGACCCCCGCCTTTATGCTTTATTTAGAATTGATGCTGCCATGTAATGCTTTAACAAGGACCCCTTTTTGTGTGTTTTGGTGTTTGTGTCCGTGTGTGTGTGTGTGTGTGTGTGTGTGTGTGTGTGTGTGTGTGTGCGTGTGTGTGTGTGTGTTGCACATATGTGTGCATGTATAGAAACCAGAGGATAACATCACATATTTTTGCCTTAATTTTCTCATTGACACAACAGCTCAATATTTTGGTTAGACTGGCTGGCTGGGGAGCCTGAGGGACCTCCCTGCTTGGTGCTCAGTTAGAGGTGTGGGTGGTCACCCTAGACTCCTTAACACGGGATCCAGCCTCAGGTCCTCATGCTTTCATAGCAGGCTTTTCATCCAGCAGGCCATCTCTCCAGCCCCAAACCCTTTCTTCTCTAACAGTACCAAGTTGGGATGTCACTGAATACAGGACCCCAGCCAAGCCCAAGGTACCTCCGGCTGGAGCAGCCCAGGACCTATGGAGCAGTCTAGAACCTATTAGGAACACTCTCAGTGTTCTGGAAGGTCTCCTCAAGCCTCCTCCTCAGAAGGCTGAGCTGGAGCAGTTGAGGTTAAGGGCAAATAACAGCAAAGGAAAGGAAGGTGGCTGGGCAGGCCATGAACACCACACAGTGCCAGGCCAGCCAGGGAGCCCTCGAGTGTGGCAACTTTATCCTCAGCCCACCTCCCTGGCCTCCCAAGGCCCTCAGTCTGCCCCAGGAATCAGATCCTGGGTCTCTGGACATCAGACTCTCAGCTCCCTCTGGACCTCCACTTCTTCTCTAGTCTAGAGCAGCCAAGTTAGCCCCTGTGAGCCAGGCCCAACCTCCAGAAGCCCCTGTAGCTCCCACTCCTCAGCAGGAGACCTGCTTCAGGGACAGCAGCGAACATCAGCCTTCTCCCACCGCCAACCTTGCTAAGGGGCTGTGGCCTGTGTACCAGGACATCCCCTCCTCTCCCCACTGAATGGGGAGTGAGCCTGCCCAGAAACTGGAGGCCTGGGCAGGACCTCAGGACTCTCTTTCCCCAAAGTCTCTGCAAACACTATAGCAGTTTTCAAAAGGAGAGAATCCAGCCCTCTAGTCCACAGTGGTTCACTGTGCAAGAAGCTCTCAAAGCTAGACATGACAGCAGGAAGGCTTCCCTCATCCCCTTCCTAACAAAGCATACAATGTTGAAGATGAGCTTTTAATGGCACCTATCACACCTGGACTGCTCTCCTACAGGGCAAGAGCAGAGGGAGCGCACAATGACTTTAAAGCTATGCTCATCCTAAAATGAAAGCCCGAGTGGGAATTACACATGGGAAAAGAAACACTCCTGGCTAAGGCTACTAGGACTATCCCAGGCCACTGGGATTGAGTTTTCGTGTTGTGCTTTATTCTAGCTTCCTGCATGCACTCGCTTTTCTCAATGGCTCATGAACATGCAGTTTGATCTCTGACTTCTGCCCCTCCCTCCTTCCCTCTCTCAACTCCAGCCCCTCCCCATCCAGGAGTTTGGAAACACAGCTGAACTCCACAGGAAATGTTTGAGTTGGAAACTCAATCTCAAAATCTTTATGCTTTTTTTTTTCTTTTTAAATTTTAAGAGACTCTTCTTTTGTGTCCAGGCTTCTAAAATATGATTTAAAGGCCTCGACTCTTTCCATTCAATTATCTGGCGGCACCCCAGCATCTGCATACAATACGGTCCTGGGTTTCCAAGTGCAAACATGGCCTTCCTTGCAGAGCAAATAAAGGATGAATTTCTGAGAACAGACAAGAGGCTTTGGGAGTGTTCCTCTCCAGAAGCCCAGAGAAGGAGAACAGGGAGTTTGGAGGCAACTTACAAGGGGGAAAAATAAATAAGGGAAAAATCTCCATTTTCAACTGTCATCTGTTGGTAAGTTTATTAATAGCCCGTAAGAGCTCAAATCATCTGACCACATTCTCAAATGGTTTGAATGGATGAGAACCACAGGTCAGCACTCGCGTGCGCACACACCCACCCACCCACACCCCCACACACACACACACAAACAGTGAGTTGATGGCTCTGGAGAGATGGCTCATCGGTTAAGAACATGGACTGCTCTTTCAGAGGACCTGAGTTTGATTCCCAGTAACCATGTCAGGCAGCCACAACCACCTAGAACTCCAGCTCCGGGAACATTTGACTCCTCCAGCCTCTGCAGGTACCTGTATTCATCTGTACACACACACACACACACACACACACACACACACACACACTTTAAAATCATAAAAATAAATAATAAAAAAAAAGAATTGGCCGGGCGGTGGTGGCGAACGCCTTTAATCCCAGCACTCGGGAGGCAGAGCCAGGCGGATCTCTGTGAGTTCGAGGCCAGCCTGGGCTACCAAGTGAGTTCCAGGAAAGGCGCAAAGCTACACAGAGAAACCCTGTCTCGAAAAACCAAAAAAAAAAAAAAAAAAAAAAAGAATTGAGCTGAATGTGGCACACACCCATAGTTCCAGCTACTCTGCTCTCCTGGAGTATGAGGCTGGAGGATTATTTGAATTCAAGAATTGTAGGCCAGCCTGGACTACACAGTGAGACCCCAGTTCAAAGATAAAAAGAAAACAACAATAAAAGTATGCAATGATTTATTTCTGTGAAATGCTGTAAATGAAACCATAAAACATTTTGGCTGAAAATCCCTACTCGAGGGAATTTTCTCCAAAATAAACCCCAAGAAGTAAATCAACAAAAGCAAAAAAAGAAAAAAAAAAGTTATTTATGGGGAAGTCACTGGGCAGTGGGGATGGGTTAGAAAGAATGGAGATTCCCTTGATAAAACCATTACAGTCAGGAAACTGCATTAGGAAGAAGAATATAACAAGGAATCAGGTTTATAATATGACCCAAATACCATCCAAACAGACCCAACTGAGACTGCAGTGATGTGCTTATTTAAAGAGTTAATCCTGGGTCTGGGCAGATGGCTCAGCAGCACTTGGCATGTGAGGGTGAGGACTGGAGTCCAGATCACCACATAAATGCTGGGTGGACACAGCAGGTCACCTGTAACCTCAGTTCAAGGGAAGTGGAGAGGGCGGCTCCCCAGAGCAAGCGGAATAGCTAGGTTAGCTGAAGTGGCAAGCTGTGGATATATACATACAACATGCATACATAAAGTGGGGGCACCTGATGCCAATCTCTGGCTTCCACATGCATGAGAACATGTGAATACATGCATTGTGTGCCCACATACACAGATATGCACACCACTTACAGATACACAGACACAGACACACAGACACAGACACAGACAGACAGACAGACACACACACACACACACACACACACACACACACACACACACACACAAGTTATTCTAGGGATGTTCAGTAGTAGAATATTTATCTAGTATACGGTTTGATCCTCAACACCAGGGGGAAAAAATCAGCTGTTAGAAGTTCTGCGTTGCTCCGGTGTAGTCGTCTCAGAAGAATATAAAAACTTCAGAAGAAGCACAGGAGCCAAGAGGGACTTCTGAGACTGCCCTGTGGGGGCTTTTTTTGGGAGACTGGGTCTTACTATATAGCAATGTCAGCCTGGAACTTGATATGTAGATCAGGCTGGCCTAGAACTCACAAGAATCCACCTGCCTCTGTCCCCGAGTGTGGGATTAAAGGGTGTGCTACAATGCTCAGTCAATTTTTTTTTTTTTTTGAGACAGAATTTCGGATAATCCAGGCCTCAAAGTTTCTATGTAGCTGAGGATGACCTTGAACTCCTGATTCTCCTGCTTCTACCTCCCAACTGCTGGAATTACGGGCATGTTCCATCATAGTCAACTAAGGGCATTTTTTTTATTTATTTTTTTTATTTTTCATTTTTTTTTTTTAAACAACGATAGATGGTCCTGTCCTCTCCAGGACAGTCCACTGCAGGATGGGCCAAGGTAGAACACAGGTTCCACAAACCGCAGAACTTGGGACCGAACCCCACTACCACACATTCTCTGCCCTCCCTTCTCCCTCAAGAGGAAAGGTATACACAGGCCCCATCACTGTTAGCAGGAATCATAGGGTGCAGCATTTCCCCACCACTCCAAACAGAGAAGCCGCTGATGCTACTTAAGAGTTGCATGTAGCAGGCACTGTGCCAACAGCCCTCAGCTCTCCTGGTCATACCCATTTACAGATGGAAAATTGAGACTAGGAGGGAAGTGTCGGGTCTAGATCCAAATCTTAGTATCAACCAACTCCAAGCCAAAGCAAGATGACTTCTGTTTCCAAGCAATTTTCATGTCTCCCAAAAGCCAGGCCTTGGGAGCTGTGGGGCCAGTTCAGTTGATAAAATGCTTACTATGCAAGTGTGAGTACCTGAGTTCAATCCCCGGCATCCATATAAAAAGCTAGGTGCATTCCAAGTACATGCTTGCAAGGTAGTACTGGGAAAGCAGGGACAGGCAGGTTCCCAGAGCCTGTTGAGAAGGCAGCCTAGACAAATCACTGGACCCCAGGTCCCAGTGAGTGTCTCAAAAAACGAGATGGGGGGCTTCTGAGGAAGGACACCTGAGGTGGATCTCTGACCTCCATGTACATGTACATATGTGTGCATGCATGCGCACACACATGCACCTGAGTATATACACACACATACACACATGCCCCCCAAAACTATACTGATAGAAATCAGGTCTATGTTTGAGAAAGGTTGGCCGAGGGGAGGACACTGAGCACAGTTCACACAGGCTGCTGAGTCTGCTTGTATGGAACAAGGTGAATGTGATTATGTATTGGTCAAAAGCATGGGGCTGAACACTAGAGAGCGTGGACTTTAATGGTCGGACACCAACTACAACCAAAAGTCACCCGGGAAGCCAGAGAATCTGAAGGCGGAATGCAGGCAGTGACCAACGATTCTGACTATATTAACACTGCTCAGTGGTCCTCTCTCGTCTACAGGGATTTGTGCCATGAGCCTCAGTGGATGCCTAAAACTGCAAACACCACCAAATCCTATAGAAACAATAGTTTTCTGCACATACTTATACAGTTCACCAGATAGAAAAGAGACTCATAATAACTAACAATAGGACAATTGTAGCAATATACTGTAACAAAACATGTTAATATGGCTGTGCTCTCTCAGAACATCAGATGGTGCTGTCCAGTCATCCTTGTGATGCTACAGGACATGATACATTGCTCGTGTGATGAGTTGGCCAAGGAGAATGATACAGGCATTGTGACACAGAGTTAGGTTTCTAGTGACCTTCGGACGCTTCCTCAGGACAGTCGTGTGCGTCAGGGGATTCTAGGTCATCAAGCCATGGAAATGCCAGGTGGGTAGCACACACTGTGTAGATGCAGTGGAGGAAAGCATGATTCATATCCTAGAATCAGCAGGATGCTGTGAGGTTTCATCACTCAGAGCAGCGCGCAGATGAAAACCTAGGAGCAGTTTATTTCTGAAGTTATTCTTTTTTCTCATTATATTCAGACTGTCATTAGTCACAGGCAACTTGAATCACGGAAAGCAAGACCATGAGGAAAGGAGAATTATCGTATGTGAGGACCTTGGAGAAGGTGAGGGGTGTGGCTGGCACAAGCAACTTTGCAAACTGTAAAGACAGACGACATTACACATAAACCATGTGCTCTGGTTGGCTAAGCTGCTTCTCACAGGGTTGCGGATGAACAGCTCTGAAAGTGCTTTACATGCATATTAGAGCTGACAAAAAAAAAAGGGGGGGACATGAGCTCAGGGTAATGAGAGGCAGGTTTGTTCCCATCCAAGTAGGAAGCTATGAGCACACAAAGTGGGAAGCACCCGGTTCAGAGCCAAAGCCATCTCTGGGAGGGCATGTCCATCCCATGAGACCGTCACAGACATCTGCTGAGGGCCCATCTGGGGAGTGAGTAAAGCCCCAGGGAGCAGGAGTGGGTGAGGAAACTGCCTGGGGTCAGGAGAACTACTGGAAAGGACTGCAGGGAATAGCAGCTAGAAGACACTCAGGGAAGCAAAGGACACCATGTCCAGGAGCAGACTCCATAAAGCAACTCTCCAAAATACGCCACATCAGGCATCTAGAGGGTCCCGCCTCAGGAGGGGGGAACCAGCAATCTCAGGCTAGGTTGTGTGCCACAAGCGTTCCTGTAACATTGTAATGGGGCCAAAACATCCTCTCATCTAGTGACGTCATCACTACGATTACAGCACACACCTTACTCACGTGTTTGTGGTGATACTGATGTGAGCATGCCTACTGTGGCATGTGCAACACGTTATCAAAAGGCCACACTGAACCACTGTCCTATACCCACTCACATCTGTATGCACTCCCATGTTGTCATAACAATTAACTCACTATAATGGAAACAGCTACTTTCTTTCTTTTTGTGTTTTTTTTTTTTTTTTTTTTTTTTTTTTTTAGTTTTTTGTTTTTTGAGACAGGGTTTCTCTGTGTTGTTTTGGTGCCTCTCCTGGATCTCATTCTGTAGACCAGGCTGGCCTCAAACTCACAGAGAACTGCCTGGCTCTGCCTCCCAAGTGCTGGAATTAAAGGCGCTGCCACTGCCCAGGTCTTGTTTTTTTTTTGTTTTTGTTTTTCGAGACAGGGTTTCTCTGTGTAGCTTTGCGCCTGTCCTGGAACTCACTTGGTAGTCCAGGCTGGCCTCGAACTCACAGAGATCCGCCTGGCTCTGCCTCCCGAGTGCTGGGATTAAAGGCGTGCGCCACCACCGCCTGGCTTGTTTTGTTTTTTAAAGGTTATTTTTCCTTACTTGTTTTGAGACAGGATCTCTAGCCCATGCTGGCCTTGATGTCCCTCGGTAGCTAAGGATGACCTTGAACTTCCTGTCTTCCTGCCTCTGCCTCTCCAGAACTGGAATTACTGGCATGGTCAATGACGTTCAGTTTATGCAACGTTGGGGATTGTCTCGTGCATGCTTGGCAAGCACTCCTCAGAATGAGCTATGGGGCCAGGATGGCTCAGTAGGTAAAGGGATGTGCTGCCAAGCCTGATGACCTGAGTTTAGCCCTGGGACTCTCACATGGTAGAAGGAGTGAACTGACTGCAAAGAGTTTTCCTCTGACCTCCACACATGTGCCTTGGAACATGAACCCCCTCACACACAAACAGATACACACACACACACACACACACACACACACACACACACACACACACACAGATACACAGAGAGACCTCCCACAGCGACATGCACATGGACACACACACACACACACACTAAAATGTAATTTAAACAAACAACCATTGAGCTCTACTCTCAGCAACTAAAGCTGCATCTTGAGCTGACAGCAAAGCTCATGAATATTTATAGAAACTTTAAAACTCCGACAGTCAATAGAAATCACCACCAGGAAAATCGGGTCCAGGATGAGAAAAATCAATTAATCAAAACTCCACAACGGCCACAGATGTTGGAATTAGCACGGAGACACAAGACAACTCCTGCACCCGAGTGCATGTGTTCTAGAAGGGGAAACACCAAAGGCATTACAGAGGCCCAGATTAGAGATCTGGAGGTGAAAATGGCCGTGTCTGAGATGAAGAACATGGTGGAGGAATTAGTGGCAGATTAAGTGCAGAAGAGAAGACCCGTGAACCTGGAGATCATAGAGAGCATGCATTGAACACAGAACTTTATGGAAAAGGAAAAAAAGAGAAGAGAGGCAGGGGGCTATGGGGCTTCGGGAGGCTAACTACATGTACTGGAGCCACCCCAGGAGAAGACAGTAGAAAGAAAGCTGTGAAGAGGTAATGTTCAAGAACGTTTTCTAATTTGACGAAAGCTACAAACTCATTTATCCAAGAATCTCAATAGAACACAAGGATGGTGAGCAGTAAGAGCCGACAGCTGGGGGACTGCCAGGCGGCTCAGCAGGTGGGAACGTTTGCTAGAGGAGCCGGACTGCTTGCGTTTGCCCCTGGAGCCCGTGGTGGAAGGAGAGAACCGACTCCCAAAGGTTGTCCTCTGACCTCTGTAGGTGTGACATGAGAGGCACACCTGCACCACACACACACACACACCCCCACACCACACATGCACACACACACACCACACCACACCACACCACACCACACCACACCACACATGCACACACGTGTGCACATGCACACACATGTGCACATGCACACACGTGTACACATGCACACACACACACACACACACACACACACATGGTGGGGGCTTGTTAGCTAGGTGTGGTGATTCATGTTTGTAATCCCAGCATGTGAGAGACTGAGGCAGGAGGATTATCAGCATGAGCTAGAGTCATATCCTCTCTTGAAACAAAAACAAAATTACAACAAAATATATCATAATTAGACTGCTTAAAGTCAATAACAAAGAGAAAATCTTGGAAAGTATGGGGGGGAGGGGAGCGGGCAGATAAAATGTGGATATCAAAATTCTCACATACTGCCGGGTGGTGGTGGCGCACCCCTTTAACCCCGGCACTCAGAAGGCAGAGGCAGGTGGATCTCTGTGAGTTCAAGGCCAACCTAGCCTACAGAGCAAGTTCCAGGACAACCAAGGCAACACAGAGAGAACCTGTCTCAAAAAAACCAAAAAGAAGAAGGAGAAGGAGAAGGAGAAGGAGAAGGAGAAGGAGAAGGAGAAGAAGAAGAGGAGGAGGAGGAGGAGGAGGAGGAGGAGGAGGAGGAGGAGGAGGAGGAGGAAAATGTGAAGTGAAACAGCTCTGAACAATTCAGTAGTTTTTTTAAACCATGAGCCAGGGGTGGTAGGAGATGTTTAGAGTACCAGCACTCAGGAGGCCAGGTTCATTGCCACAAGTTTAAGTCCACTCCAGGCTACATAGAAAGTCCGAGGCCAACCTGGTTTAAAAAGTGGAAGTCCTGGCTGGACATGATGGCTCATGTCTAATCCTAGCACCCAGGCGAGCTGGAAGCCAGCCTGGGCTACCCATGAGTTGAGGCTAGCCTGAGCTATAGTGTAAGATCCTGTCTAAAAAAAAACAAAAAACAAAAAAAACCCACCAAAAACAATCCAACCAACCAACCAAACAACCAAACAAAAAACCCCAACCCCCCCAAAAAAAACCAAAACCAAAACAAAGGCCAGCAAGATGGCTCATTGAGGAAAGGTGTCAGCAGTCCAGCCTGACGGCCTGAGTTCAGTCCCCAGGACCTGCGAGGTGGAAGGACAGATGCCACTTCTGCAAGCTGTTCTTTGACTTCAGCATGCACAGCATGGCATGCACATGCACCCACATGCATCACACACACACTAAAGAAGTGTTTTTTTCAAAAAGAATGACAACTAATCAAAAGTAACAGAAATCCAGGGATTCCTGATGGGCTGGCAGAGGGATGGAAAGGAGAGACGCCAAGCAAGCATGAAGAAATTTGGAGGGCAACCGCTATAGGCAAGAACTTGATTGTTGGAAAGGTCCCAAGGGTGCAAATGTATCTAAATGTATCAAGTTGTACAATTTAACTAAGTGAACGTCCTTGTGGGTCAATCACGAACTAAGAAAAACAATGAAAAAGTTCCAGGTCCCCACTTGCCAAGGCCTGGGAGGTTTGGGGGGGCTGTGGGCAGGTGTCCAGGGCCAGTGAGCATCTCCCTGAACTTCAGATGCTCCCCACCCCCCAAGTACCAGGTAAAACCTCCCTGTAAGGGCAAACTCAAACTAGAGAGCCGCTAGCCTGGCCCAGGCATTTGGCAGGGGCTCCAGACTCTTCTGGAAGGAATGTGGGTTTAATCAGTGACTCCCATCAGCACGCCGAGGGACTCTCTTCCAAACCACATCAGCAGGCAGATTTCCTGAAGACTGCTTGTTTCAAAGTGCATGCTAATGTATTGAAAGGGGTGGTCTCCAAACAAAATCCAGTTCTTTGGGAATCCTCCATTGGCGTTCCTATTCATTCACTTTGAAGGGCACGCATCACTTCCCATTGGACCCACTGTGAGGGTTCCTCACATGGAACTGTCAGGAAGAATCCCTTCTGAGGCCCTCCTGCTGGATAGAGGGTTTTCACCACAGCTTTTGGCTGCTTGAGAGACCCCTCAGGCTGCTGGGAGACAGACAGGCTAAGCCTCCTCCACATGACAGCCAGGGTCTCTACAGTCTCAGGCCTGCTTGTCAGGCCCTGCCTAAATCCCTAAGCATCAGCTCTCCACTTCCAGCTCACCCCAGCATCTGCATCCAAGCAGGTGGGTTGCAGGTGGCTGAGGACAGCTGTGAATGTAGCTGAACACAAAACTATACAGTTTACTTAAAACATTGTAACGTGGGGAGGTATCCCAGTGGGTAACATGTTTGCCCTGCAAAGATGAAGACCAGGCTTTGACCCCCAGAACTCAAGAAAACCCAGGTGAGATGGGAATCCCAGCACTAGGGAGGAGACAGGAGGTCCCCGGGGCTTGAGGGCCAGCTGGGCTAACTAACTGAGGATCTCTAGGCTCAGGGGACACTTTGTCTTAACAAATAAGGTGAAGAGCTAGTGAGAAGACCCAGCGGGGAAAGGCGATGCTCCAGATTTGATGCTCAGCCCTAGATCCACATGAGAGAAGAAGAAAACCGATTTTGGCTAGTTATAAACAACCACATATAATTTACCCGCTCAGAGCCATCCTCCTGGCCCAAAATCTAATTTTAATTTTAAAAATATAACATAGAGAATGACCGAGGAAGAAAGGTGACATCAATCTCTGGCCTACACACACACACACACACACACACACACACACACACACACACACACGCACACACATACACACGCACGCACATGTGTGCGCACACACACCTCTACATGCATGCACACACGTAAAAACATAGGTGTTTCCTTGTAAATCTACCACACAGTTTAGGGGCATAACTTCTGTAGATGACACATCATGTCGCGATGTTTTGGGCCGAACACACCTGGTCATTCCCTTAGACACATCAAGCTTGAATTCGATGATGTCATGGGCTAACTGGTGCTCCTACCAACTTTCTATGATGAAGCCCTGATCCCAGCAGCTCAGAATGCACCTGTATTTGAAAATGGGGCTTTAGAGAGATAAGTGAGGTAAGATGAAGTGACCCAAGAAGTCAGTGTCCCAATAAGAGGGGACCGGCACACAGAGGCACACAGAGGGAAGCTGGCAGGCAGACACAGCAAGAACACGCCCATGTGGAAGCCAAGAGCAGCCTCAGAAGAAACCACCCTGTCAACACAGTGATGCCAGACTTCTAGCCGCCACAGTTGGGAGAAAACCCACTCCTGCTATTCAAGCCCCCAGTCTGTGTGGTGCTTTGTCATGCAGCTTAGCACACTAATGCCGACCAGGGCTCACAGACAACCCATCCTGACACCATTCTTCTTTCAGACTGCCACAGAACCTCTGAGGACTAAGAAAAAGAAGCAGCAAGGAGTCTGTGAGGACCAGGGAGCAGAGCCAAGTGAGTGTCCTCCACCTTGGGCCCCAGGGAATGGCTAATGAGGTCCCCCAAAGGTCTTCTGCGCTAGACATTAACAGTCCGGTAGCCATGATTCCAGGTTAGTAAGGCAGAGGTGGGGGTGTTAAGGGCCCCAGGCCTTCCCATCGCCTTGCTGGGGTACAACTAAGGAGAGCCCCCCTGCATCCCCACAGGGACCCAGTGAGGCGGATTCTGCAGCCTTTTTCCCAGCAGAGGAAGCTGGGGCCTAGAAAACTCAGCTCTGATTCCCACAAAGGAGCTATACGGAGCCCATTGTAGGAGGCTCACAGGGGAACCTGGGTGAAAAAGCTTCTAACAAAGACCACAGGCTAGACCAGTCCCATGTGGGCACATGATATTCGCTCTGCTGGATTCCTTTACAGCTCCCCACATGTGGGTTCATGCAGACCAACTCTCACACACCCACATATATGCACAAACTCTCACACCCATGCATGTGTGCACTTATGCACACATCCATGCACACACATGCAGACATATGGCCACACTCACATGCAAGCATGCACACTCACATACACAGTCACATGCATATAGTCACACATATAGGCATGTACTCAATAATACACACACCCACATGCATGAATGCATATGGTCACATACAGGCACACACTCATACACATGCTGGTACATATACACACACTCAGGTACACATACACAAACACACACTCATGAGCACACCTGCACACACACTGCTTGCTCTTTTACGTCATGTCATGTTCTCACATGCTACTGCCCCACGGCCACCACGGGATTGCTCTTTATGGACCACACCACAACGTGGGTCTGAAGATAGGACGTTGTGGCCAAGGCCTTCCCCCTACAAAAGGTAACTACACAGATGCACGGACCCCCACCTTCTTTGTGGAGTGCTTTCCCCAGAGGACCAAACTTGAGTCAATTTTATTTAATTTTTTTTAACCGGACTACATTTTAATTGCTTTATGATTTGTTTCACAACTCAAAAAGTTGGAAATGAATTCCACTTTGGCTGTTCACACTGCCCATGTGAAAGCACCCCCACCCTGGCCCCCTCGGCCCAGATTTCCTGGCTACATCAGGGAAATGAATTCTCTCATTTACAAATGTGAACTGAAGCAGATGTGTGAAGCCTGTGGTTCTCCAGGTTTATCACGAGCACCCAGGCATGTGTGTGCTGCACTGTGCAGCCACAGAGCCAGGCTAACGGATCAATCACAGCAAATGCACTCGGTCCAACGCCCGTCACAATGACAAATGCAGTTACTTCCGTGAGCACTTTGGCTTTTCTTTTTGGTCATAAATACGATTTTTTAATTACGTGGGACGTCTCTCCTTCTGCACAAATGAGAAACCCAGAAAAATGGGGTCATGAGGTCAGTTCTGTGTTTGCTTTCTACTACCAAGCAACGAGTCTCAGCCCTGGGGACTCAAAACCTAAAGGTGTGATATATATATTTGCATTGTATGGCTTTAATAAGATAGCAGAATCACAGTGTTAAGGGAGTTGGTATTGTACTTTGCTTTGTTTGGGGCATTTTGAGTAAAAGCCTCACTGTGAATTCATACACGTGAATCCATCTGCCCTTAAACTGGTGACCATGCTGCCTCAGCCTCCTGAGTGCTGGGATTACAGGCATGCACTGCTATGCCCAGCTAAAGGATCATAAGGTCAGCTATGTAACCTTGAGACTCCTCCAATTAGCCAACAGGCCTATCCAGCCATTCCTTCTAGGCTCAATAAAGAAAGCATTTTGGAGAGAAGAGTGCCCTTAGAGTGCTCACAATGCACAGAGCGCTTCCCACTCCACTCCCACGGAAACCATGCCAGGCAGGCACTACAAACCCTGCTTAACAGATGAGCAAACTGAAGTTAGAAAAACAGTCAGTTACCAGAAGTCACCAAGCTGGGAAACGGCAGAGCTGGGATGAGAACCTGGGTCTGCTCAAGGCTAACGTCTTCCATACATCCGTCACTTACAGATGGTTGCAAGGCTGTGTACCCTGGCAGAAGAGGCTGCTGTCCCTGCTACTCCGCACTCAATAGTGCCCCCCCGCCAAGGCTGGGCACGGGGCTGGGAAAAGGGCATAGGGCAAGAGGGCTGGGGAATGGGTTCAGAAGTACGCCCTTAGATGTTCTGATGTCACTGTTCCTCTCGGGGACAGTGACTCCCTCCTCACAAACGGTAGGAGCAAAGGCCACTGGAGACATGAGTGAGAAGCTGGAGGCCATACATGCGAAACTATCCACTCAGGTGGGCATATAAAAAGGGCTAAAGTGTAGTCCAGTGGTGGAGTGATTGCCCATAATGAGAGAAGCCTCAGTTCCATCTCCAGCAGGGCAAGGAAGGCGTGGCTTGCTGGGGGCGGTGTCCCTCAGTTGTCTTTCTCTAGGCCATACACTGCCGTGACTTTCTTTAAACTCCATCTGTAAACCTAGTTCTCTCCCCAGTGGTTCGTGCTAAGTCCTAAAATATGTTTCTGGACATGATGAAGGGATGTTTTTCTGAATGCTTGTGTCAACAATTACAGATTAAAGTTGGAGCTGACAAGATGGCTCAGTGGTTAAAGGCACTCGTAGCCAAGTCTGGCCACATGAGTTCAATCCCTGCAACCCACTTCCCAAAGAGTGGGGGACAAAAATCAACAACTCCCTTGGGCTGTCCTCTGACCTCCACGTGTATCCCACACATGATAAATAAATAAGCAAATAAGCATAAACATAAAAATAAAGATTAATTCTGATTCTGCACATGGGACAAGCAAGGACTGGAGACTGTGTATGGACACTGGAAAACTTTTCCAGACTGAGTTAACTTTGATCTGCATAATTAGAAGTCAAGCATAGACTAGGCCTTGGTGCCTGGCACTGCCACACATCATTTAAAAAGGTCTCTGTCACCTTCCACCACAGCGCCCGACTCTGGGAAGAAATCTTTGTGTTTTTTTTTCATCTCTCTTGTTAAGGGCCTCTTTTTGCTTTTTAGTGGGGACAAGCACAAAGAAAGGACATGAAACCAACTCTGCCCACCAGGAAGCTGGAGGCAAGACTTCACGATGGAGCAAGAGCGTCAGAGGCTCACGAGAGGACAGGGTAACTGAATGCTAAAACAAGGACGGGGGGTGGGGGTGAAGCTCCGTGGTTGTCCTGGTTTTGCTCTTTGGTGCTGTGTTAACCGGGGGAGGGGAGGGTTTTTCACTTGGCTTATGAGTCACAGTCTAGCATTGAGGGAAGTCGAGGCAGGAACCCGGAGGTTGGAACTGGAGCCAAGGTCATGCAATAATATTGCTTACTAACTTGTTCAGCCTACTTTTCATACCACCCAGGACCACCTGCCCAGGTGTGGGCCCTCCCACGTCAACCACCGATCAAGAATACACCCTATAGACTCGCCCACAGGCCAATCTGATGGAGTTAATTCCTCAACTTGAGGGTCTCTCTTCTCAGGTGACCCTAGTATGTGTCAAGTTGACAAAAACTGAGCAACACAGTGATAAAGTACCAACCATTCCCAAGGCCCTAGCACCCAAATCAATAACTAATAAGATAAATGAAAACAAAACCCTTCCAAGGCCCTAAGGACATCTTCCTCATCTAGTCACCCTACATCCCAAAGAACGGACACTGATATACAGAATTTCCTCACAGAACTGTGTCCCTGCCCATGCCAAAAATAACGTGGAGGAGGCCTCACCCTACATACCATGTGGAGGCCTCACCCTACACACCATGTGGATAGTTAGGTGCACATTTTCTGGGACACAATGTAGCCATTAAACAAGACCACAAAGCGGCTGGAGAGATAGCTCAGCAGTTAAGGTCACTGGTTGCTCTCCCAGAGGACTGAGGTTTGATTCCCAGTATCCATACGGTGTCTCCCAACCACTTGTATCTCTAGTCCTAGGATATCCAGCGCCCTCTTCTGGCATCTGTAGGCACTGTATGCATGAGGTACACAGACAGACGTGCAGGTAGAACACCCATACATGTAAAATAAAAGTAAAGGTTAGCCGGGCGGTGGTGGTGCACATCTTTAATCCCAGAACTTGGGAGGCAGAGGCAGGTGGATCTCTGTGTGAGGTCAGCCTGGCCTACAGAGTGAGTTCCAGGACAGACAGGAACACACACAGAGAAACTGTCTCAAAAAAACAAAACAAAACAAAATAAAACCGCAACAGAACAATCCCCAAAAGGTTAAAAAAATTAATGACCATAAAGATGATATGTTATCTAGAAAAATATTGATGTAAAGTTCAAAAGCATAAAAGTGAGTTATAAATGGCATGTGCTCCATGCTTTAAATGAACTAAACGCCAGTCTCTCCATGGAGGAGAATTGTGAGGGGTTATGTAAAAAAAGCACACAGCTCCTCTGTCAGGGTGAAGAGTGATCATTACCAGAAAGGTGGCCTGTTTTGAATTAAGATCTTTTAGAGCCAGGTGCAATGGTATCATTTATAACACCAGCATTTGGGAAGTAGAGGCAGGCTGAGCAGGTGTCCAAAGCCAGCCCAGGCTACATAGTGAGAGCCTGTCTCAAAGACGGAAAAGTATACCCGAGGGTAAGGGGTTAGGATAGCTCAGTAGTAGAATGGGTGCCTAGCATACAGAAGACTGGAGTTTGAACACTGCAAAAAAAGAAAAGAAAAGAAAGAAGATAATTTGGGGGAAAGATAGCTGTGTTTGTGTGATTATTCCCTGATATGCTCAGCCCTCCCTCCATATCTGAAGTTCTGTATTTGCTGGTTTAAGGAACTGCGGATCAAAATCTCCGGCTCAGCAGGTAGAGGAGCTTGCCGCAAAATCTGGTGACCAGGGTTCGAGCTGATCCACAGAATCGCATGTTCTTGTTTGTTTTCTGTTGCTGTGGTGAAACACCCTGGCAAAAAGCAGCTTAGGGAAGAAAGTGTTTATCCTACCTTACTTTTCAGGCTCTAGTCCATTCCTTTGGGCAAGTCTAATTGTATGGAACTTCAAACAGCTAGTAACAGCACATCCACAGTCAAGACCAGAGAGAGATGAACCATGCACGCCTTGTGCTTAGCCGGCCTTTTCTAGCTCTACTCTTAGCCCAGGGCCCCAAATCAAGGAATGGCGCCACCCACTTTCAGGCTGGATCTTTCCACATCGGTTATAATCCTCTACAGACATGTCCAGCATGGAGACTCTCTTCCTGGGTGATTTTAGGTTGTATCAAATTGGCAATTAAACAAACCACCACGTCATGTAAAGCTGAAGGAGAGAACTGGCTCCACGACCTCTGACTCTGACCTCTGACCTCCACATATAGGATCCGCCCCCCCCCCCCCACCTCACAATAATAACTAAACACCACTAGGGGAACGCTACAGCTGTACCAAATGTGCGCAGGCTTCTTTTTCTCTTGCCTAAAATACTGAACAATACATGATGTCAACTGCTTACCTCCTATTAGGAGTTGTGAGGGATTTCAAGACGATTTGAAGTGCGATGAAGGATCTGAGAAGGTTACATGCAAATACCATGCCACCTTACATGAAGGGCTCCAGCATCAGGGGGGTTGGTATCCAGGGGTCCTGAATCCCACAGCCACAGAGGGTGACGGCCTCCGTCAAAGTACTATTAAAGGATGTCACAGTGGAAAGAACCAGAGGGCTGAGGCCACGTTAGCATGAAAAAAGCAGGTCTGGTTTTAGGGGGCCTCAGCTCTCCCCCACATTTGGTAGAGCCTCGTGAAGCAGGTTAAGAATATTTAGAGAAGAGAGAGAAACTTGTGGAAGCCTGGGATGAGGAACAGGCTTCTCTGAGGGTAGAATGCAGTATGCCATGGAGGGGACAGAATAATGGGTAAGGCCTAGTCATAACATGAAGGCTTGGAAGAGAAAAAGAGAGACAGGGGGATCCTTTCTAAAGTCCTCTTCAAAGACATGTTCCATTGACCTAACTTCCCTCCATTAGACCCTATCTCCTTAAAGGTCCCACCAGCTCCTAATAGCACCACAGGGCGGGGGCCAAGGCTTCTACAGATGGACCTTGGGGGGCATTCAAGATCAGACCTATGACACGCACTATCCTGCAAGTGATGTCTGGTCACCCTGGCCTGTTCTCAGCAAGAATCCTGCCAGTCAGTTGGACAAGAGCTCCTTTGCTATGACCTTCCACTTAGTCATTTTCTACTCATTGCCTGCTGTCCGGCTCCTCAACTCTACCCTGCTACTTCCTAGTGCAGGACTCAAGAGGCCAGTCTCTGCAAAATCCAATATGGCGGCCTCTAACTGCTCACGGTAACCCTGAATAGAAGTGGCCTTGCTGCCCACTAACAAGGGGCTATGAGTCATCCATTATGCCAAGCAAGGGTCATGGGACAGCTTCTCTGTGACAGAGTGCCTGTACAGACTTCTCTCTCCTGCCCCATGTCTGTGGACCAGCATGGGCCCAAGCCCTACCTCCATATTCAGAGGACTAAGGGACTGGCAGCCACCCTGGTCACACAGCAGTGAGCAGAGCTTGCCTCTTACTCCGCACCATGGACATTTTCTTCTTCCAAACCTAGGCCTCCTGAATCAGTGCTAGGTAAGGCACCTCACTCATACTGGCCCCCAGCCTTCAGGCTACTACCCAAAGATTCCTTAAGCAGTCAGAGAGGAGCTGGGTCTCCCTCATGAGACCACCTCCTGAGAAGATGACTTGGGCGTAGGCACCTACCCTAGGCTGAAACTCTAACATAAAGGGGGCTGGCAAGATGGCTCATCGGGTAAAGGAGATTATCACTAAGCCGGACAACCTGAGTTAGATTCCCAGAGCCCACAAGGTGGAGGGAAATGATTTTCTGACATCTGGAAGTTATTTTCTGACATCTACAAATGCACTGTAGTGTGTGCATGCACGCACACACAAAGCATACACACTGAATGAATGAATGAATGAATGAATGAATGAATGAATGAATGAAATAAAAACAAACAAATGCACAAACCTTCCTTTGGCTAATTTTCAAGCCAACAAGGTTGAATTTCTTTATATCATAACTCCAATCTCCCTCTCTCTACAGATTATTCTTTGAGATATCCTCTACTTCTGCATCCTTCAGGCCATATATACACGTGCACACACACACACACACACACACACACACACACACACACACACACACACACTGGAATCTGGCTGACTAGAGCGGTGCTCTGCTGGGCTCAGTGTCCCACACAAATAATCCCATTGATGGATACTGTTCATTTATAGTGGATTCTCAGAATGAATTAGGGAATTTCTGTCAGTACTGCAGCAGAAAAGAAACTCTAATGCTATGAGTATGAATTTGTTGCTTCTAGAAGCTTCCCTGGCATCTCCTGAAGACATTGAGGACATCCTTAAGAAATATGGAACCAACTGAAACCCCAGATCAAGATGCCAGCAGCTGTGCCTGAGCAGATACGCACTCCAACTTCTAGGATATTCAAACCATGAAGCCTTTTGGAATCTGAGTCCCCTGCAGTGGAGAGGGGCTCTGTTACATTGTCTGAAGGTACAGGACTCAAAAGATATAGAAAGGTTGACTTAAATACCATGCTAGTGTGGTATAGTGGCACACACCTGCAACCTCAGGACTTGAGAGGTAGAGGCAGGAGGATCAAGATTTCAGGGCCATCCTTGGCTACCTAGTGTGTATGATAGTTAATACTGTTAACTTGCCAAAATGTAGACTCACAGAAGGGACACGTCTCCAGACAAGTCTGTGAAGGATTATCAAGACTAGGTTAACCCAAAGTGAAGGTAGCCCCAGGTCATAGACTGGGATCCTGGACTGCAAAATAAGGAGAAAGCAAACGGAGTGCCAGTGTTCCTCTCTGTCTGCATCGTGACTGCAGATGCAGCATGATCAGACAAATACATAGAAAGATCATTCTTAGTAAAGGAAAAGGGGACAGATACCCTGTCGTGGGGACCATGACCTTCTCTGCTGCAGGATTCAGAGCCCACATTGAAATATGTTTGCAGAGATCTCTGGCTTGGGAAGCAGGACTGAGAGGAGCAGAGCTGCCTGGGCCCACTGAGCAGGGACAGGCGCAGCACACACATCAGATCTCAGTGCTCAGATCAGCTGGACCAGCTGCCTCCACCTGCAGTCACTTCCATTTCTGGCGGTGATGTGAAGTGATACCTTTCTCGGCAAACGCTGGGAACAGAGAGTTAGAGCACTTCAGCACGACAGTCCAGTCAAGGGTTAAAGACACCCCCCAAGGGCCTATGTGTCCAAAGCTTGCTCCTCCGTATGGCCGTGTTAAGAAATAGGACTTTAAGAGGTGGGGCCTAGTGGGAGTCCTTAAGTCGTTGGAGATGGTGCCCTTGGAAGGGATTAAGGTATCACGCTGGACCTCTGAGTTAGTTGAGAGAGGGTTGTTGTAAGAACCCATCTGTGCTCTGGCTTCATCTCTCCCTTTTGTCTTGGCTCTTCTGTACTACATCTGACATGATATGATGTCACCAGGAGCCCCCACCAAAGCAAGTGTCATGCTCTTTGGACTTTCTACCTCCATAGCAATGAACTCAATAAACCTTTTCTCTTTATAAATGGCCAAGCCTCTGATGCTTTGTTATGCTAACAGAAAATGCAACAGACTAATGCAACTGCAGAGAATGGGATCGCACCAGGAAGAACTCAAACACACGAGTGTTCCCTTCAACTTTGGTTGGACAAGAGCTGAATATGGGCAGCAAGTTCCCAAGGCACAACAGGTTTGTCACTGGAGATGGGTCCTAAGTGTGGTGCTTGGGAAACACGGAGCGGAAGGAGAATATGGTTGTGGAAACCGTGAGAAGCTAGCATAGCACAGCACTACCCCTGTGCTCCAAAGTGGCATCAGCAACAGTAAGCACCTGGCTGACATTGCTGGGCACTCCCCAAGTTGTCTTCCTTCCCAACAACGCCTCGATTCTATTCCCGTGGCAAGGTGCCCAGCCCCAGAGGATGAATGCAGATTGGCTGAAGCCCCCCAGTTGGCAGCTCATTACCTTCATCATTGAAAGGGTGGCCATGGTCATGTGACCTAATTCTGGCTGACAGCTACAAGGGAATTGTGCTGTAAGAAGCCTCCAGCATTTCCCCCAGGTTTAAACACTAGGGGGAAGCTCAGGAGGGTAGCCCTTTCTCTTCCATCCCCTACCTTAGCTTTTTGGTGCCAAGGGAGTTTCAGATCAGGGCCCTGGAAAAGTAGAGAACTGCCAGCACAATCTGGCACCAAGGATGAGTGCCATGAACTGCCCAAGTTCGCTGTATTCCAGGCTTCTCTTACTATACGAGCTAATCCAATGCTGCCATTGGATCATCACAATTAAGCAGCCACATCAGGCATCCCATTACCTGCCATCTAAAGCATATACTCTTAGGCATGGTGATGCATGCTCATAATCCCAGCACTGAGGAGGCTGAGGCAGGAGGACTACAAATTTGAAGTCAGCCTAGGCTACATAGTGAATTCAAAGTCAGTCTGGGCTATGTAATGAGACCTTGTCTGACGACTGGCCTGTTTTTCATTATTATAATCAAATACTAGAGACCGGATATTTTATAAAGAAAAGAGATTTAGCACACTCTTGTAAACCGAAAGTGCAAGATCAGGCAGCCTCTTTCTTTTTGCCTCTGGTCATGACCCATTGGCAGATGGTATGATGGCAGGAAGGGAGAGGAAGAGAGAGAAGCAGAGGATGAAAGGGGAGACAATGAATCACAGTACCATCAGGAAGTCAGAACAGGAGGGCATTCTATAATCTAAAGGTCGGCATGTCTAAGACTGACCTAAGAACGTCACCTGGGCTCTCCCACCTCTTAGAGTCCCGCGCCACCTTCCAGCATTGGCATCCTGGCAACTAGGCTCTCAGTGCACGAACCTCTGGGGGAGATCTCGAGCGACATCCTAACCCTAGCATCAACCAGGAGTGGCCTCTGCCTCAGCCTGCTTGCCTCTCATTACACGTGCCATTAGAAAAAGGAGGCTAAGGAGCAAGAAGCTGAAGAAGTCGGATGAAAGCGTATATATGTCGGGGCCAGATCTCAAACTCCCTTCTTGGGATGAACACCATGTGCAGCATTGTCCTGCTTGGTTCCATGGTAGCATTCAGTCAGCTTCCAGAGCACCTCAATCCCCTTTCAGGAGCGCCCCCCCCCCATCTTCAAAGTCAGCCTGGAAATGACCAATCCAACAACTCTAAAGTGTCTTTGGAGAGAACACCCCACACAGTTGGCTTCTTCTAAACACATTGCTATTATTATGAAGCTCTCCCAAATGGCAGCATTTAAAAAAAAAAGTTTTAAAGGCAAAGGAAACAGCAGAAAGAGAAAGTAAGTGTGCCAGAAAGTAATTGGAAGGAAACTTCTTTTTTTCCAGGGGGTGGGGGTGAGGGGGGTTGTTAGGAGCCAGGAAATGTCAAGGAAACAAATCAGAGTTGATTTATATTCCATTTCTAGGCATCTTTATTAACAGAAACTCCACAGAGCAGCCCTACAAGCCGACTACCAGAGACCCCACAGAGCATCCCCGAGGCTGAGAAAGTCACACTGGATTCTGGATTTGACAGTAACACAACCAAATACATAGGAAGGAAAGTACTTGAGTGTTATCCAGCTTTCTGGGCTTTCCTTGTTTTCAAACTGGTCTGGACAATAGAAGGCCAAGAGCCAACAATAAATCCACTCTAAGCTGGAAAGGGCCTCCTCTGAACACAACCAAATATTGCTTTAATCCTTTGCATTACGTTTTTCACTGCAGTATGAAAGCTATGCGCTCTGAATTCTCAGCTTCTGCAACACTGTGGCTAGAGGTGTGATTGCTGAGCTGGTGATTAATTGGGCAGTTACTTAAGGCCCTTTCAAAGCAGAATAGGAGATGTTTGGTTTTGCATGAATATTTTTAGATCCTACTAAAGATACTGCCTTTAATGGCTCTTGCTTAGAAATCTTGTTTTGATATTCTGAAAGTCCTTTCTTTCCCATATGTACTGCAGGAAGAGTCCTTCGATAATCACGACAGAACATGAATATTCCTTCTGGAGCTATGTTATCAGGCACATCAGCCGGCCCCAGAAAAACTGATGTCATGGTTCTGTTCCCAAGGGAACAGGGACAGTGGGTCCCCTATAAACAGTGGCTTTTGTTGACTCATTTCTTTCCCCCCTGACATTAAACTTGTGTGTGGTTGGCAAGAATTTCTTTTTTTAAAATTTGGACATGGTTTCTGCCTCGGATCCTCTACACACGACTTTATTGGTTA
Organism: Peromyscus californicus insignis; assembly: GCF_007827085.1. Classification (NCBI taxonomy): domain Eukaryota; kingdom Metazoa; phylum Chordata; class Mammalia; order Rodentia; family Cricetidae; genus Peromyscus; species Peromyscus californicus. The sequence continues at coordinate 71,984,526 of NW_026294551.1, forward strand.
AAGAGCAAGCAACAGGCACTTGTTTATACACAGCTACTTCAGCGGTGACTTAAAAAGGGGCTTCCCAGGGAGCAAAGCAAGCTAGGAGACATGCTGAATCCAAGCATCCTTTCCCTAGAGATGTTCAGTTCGATAAGTGTTTATCCTCCATACCGAATGGTTAGAAAAACTATCTACACATTGAGGTCTAGCCAACTGTGGGCTCCCCATAAAGTGCCTCCCAAGATCTCCCATCCTGATCAGTGTGTGCATTCCCCACCCAGAAACATTTAACAAGCAGCAGGAACCGAACGGCACTCAGGAAGAGTGGGGCCTTGTCACTAGAGACAGAGAGACCCGCAGCAGAAAACAACCCTGAAGTGTTGGAGCTGGGTCGTCTCTGACTCTTCCCGGAAGGAAAAGGAGCCCGTCTACACTCCAATCCCCACAGTCTACACTTGGAGCATCACAGTGCCTCAGAACATGGATACATAGCCACAGCACCATGTGTTGAAGGGTACAGCGGTTCTCAATGGGTAGGGGTGGGGATCTCAGGGCCTGAATTTTTTTCTTTTGCCTTTAAAGTCCAGAGTAGGAAGCCAGTATTGAGTTCAAGGCCAGCCAGGACTACATAACAAGAAAGACCCTGTCTCAGCAAAGGGGGAAAAAAGTATGAGGCTGGGCATGGTGGTCCATGCCTGTAATCTCAGCACTCTGGAGACAGAGGCAGGAGGATCACTGCAAATTTGAGGCCAGCCTGGGCTACATAGTGAGTCCCAGGCAAGCCTGGACAATCTAGCAAGACTCTATCTGAAAAATGATGTGAGATGAAAAAGAGAAGGAAGGGTGATAGCGTGATAGCAGGAAGGAAAAGGAGAGACAAGGATGAGAAGGAAGAGGAAAGAACTGGGAAAAGAGAAGGGAGAGGAAGAAGAGGGGGGAAAAGGACAGCGTGGTATTCACAGGTAGAAAGTAACTGGCTCTCCACGAAGCAGCTCTTCAACACCCCGGTCTCTAGGGGGTTGGCAGAGGATAATGGCGGCAATTATGAAACTACTGCCATAGTGTGCCGGCTGGGCTCTGCCTTCTGCAGGCACTTCAAGAAGGGAAAGAGGAAATCATTCAGGAAGCAGCAATTTTGCCGAGAACCAAGCAGGAGAGGTAACGTTGGCTTATTAAAGAGGCTAAAAAGGAACTGTGGGGAACAGGAAGGTTAATTCTAGAGTTCTTCCATTCCCTTTGAGATCTCAAATTCACCCCATCTCGGGTACACTCGAGCTCGATATATATGGCCCAATATATGTATCCGATTCCAGGGGTGCAACCCAAGGCCTTGAACGTGCTAAGCAAGCCTCTACCACTGACCTACACCCCCAGCCCTGCGCGGCTCAGTGTAGTAACAAAGATCACAGATGGGCACCGCTTAGGAATGGGTGGTAGGTAGCTCACCTGTCCTCTTGCTTCCTCCACCATGAAGCAAGGTTTATTTTCTACTGTGCTCAGGAGTGACCCCTCCCCCCCCACATCCCCACCTCTTTAGATCTGAGGCAGCCACCTCCCCCCAGGAGGAGGATAACCATTCCCACAAGGGAAGCAGAGCCAAGAAAAACTCTGACTAGTGTGCTGGTGTCTGCCATAGCTCTACAGGAAAGAGGCTTGCTGCACAAAAGGGAGAGGTTCTGCCCAACGTATCGGATGCGGAGGTTCAGAGGTCCCAGCATAAAGTGACCATCTTTTTTTTTTTTCCCCTCGAGACAAGGTCTCACTATATAGCTCTGGCTGTCCTGCACAGGCTGGCCTCAAACTCAGAAATCCGTCTGCCTCTGCCTCCAAATGCTGGGGTTAGAGGCGTGCCCCACTTATGCTCTGCTGCTGCTGTTCTTTTTAAGTCTTACTCTGTAGCCCAGGCTGGACCTGGATCTTACACACACACACACACACACACACACACACACACACACACACACACACACACACACACACACACACAGCTTAAACCAGCCTCTAGCCTCCCAAATTCTGGGATTACGATGAGCCACCAAACCCCGCTCGCAACAGCAGTCTTAACTCTCAGAAAACAAATCAAAGACGCTCTGGAGTGCGCTGTGGCGATCGCAACAGACAAATGCACACAGAGGCAGCTCAGCTGCGTCCGTCCTCGCTGTGCAGATGTGCGGTTTGAGTGGGACAGCTTGAGAACACAGCACTTCCAAGTCAGAGCCGCTCCGAGCCAAACCTCTCGGGCACCGAGGGAGGGCTGGCCCGAGCCTTGATGGATCCGGGCTGTTACAGGCTGAGCAAGCTTGGGGACGCACGAGCCTCATTAGTATCTCGGGCGCCGGGAGCAGGCAGGAGGCGGTGGGTCTGAGCGCACACTTCAGTAGAAACGCAGCGCTCAGGACTGTTACTCCAAGGTCTTACCTTACCCCCGCTCCTGAGTGTCCCCTAAACGGCCCCTTTGGATGCTTTTTCCTACAGAAGCAAGTCCTGGCACTGGAGCCGGACGGCAGGACACCTCACGACCAGCGACCCCAGTGCAATCCACTGGGTGAGCCCCGTTCCTAGGGGTGACGATCACGCCGCTCCCGCAGCCCCACAACCCCGCGCGTAGCGTACCATCCCCCGGCCTCACCTCCTGCAGCAGGCGCTCCAGGTGCGTTTCGGCCCAGGTGGTCAGGGCTCCGGACGGCCCCGCACGCCGCCACAGCTCGCGTTCCTGCTCCAGCGCCGCCACTCGGCCGTGCAGTGCGGCCGCCTGGGCGCCCAGCAGCAGGCAGGCAGCGGCCGAGCCCACCGACAGCAGCAGGCACAGCGCGCCCAGCACCCGGGCCCCGCAGCCCGCGCGGGGGTCCTGCACGCCTCCCCCGCCCGCCGGGCGCTCGCCCGCGCCCATAGCGTCCAGCCGGTTCTGCGTCGGCGCTGCGGCCCGGGGCGAATCCAGGTCGGCGGCTGCGGGGATCGGCGTCCCGGCGGCCGCGGATCGCTCACGCCCCCCTCGCCGCCCGCTCCAACGCAGCGGCCACTGCGGGCAGTTCCCTCTATGCAAATAGACCCCGCCAGAAAAGGCGCGGGGACCCACCCAGGGGAGGAGCGGCCGGTCGGGGAGGGCGGGGGCCCCCGGCGCTCACCGGCTCCCTGGCTCCGGGTCCTCGCCACGCTGCTCCCAGCGCGCGAGCCTCTGTGCCCGGTCGCTGCCACCCGAGGGGGCCAGACGCGCCTGGTCTCGGCTCTCCTGCAGCCCTCCTGAGGCTGCGGCGCGGTTCGTGTCCTAGGAGCGACCCCCAAACTTGTGGATTGACCTTTCTGACACTTGCGAACCAAAACCTGGAACCCTGTGGGAAAGTTAGAAGTCCGTCCTAGACGGTCGCTGAGCGCCGCTTGGTGGCCGAAAGCGACCCCTGCATGTGGGCACGGAAAGACTTGGTAGAGAACCAAAGAGAATGAGAAATAGAGGAAGAAAAAAAAAAGGATGGGGGGGGGGGGTGGGGAGAGAGCACGCGAGAAGAGGAAGGAGGAAGGAGGAAGGAAAGAGAAATAAGGAGAATAACTAGGGAAAAGAAGAAGGGAAGAAACGGAGGGAAAGAAGCAGACACCTCTTACAGTCAATGCCCTCACCACTTATAATGTCAGGCATGGACACTAGACAGACATGGTCACACTTTGGAGGGAGTTGACCCAGAGGGAGCGTTTAGTTCGGGAAGCAGACGAAAATAAAAGGGAAAGGAGCTCCAAACTTTGTAGAACTTGAATTCTGCAGGGAAAAACTTGGACAAAACCGAAATCTGGAATGCACCATACTGACTTAACTACAGTGATATCAGGACACCAACAGGGGCCAAAGAGAAAGCCATCCATTAACATGGTGGCCAGAGAGGCTGAAGCTGGAACCTAGGTTTTAGCTGTCGGGGGCCCTAAGGTATATTTATAGGTCAAAACAGGTCTCAAGTAATTGTTGCATTAGTTCCTGTGATACCCATTTGAGAACAGCCAATCGTGAACCTGGTAACGGGCAACTGTGATGGTTTTTAGATGAAGACTTGCCACCTGAATCTCCTGTGGTTGTCTGCTTAATTCCTGTGCCTACATTATCCATTCTGTATTTGTTAAGACTTTTGAACTCCGCCCCCCAACCCCCAGCAAAACTTGTACTCCCTTAATTCAGAGGGAAAGCACCCTGCCCTCGAGACCCACTGAACTGAAATGAAGCAAGGGTGCAATTTCCAACAGCTTCCTAGCTGTGGCCTCAGGTAAAGTGAGTTCCTGGTAGTGATTATACATTCTTGGCCCAGTGAGAAAATTGAGTGTGTGCCCAATAAATACTCTGCAAACCACTTGTTAAGCAAACCCGGCAGCCTACTGAAGTCTCCGAAAAGAGGCCAACACTGTATTACAAGTTAACACTCATTCTCATTAAAAGGTAATTCCCCACTTCCTACCAGTGTTAGTGTTAATGGGTCCTGACGTTCTAGAAGCTTCTGTGTATTGAACAGGCCAAGCTCATTGCTCCCCAGGCCTTTATTCTTATCAGCTATGTGGATTAGCTTCCTCTCAGACTGTGAAGAGCAAGCTCCTAATCTTGAAGTCAAGGTTTCCAGAGCCTGTCCCAGCCTGCCCAATCTAAGGTGGCCCCATCCTCAGGCCCCTTCATTATTAACTAGGGGATGGGGACATCTGTCCCTAGTTACCTTTTAACTGTATCCCCTTGTTTTCTCCTCCACTGTCTTTTTACAGAACACTATCTGGCCCATAGTCCACGCTCAATAAACACTTGGTAAGTAAATTAAGACAAAAAAATAAGTTTACTGTCTGCAGTTCTCAATTGGAAAAGCAAGAATCTAGAAAACACTGTTACTTGTTGCCAGTTGGGGTCCTAGAAGGAAAAGGCGGCACCCTCAGAACAGGTGATTGAAGCCAGCTTGACTGCAGACAGGCTTTACAGTGGCAAGGAGGGAAGCCAGCAGGGGATGGGGGTGCAGGGGGAGCACTCTCAGGCTCACACTCATGGGAAGCCATTATCCCTAGCTGAACAGGTGACAGAAGCCTGCTGGGCAGCCTGTGGAAAGTCTGGGACTCTGAGAAGTTGTCTGCTCAGCAGGAGCTGTGACCTTTGGCTGAGGACACAGCCTTTGTGAACCATGGCTTGGTGGGAGAAGAGGCTGGAAGAAGAAATTATGTCCCTCTCCTGCTAGAGACCCCCATTGACCAAACCTAAAGATCAGGAGCCCAGTAAGAGCCGTACAGAGGGCAGTCCCACAAAAAGCAGACAGAGGTCAGGTATGTACCCAACCCCTCATGCATTCAGTCGAGCTACTGCTGCCTCTGAGTGTCAGCCTGACAGTGATATACCCCTGCATGGCACTCCTTGGGGACCAACTGGCCACCTGGATTACTTTGGACTCTCCCAGTAAAGGAAGAGCCAGGGGTCTGTCCCTCACAGGGATAACTATTCCAGTTATGGGCTGTTTTTCCAATTTACAGAGTCTCAGCCACTTGCACAATGTTCACATATCAGGCAACCCATAGGTATGAAATCTAATACCACACACCCAATCAAGCTATCTACTTATTAGCCAAAGAAGTGGGGTGAGTCCATGACCATGAACTCACTGGCTGAAGGAGTCAGTCTTGGAATACTGGAGCTGCCTTTGAGGCGCTGATGAAATAACTCAGAAGGGTGCAGTTTTGGGATGTGGTACATGATTAAGCAGGGTACCTCTCTGTGATGCTGTGTTCTTAATAAGAACATATGCGTCAAAGAACCTAGGGGTAGAAGCAAGAATGGCACTATCAGCCATCACATGTGACCCAACTTCACAGTTACAAAGACCTGGCATTTGCTCTTCTCGAATCTCTGGGCTATGCATGCCAAGGGAGCAAGGGACCCATGAATTGTGAGCTCTGTCTTGCTGCCTCCCACTCTGAATTCTGTTCAGGAGGCTGAAGGAGTAACTGAGCCCGACCACCAGGGAGTACTGCAATTCCACACTGGGGCAGGGAGATACATGGGCCGCTTGACCATACCACTTCGCCGAATTGTAACTGGAACAGAAAAGTGCAATACCTTCCCCCAGTTGATGCTCCTAGGTAACACAGACAACCAAAGGGTCTGAATGTGTTCACAATGTTGCTCAAGGTTGCAGGGTTTTGTGTATTTCCAGCCACATCCTCCCAAAGTTTAAATTAAGTTCTAAGGTTTTAAGAGACAATTACATGGCGAGATTGTCACTGAAGAAAAGTCACCAGGTCTTCACTCAGTGACTCTTGTCCTGGTCTACCAGCTGACAGTACAACTGAAGCAAGCTACTTACTCTTCAGATCCTCTGTTTTCAGCTTTTTAAAAAAGCTAATGGGGACCAGCTAGCTTTACTCTGTTCAAAAACCAGTAAAACTACATGGCACATTGCAAGGCACGGGACATCAGCATCAGAAAGGATGGTGAGCCTTGGGAGATGGGTAACAGGGAACTCAAGGACTGTGGAGACTTCCCAGGCCACAGTGCAAGAAGAGGGCCTCAGCCAGAGCTGGCCTACAGCTCTGGTAGTCTAGCTAGGGCAGGCAGTTCGGAGTTGCAGGGAAGAGGGCTGGAGATCTAGGCTCCCGGTGAGTAAGAAAACAGATCAGGATGATTGGAATTCTAAATGCAAACAAGCCCTACAGGCTAGGGGGTCTTCCTGCCGGCTAGTACAGAAAACCTGATAGATCAGATGTCATTGAGCACTCATGTTTTTTGATGCGGGGGTGGGGGTGGGTGGGGAGGGGATGGGGGAATGGGGGGATGGGGACGGGGTCGGGGACGGGGACAGACACGGACCCGGAAAAACTAACTCTAGACTAAGCATTGACCTAGGTCTTGCTTAAAAGCTTAAAACCAAAACCTGAAAAGATCAAATTGATGCAAATAAGCATGTAATGGCTGAAGTGTGAAGGAATACAAGCACATTCAGACTAATAAGGTACAACAGGAAACTACCTGAACCATATAGCAGAGAAGATGAATAGAAGAGAAATTACTCACAAGCAATCCAGAAATGGCAGGGACAAGAGAATTAGTGAACAAAGATATCAAAGTTAGGACTGTATTCTTCATGCCCAAGGAACTAAAGGTAAGGAGCCATGACAGATACTTTTAAAAAAAGACCCAAAACAAATTCTAGAAGATGAAAATTTGAAATTTTAAAGACAAAACAAAAAAACACAACTCTGGGCTCGGAGCAGTTGAGAACACTTGCTGCTGTTTGAGGACCCAGGTTTGATTCCCATCATCCACAGGGTGGCTCACAAACATCTGTAATTCCAGTTCTGGGGGAATACAACACCCTCTTCTGACCTCCTTGGGCACTGCAAGCAATGATACAGACATACATGTAGACAAAATATTGATATACATAAAATAAGAATAAATAAACCTCTTTAATCCTAGCACTTGGGAGGTAGAGGCAGGCAGAGTTCAATGTCAGCCTGGTCTACGGAGTAAGTTCCAGAACAGCCAGGGCTACACAGAGAAGCCTTGTGTAGTGGGTAGCCATTCCAGCTTTGATCTGGAAGTTCCAACCCCCATTGAGACTTCGGCAATGTCACGCCTACAAGGCGGGGCCAAGGGAGGCGCCTGGGGACCCGAGAGCTGGATCGGCGGGCGCTCTCTCTGTTGCGGGACCCTGGACTGGAGAGGTGGACCGAGCAGAGCTCCAGAGAACACCGCTGGACTGTGATACACCTTCCCCAGACTCCGCGACCTACCTATTCCTTAATTTGTAAGTTACGCCATTAAATAAATCTCCTTTTAACTACGTGGAGTGGCCTTAATAAATTCACCAATATCTGGCGCTCACGTGGGGCAAGTTCCAAAGGCCTGGGTGGCTCCCGCCCTCAGCCTCCTCCCCGGCTGGCGGGTACCTAAACCCGCCTGCAGAGTTCCATAGAACCAGGGAAAGCCTACACGGTTCCATTCCCGAAAAAGGGAGCAGCTAGTCCGGTCTCAGCTCCCTAGCTTAGCCCCCAGACCAGCGAAAAACCGCTGTGAGTGAGGCGATCCCCCTCCTCCCCGAGTGCGGGCCCCGGCTCCCACCATCCCGGCTCCCGCCATCCGGCTCCCCGCCATCCGGCTCCCCGCCATCCCGGCTCCCGCCATCAGGCTCCCACCATCCCGGCTCCCGCCATCCGGCTCCCACCATCCCGGCTCCCGCCATCCGGCTCCCCGCCATCCCGGCTCCTGCCTCCAGCTGCCGCCCGCCAAGGTTGCCAGCAGGCCCTGGATTTTAGTATGTGTTTCTTGCTTGATATTGTTTGCATTGGTTGTAGTTCCATCTTATCTAGGTCATTATCCCTCATTATTCCTGGACAATATTTGATAACCATTCCTTTGTATATAGTCTTGTATTAGGTCAGAACTTTCTTATTTAGACAAAAAGGGGGAGATGTAGTGGGTAGCCATTCCAGCTTTGATCTGGAAGTTCCAACCCCCATTGAGACTTCGGCAATGTCACGCCTACAAGGCGGGGCCAAGGGAGGCGCCTGGGGACCCGAGAGCTGGATCGGCGGGCGCTCTCTCTGTTGCGGGACCCTGGACTGGAGAGGTGGACCGAGCAGAGCTCCAGAGAACACCGCTGGACTGTGATACACCTTCCCCAGACTCCGCGACCTACCTATTCCTTAATTTGTAAGTTACGCCATTAAATAAATCTCCTTTTAACTACGTGGAGTGGCCTTAATAAATTCACCAATAGCCTTGTCTTGAAAAACCCAAATGAAATAAATAATAAACCTAAAATAAGGAAAGAAAAGGAACACTTGCTGTTCTTGCAGAGAAATGGGTTCAATTCCTAGCACCCACATAGTGGTTCATGATCATCTGTAACTCCAGTTCCGGGGAATCCAATGCCTTCTTCTGGCTTCATGGGCACAGACATATAAACAAGCAAAACACTTACAAACCTACAAAACTAGATGGTGGCTAGAGAGTGGGAAAGAGTTCTTGCTCTTTGCAAGCATGGGGATCTGAGTTAAGAGTTCCTAGAACCCACATAAAAAGCCAGGTATAACTTGAGCACTGTGTGGGGCAGAGACAAGATTACTAGGGCATGTTGGCTAGGTCAGACGGGGTCCAGGTTTGGTGACAAGACTCTCTCAAGGAAATAAGGCAAAGCATACCACAGCAAGGGAACCCCACACCCTCTGGCCCAAGGGCATTGGTGGGCTATGCAATGAAGACAACCACACAAGGCACATTAAAGGTTGTTTCAACTGAGTGGTAAAGAAAAACCAACTTAAAAGCAATTAGAAAAAAAGAAAAGCATATGCAAAGGAACAAAATAGCAGGTTTCCTGGCCACACAGTACATACAACATACAGGGTAGAGAACCTTCTTCCATTTTCATCAACACAACTCCAGACCCAGCCTGAATGCAGGACAACAATGACAATGATACATACCTGTAATCCTAGTACTCATGAGGCTGAGGCAGGAAGACCATGAGTTGAAAGCTTCAAGGCCAGCATGGGTTAATGAAACTGTCTCATGGGGGGAGGGTGTTGAAAGCTCTCAGAAACACAAAAGCTAAAAGAATTCATTGTCATCCTCACAGCCACAGTAAAGAGAAATGTTAATGCCATAACTCAGGGCAAAAGGAAAACCACACTAGAAATATGAACTTATACAAAGGAAACCCTAACTCTCTGGATAAACATAAGACTCCTTGCTGGGCTGGTGAGGATGCAGGCCTGTGATCCCACACTTAGGAGGTGGGACAGAAAGATCAGGAGTTCAAAGCTAACTATGGTTACATATCAAGTTCAAGGCCACCCTGGACTATATATCCTGTCTCCAAAACAAAACATTCACATCTTATAAAAATCTAGACATACAAGCTCTGGCCCCACAATGAATGAGGCAGGAGGATCACCCTGAGGATTTTGAGGTATCCTGAGCTAGAGGAAGACCTTGTCTCAAAACAAAGCTATCTCATTAAAACAATTCAATGGCTTAAAACAAAAAAAGTGACACCTTGCACGACTTTATATGGCTGAATAGAATGCATGAAGACCAAAGCCCAGCAGAGGAGGACATGTCTCACTGTCCTGTCATTCTTGTGCTAAGAGGTAGGCTGCCACATGCAGCTGAAGAGGATGCACACTCTGAGCTGTCAAAGGCTGAATAGCCACTTAGTTACCAGCCACATATCACAAAAGGCACCAAAAGTCATGAAAAACAGCCTAAAGTAAGTTAAAGGACGCATGATGGTTCCTTAGCCACAAAACAAAACTCGGGAAGGGCAAAGGCCAGTGAGCTGTCAATGTGTCATCCTGGCTGGGTCCTGTAAATATAACAGCCCAAGTATAAGATAACATTTCGAGGCAAGCTTAGACTTAAACATCAGATTTTTTTTTTTTTTGCTGATTTTGTTGTATTTATTTGTTTGGAGGTGGGTGTGGGCCCAAGGCATGCATGACGACTCAGTTGTCAGGCTTGGCAGCAAATGCTTTTAGCCACCAAGCTACCTTGCCAGCCCAAACACAACTGTTTGATGATAGCAGTATTATACACACACATATATTTAAGTCTATTAAAATATAGAATTATGAACTATGGTATCTAACATTTATATTTAAACAGAGCAGTAGACTGACTTAAAAAATGCCAAGTGTTTTAATATTTTGAAGCTGAGCTATATATTTAGGGAGGGGGACTCATTCTATTCTTACATTAAAAAAGTTTTTTTAGATGGAAAAAAAATTACTAATAAAGAACCAGCCTCCCCCAATAACTCAAGTACAGTCCTATCAGAGAACTTTCATCATTTAAGAGCATAACATTCCTCCTTAAAAAAACTAAAATATATAGGGAAGGAGTCTAGAGGGAATGGGAGATAAAAGAAGGGACTAGGGAGATATGATCATCATACTCATGTATAAAATAATCAGACTTAAAAATATTTTAAAAAATTACCTCCATTATAAATGATCCACATTCATATATCTGCCAGTCGAAGCCCTTTTCCTTTTAGTGCTGAAGTTGCAAACACTGTGAAAAGCAGTGAACCTTCCAGAATTTGAGTGCACCAATACAGGAAGGTAGGAGCAGGCAGCTGAGAGCTCAGAGGAGGTAATGCTCAGCAAAGCACATTTCCAGAATGAACACCCTGACCACTACTCATTTCTACCTACAGTAACTCCGAATGTTAATTTGCACACAAGTTAGTAAAACACTGTAGCATGAATCTTAAAGAGTTCTTATTAATTATACCCGAGGCCAGTTACTGGGGTCAATGCTGGTAGATCAGAGAGACAGAACAAGCCACAGCTATCTCACCTCGCCGGATCCTCAGCTGGTCTTGTCTCCTTAGACTGGAGGCCTCTGAGTCCTCATCCAGAATGGGTCTCAGCTGAATTGCTGCTCAAAAGCCTGAATGCTTAACCAGCCAAATGCCTTTAGTTTCTGGTCCTCACGCCTTATATACCTTTCTGCTTTCTACCACCACTCCCTGGGATTAAAGGCTTGCTTTCTGGGATTAAAGGCTGCTTAGCTGCATCCTTGAACACATGGATTTCTGCCTCTGGAATGCTAGGATTAAAAGCGTGTGTTACCACTGCCTAACTTCTATGTTTAATATTGTGGCTGTTCTGTCTCTGATCCCAGGTAAGTTTATTAGCATGCACAATATTTGGGGCAATACAATACCACAAAACACCCTGTGAAGACTGTTAACTTTCAAAGGAAATGGATTTAGAGACATTGTTTTAATTATGTGTGGTTATGTGCACATTAGTGCAGCTGCCTAGATGTCAGAAGACAGCAGCTCTTGGATTTCCTAGAGCTGGAGTTATGTTTGCCTAATATAGGGCCGGTAATCTAACTCTGGTCCTCTCTAAGAACAGTACATGATCTCAACTGCTGAGCCATCTCTCCAGTTCCCCAAAGCAACCATTAACTTTTTAGAGATGTGATCATCTTTCTTTCCTTTTACATCACGATCAGCCTATGAGAAGTTTTTGAGGATGGGACCCAGGAGCCCATGCTGGGGAAAGACAGGCTTAGGGGAAGCACAGGAAGCGGACTGAAGAGTGGGATGGAAAATAAAAAATGGAAACATTGTGTAGCAATGCCAGTTTCAGGACTAACTTTAAACAGTGACTTTAGAAATGTTCTGAAGGTGATGCATGCTGACATGTGGACTACAACGGAAGCCTAGATATGCTTCATGTGGAACTCTCTGACATGGAGCTATAGCCTTGAAGTTCCTAGCCCTACTGTACTAGGAAAACTGCCTCTAGACAGCTATAGTACAACCTGGCTTTACTACTTGTCATGAAGAAGAAAGCCCCACATATTTGTGGTTTGAAATATAGACAGGTACATCTCAAATTGGTCTGCAATGAAAAATTAAGATTTAAGTCTTAAATGATCTATGTATGACCTGATTAAACTCTGTCATGGACTAACTGGGTGTCTTTCCATGAGGGCCTGTGGACATCACCCAAAGAACAGAAAACAAAATTTAATGAAACTTTAGCATGCTAATTTTTCTGAGTTTCGGTTTTTAAAATCTGCCCACCTAGAACGATGCCCGTTCAATAATCAATTACAAAAAACACCTTTGTCATGAAAAGTTCTACATTAGAGGTATATAAAGAATACTCAATCACACAAAGTGGTCAAGATTTCCCTTTACTCAAGAAAAAAAGAATCACTGCAGAGTCAACCTTCATGTACAAAAGACAAGACCAATCACATTAATTACTGGACACAAAGGGTATTCCAAAGGCCTTTAAAAATGGCAATTAACATCAAAAGGGAAAATTCATTTTAACTCATATTGCATTCATTATCAACACCATACTTAACAAGGTAGTTATACTATTGATACAAAACATACAATATTTACACTTAACTGTACAAAATAATTTAATGTTTACAAAAATATTAGAATGTTTAGTTGACTGACACAGTCTTAAGTAATTGCTTCTAGAGAAGTATATAGGAAGACCACTGATTCCCATTCATTTCCTTTTTAATAAATCAAAGAAAGGGTGCTGCAATGCTTCATCCAAGGTAATCCTTTTCGCTGGGTCATACTCCAACATTCTTCGAACCAGGTCAAACAGCTTTTCATGCTCTTCATCGTGACACAGCATAAATTCCTGGAGAAAATGGTCTTGTTAAATGAAGACATGAGTGGAAATGTTACTTAGTCATAATCTTTTTTTCCTGTTACCTTTAATGGCTTGCAGCGTCTCCTAACATATCTCCCAGCTGAACTATGCTCATCCCAATCTAGTTGGTTATGGTGAAAATACTTGCGTTTCCTGTAAGAGAAAAGAAGTTGAAATTAATAAAATAAGCAAAATTCCACATCTGTCCCCTAGTGGGGATAAGACAGAATAGATCTCTCACTAAACGTACAGACATATAATTTTTACCTGTGTATAAGCTTTTAAAATATTGGCAACAATTATACATGACACCTTATGTGGGATCTTTCTTTTTCATCTACCCTGGGGAATTTTAGTTATCTCAACTAAGCTGTTCACAAATGAGAAAATGCTCACTTACACAGGAAGACTCCTGGCTGTGAATCACCAGATATGGATGGAGATGGAAATCTTTTAACGACTTTCCTGGTGAGCTAGAAACCACTACACTATCCTGTTCAAGGGTGCAGAGCTGGCTAGCAACAACAGGAAATTCAAACAAGACTGACAGACTCCAGTAAGAATAGGCTCTCATATGTACTGTTCCCTTCATCAACTTAGAAAACCATCTACATAAAAGTAACTTGAGCACTAAAATAAAGCCCCCTTCTCCACAAAAGCACAAGTTAAAATACTGAATTATTTTTGGAAATGACTTTTAAATGCTAAGATTATAGCTCTAAAGTTATCAACTGTACAAAATTTCTTTTTCCTTCCAAACCTGTAGTCCTTAAAACAGGCATTACGCTTTCTATAGTCTAAGCAAAGGCCACTGCATGCATCCTAGACAAACCTTGTCTTTTGAATCATGTGCACTGGGATGGGTCCTAATATCCGCTCCATCATTGCCAGGTGCTCCTTACTATCATGAGTCTAAAAAAAAAAAAAAAATAAATCAGGAAAAGGGAATTTAGCTCTCCACTTCCTTAGATACACATAAAAGAGAAAAGTAAAATATGTGCTGATATAAAAGTATAGTCTAAGCCAGGCGGTGGTGGTGCACACCTTTAATCCCAGTACTCAGTACTCAGGCAGAGGCAGGCGGATTTCTGTGAGTTCAAGGCCAGCTTGGTCTATAGAGTGAGTTCTAGGACAGGTAGGACTACACAGAGAAACCCTGTCTTGAAAAAAAAAATAAATAAAATAAAAAGAAGTAAACTAAGGCCAGAGAGATAGCTTAATGGGTAAAAAGCCCTTGCTGCCAAGATCATCCCTGGATTCGATGGTAAAAGAACCAACCCCACAAGTTATCTTCCACACGTGTGCACTCCTTCAAATAAATAAATATAATTAATAACAAAAAGACTAGATTAGCCAGTTACACAATTAACATTATAAATTCTTCAAAGATGAACAATACTGAAAGAGCTAGGTTGCCTAGTGCAAACATAATACAATCCAAGATAGACTGGTAAGATCTACATGGTAATCAACATGAAAAGTGTCTAACAAAATAATGCAACAATTTCCATTTCATGAATTACTTAACTAGACCATTTATTGACACTTATCCCAGGTAATATAGCCATTCCAACAATTTTTACAATTCTGAGCTTTGTTTAAAATTCAAAGAGATTAAGACAAAGGCACATAGCTCATAAATAAGCAAAGGTGACAACAAACCCAAGTCAAGGATCTTACTCAAAATTAACATGGCACAGAGTTGCTACATCAGAGAAGCAGAGCTATCCACACAGGTGAAATGGTGTCTAGTCTAGAGCAGAGGCTTTTACAATAGCCCAGTTTGCCAATCTTTGTTCTAGAGAGCAGAGACTGTGTGTTGTGTTTAATGTTTTTACAGTTATCAACTACAGAGCCCAAGCATATTGCCTTTAAAACATTGTTACTGACAGGAATAAATATTCTTACTCCCACATTTGTTTTTGTTTTGTGAGACAGATTCCTTCTGCAGCCAAGACGGGCCTTAATTTCACTGGGAAGGTGAGGCCTCACAACTTGATCCTCCTGTTTCAGCCTCCTGAGTGATAGAACTATCAGCTGGTGTCACCATGCCTAGTCAGTTCCACATTTTTATGTTTTTATTATTTTTATTTTATGTATTTAGAAACATGGTTAGCATAGATAGAGCAGAATCACAATTAGCCACATTAACACCAATATAAATTTGAAGAAGTTCAATAAAACAAAAAGAAAAACCAGAACACGTAACATGAACTCTGCATGAATTACACATTGAAGATGCCACACATATTCAAAACAAGTTACAACCTCACTAGTAGTAGGAATTCAATCAACTGTGGTTTCAGAAGGATGATATTTATGTTTTACTTTCAATAATGATCTATGGTAAATCTCCAGTATGGAAGTTAAATATAAAGCATGTTTAACATAAAATTCATTAAAGAGCATCAAATAAAACGTATTAGATACATACCTGAAAGACTGTGAACCCAAGGTAATACTCAATAAGAATGCAGCCTATGCTCCAAACATCACACGGCTGAGACCAACCTAAAGCTATCCAAAACAAACACAGGCATGTTACTATGGAACAACTTTAAACTGCTGACCCTTTCCCACATTTGGAGGCTCTTTACAGTCTATCTGGGAGACCACAACAGCAACCTCAGGATTTACAATTTTAGTGCACATAGCTCAGGCTGGTCTGGAACTTGGTATTTTCCTCAGTCTTACCAAGTGGTCAAATTACAGGTGGGCACTGCCACACCTGGCCCCGATTTAGTCACTTTTACACATTCCACAATGCTCACCACTGGAAAACTTAAATAGCAATACAGTAACATTTGTAGACACTAGAATTTGAGTTCTGATAAAAGTTTTCAATCACTACATCTCAATATATTTTTCCTCAGGTGACTAACTGTAGCCCTTCACCCCATTACTCAATGAATCACTACTGATACTATGGAACTTCATCTTGTTTTTCTCACCCTTTCCCCAATGTTACCGGACTACTAACATCTAAGGCAATTGCCTTCCCTCAACCCTCAACTGTAACATCCAACTGCATCTTCCTCTCTAATCTGCCTTCACCCTGGGGAACATCACACCCACCCACACTTAGTATTCTAATCACCAGACTCCAGATTCCTTTTCTAGTGACTCCAACTTCACATCTGTAGCAACAATAATACCTCATCTGTCCTGTTTCCAAGCCCCCAATCCTACCAGTGACTTCTAAGTTTTGAGGTGTAATATATACCCTGAGTTTCAAATTCTACCCTTTCACTTCCAGCTTTCTCCCATAATGGCTAACACAGAAACTCTTGCCTAAGTCTCTTTCCTCCGCTCCTTATCTATCATGTCTAAGTCAGACTTGGGGCATCTGTACCAGAGCCTTACTTTGGTGGTAAGAGTGGAAATAGGTGACTACATAACCTCACAATCACAAGACTATGATGCCCTTACTGAACATACCCACTGTTATGATCACTTGAGGTTCACAAATCATTAGCACTTAGAATACCTTTCACAAACACTGTCACACAGGAGAAACATACAAAACTCATTTCTATATCCTGCTAGCATCATTTTAGTTAACCATGACCTTCAACAATTAAGAGTGTAAGGAAGTCTGGTATCTACTAACCCAAAATGACCTCTGGAGCTCTGTAATGCCGTGTGGACACCAAAGTACTATGGTGCTCGTCATCATATGTTGCACTTCCAAAGTCAACAACTTTGATATCTGTGTTTTTCAATGTGCGCTCATCTCGTTTCTAGAGACATAGTTGAGTAAAGATGAATTTCAATAAAGACATAAAACATTCTACAGCACTACTCATAAAGCTTGCAAATGAATCCTCCCTCCTCTCGATCCCCAGCTGGGATACAAACATCCTATTTCTACTCCATTTGTGGGTGAACATCAGATATAAATAGGCTCAGAAGTAAAATTCCTCATTTAAGGATCACCAAGCTAAATTAATTTTAAAGACAACACCCAAAATTAAAACAAGTCTTTAACTTACCATTTTAGAATTGTATTTGACTACATAGTCAGACTTCACAAATAAAATATTTTCAGGTTTTAGATCTGTATGAGTCAATTTATTATGATGTAAAACTACAAAGAAAACAGAAAACCATCATTAGTCTCAGAGATTTTTTAACCAATGCTAGGATATGGGGTCAAAAGCGATTTCAGCTTTACCTGCAACCTGCAAGTGTTCATATGCTAATTAGATAATAAAGACAATAAAATATACCGTGTATTCACGAATACTTACAATTTATAGATTGGCAGATCTGATAAGCCATTTGCCTGATGTGATCAATTTGAAATGGCAGAAAGCTATTTTCTTTAATAAAATCATAGGTACTAAGTCCCAGCAGCTCAAACACAATACAAACATGACCATGATGATCAAACCATTCTAGCATCTGGACACATCGGCTAAAAGAGATCAAAATAATAATTGAGTGCACAGAAGTGCACAGCTCACACAGTATGACAGCTTATGGTTCAATGTACACTTACAAGACACTGTTGGGGTCAGTGCTGTTCAAGTGCTCCAACACTTGGATTTCAGAGCGAGCTGCCTCCCGGTAACGGCCTACATTTTTTACAATTTTCACTGCTACATGTAAGCCATCCCTTAAAAACAAAAGATGATGATGCTAAATATACAAGTGGTGGGATAAAACTACAAACTCTGTGAAATGCACATTCTTTTGTTGTTTTGTTTTTGAGACCGGATTTTACTATATGTAGCTTAGGCTGGGCTTAAACTCATTATGTAGCCCAGACTGACACTGAACTTGTGATACTCCTACCTCAGCCTCCTAAAATACAATTGTAATTACAAGTTTCCCATATTATTGTTCTAAATCTTTCAGAGCACATTAATACTAGGTTCCAGAACATCTTTTCAAAACAAAGCAATCATTCACATAATACTTAGGAGTTTTAACATTTGCTTTTAAAAATTTACATTTATATTTTATACAACAATTTAAAAGTAAAACACACACACACACACACACAAAGAATCAGAGTATGTTGCTATTCAAAGCACTTGTCCATTTGCTAGGCTGGATCTACTTTGTGCTAGAGACAAGGCACAGGTGCTAGTACTAAACAATTGGACTCACTCCTACATGCCTCACTCTAATGACAAAAGCAGATGAGTATTAAGACATCCTCACAAAAGATGAAGCCCCAACTACTCAAACAATATAATAGCAATTTATACAATGATACAGAACCGAGTCCTGAAATATTGCTGTGAGCCTGTCAAACTGGGAGAGAAATCAAACAGCTGAGTAAAGACACAATCTACAAGTTATTGAACCCCACCCCCCAAGCAGACTCATTCATGCAATTACGGACAAATAGCTACAGCAAGAGTAGCTTTGGGCTTTGGGTTGGGATATTTCCAGGATTAATTCTTAAAGAGTATAAACAGTATTTAAAGAAAATCATGGACAATGGAATGAAAGGAAATTTAGGGCTAAAAGTTTTTTTGGCTAGTAGGACCTTGCCCATGTTAGCCAAGTGCATTACCACTAAGCCACACACCAAACCAACAATAAAACATTTCCAAGTATGAACTCAAGCAGTTTGTTTGATCATAGATCAAGTGGCTATGATACTAAGAGTCACCAAATATGTTTAAAGACAGATAAACTTTACTTTCAAAACTACTAGCTAGGCAGTGGCGGTGTATGCTTTTAATCCCAGCACTCGGGAGGCAGAGGCAGGCAGATCTCTATGAGTTCGAAGTCAGCTGGGTCTACAAAGTGAGTTCCAGGATAGCCAATACTACACAGAGAAACCCTGTCTTGAAAAATCAAAAACCAAACCAAAACAAAAAAACCAAACCAAGCAAGCAAGCAAACAAACAAACAAAACCACAAAACCCCCCAACTACTGATATATACAGTAAGCTGGAAAGTTATACTCTTTCCAACTATTTCTGATGAAAAAAATTCAGATATTATTTCAGAAAGGTGTAGCTTCACTAAATTATTTTAAGACATTTACAAAAACAGTGGTGAAATGACAGAACAGAGGTTCTGAAGGGACATGGTGCAATGAGGAAGGTCAGTATATCCCACCAAAGAATGCAGACTTCATGGGTTCTAACAGAATTTCTCTGTAGTTTAGGAAGTGCATTTTAATATGCAAATTTGGGTGTACTTTGACTCTGCAATCTAAAAGCCACTGAACCCTACAGAACTTGAGCACTCCTTTAATTACAGAGTAACCTCCATCTGAGAGAAATTGCCATCGCACACAACAAAATTAATACTTATGGCATATAAATGATATTGAGTTCCAGAAATTAGGTTGAATACCTCTCAGGAAAGCTTGTAGCAACTACTTTAAAATACATTTCATCAGAACATTCAAAAAAGAAAAAGCAAACTTACATGCCATGGTCAATGCACTCTACAACTTTGCCAAAGGCCCCTTCACCTAAAGTGTCCACGATTTCATCTAAAGTGAGGAGAGAAGGAGAGGTCTAAGTGTCCGAGTACAATTATCCAGTTGTTAAACAATGAATGCTTTAAGTGTGGCATATTTCCAAATGATCTCTAGCAAAGTATAACTAAGGTTTCATCGCTCAAGTTATTGTATTTTCAGCTGCTACAAAGCAATTAGATAGAGCTATCTGTCTTGTTCTAATCTCAAACTCCACTGATTATTTTGGAATTTTAAGAATAGAAATATTTAAATTCTACAGAAAAGAAGAAATACAAAAGAACAAACAAACCCACAAAAAACAAAACAAAAAAGCAATGAAGAGTCTTTAGCCCCCCGCTGACAAACTATTCTTTAAAAGATTATTCTGTCTGCAAAGTTTAAAAAGTGTTGAAAAATATTCTATACATCTTGCTCTTAGAACGTCTCCACTTTGACAGATCAGGTGACCCTCCTCATCATCCTCTATACTCCTGGATCTTTTCCTTCGGTGGCTCTTCTGGAACGGCAAGTGGGCAGCACCAAGATCGTCCAGCCAATCAATATATCAGAGTGAATTCAGGGCAGAATACGCAATTCATTCAGCGGGGAGATATTCAGGCATTCAGATAAGCACCAGGCCACGAACAGTTGGCAGGAGCAATTTCAAATTCAGTCCCCAGAAATTCACAGGGCACAGTTTATGTTACAGAAGAAAAACATGGCAAGGAACAGATTTTCAGATAAGATACTTAAAGTGGCAATAGAAAAAAACAACACAATTGTCTCTTTAAAATACTGATTTAATTGAAGTCTGAAGTTTAAAGAATGCAATGTCAAGATTTACTATTTTCTGCTATAACCATATGCTGTGAGTTGAGTTGTCTAGTCAGTCAGAAAAATGTCAAGATTAGTTGAAATTTTTCTCTTTTAGCAACATTTAAAAATGGACATCATAATAAGAGGGGGAAGTAAAGGCTAATTTCAATCTGCAATCTAGTAAATGCTAGTTCTATAGAAAAAAACTTGGGGAGGGAAATGGCATCTCAAAATTTACGAATAAAGATGTCTAGCTTTCTCAATTTATTTCCCACTCAGCACCCAGGTTCACAACTTCAGCAAAATGAACTGCAGACAATGCTGTACTAGGAAAACTAGGCACTAGACTACACACTAGTCAGCAATGGATAAGCACCCAACAGTGTGACCTGCCTGAGTTGTTTCCAATTATCAGTAAAGCAGATTCTTTCAAAATAAAAAAATGTTTACATTCAAAGAAAAATATGGGTGCCTCATTTTTTAAATATACTGCACGACACAAAATATGATGTTTTTACTATTAAAACCAACAAACTCATAATCTGGTTTGCAGAATGAGTAAGTGTGGGCAAGTGAAGACTAGCTAATACCCAGGTGTCAGTTATGAGAATGTGTTCACTTCCTTTAAGGGTTCAAGTAATAGGAATATAAATTACAGCATATCCAAATAGCATTAAAGAAACTTTTAGAAACTTAATCACTGTTTTTTTAGAGCCTTACAAGAATCCATTCAAATAAAAACAAATCACTCATACCGAATGTGACTGATGACTTGCACAGTGTCTATTATGCTTCCTTTTAGGGCTGCTTCTCCTGCTTCGGATTGAGGATTTACTGCAGTGGATTCGGTAAGTGCTTTCAATGTCTCTATGGTAATGTCTTGGAACATATCCTTCGCAGTACTCATTTCTGTACTCATCAATGTATCTCCGGTCCCGATAATCTCTTTGATTCAAGCACCTTGCTTCTAAATAGTGACTGCAAACACATTAAAGGATTTCAAATTATTCTCTTCATTCTGGAATAATGTGGTTCAAACAAAATTCTCAAGAATTCTTGGCTTAAATGGCTAACTCAATAAAAGGAAAAATTCAAATTGATAAGATGAAATTTATACTTAGCTTAATAACTTTAACCAAATAGGTCCATATTTTTCATATATAATTTCTACAGCCAGGCATGTTAGTGCATGCCTGTAATCCCAGCACTTGGAAGGTGAGGGCAGGAGGATCAAGAATTCAAGGTCATCCTGAGGTACACTGCAAGTTTGAAGCCAGTCTGGGCCACATGAAACCATCTCCAAAAAAACAAAACAAAACAAAACAAAAAACCAAAACCACCCCACACAAACAAAAAAAATCCCATACATTAGAAAATTACTGTCAACAATTCATACCAAGGAACAAAGCTTCAATTACAATATACTTATAATTAAATGTTCCTTTACCTTCTGAAAAGTCAAGACCAAGCCCACAAACCTGTTCTGAAATGCACTGATCTTACAACATAGGAACCTGAAACTAGCTTCCTTTCCCTCTTCCTCACAGCCACACATTTAGAGAAAGGCAAAAGGTTTCCTTTCCCCTTTAATGTAAGTGCATTTTGGATATCCCCAAAAGACTTCTTCCGTAATATGTATCACAGATGCGAGGAGCCTTAAATGTCTTTCAGCCCTTTCATTTACTGATTCAATTAAGATCCCTAAAGGATATGCCATTGTTGCAGAGCACACTAGTGGCAAAAACTAAGATTTTCAAGCTGTCACTACCACCTTACACGTCACCTATTCTATCTCCTCTCTTTTCTATCTCTAAGTTTTCTGTTACCCGTTTGAGAATCAGACACCAGAACTTCTGAGGCCTGCCTAGTGTGCCAAACACATCTAAAATTGACCCTCCTAACAAGAAAGGGTCCAGGACTGTGGACATCCATTCTACTTGCCTTTGCATCTCTTATATTTTTTGTTGTGAGCCTAGCCTTTTAATGGCTGAGCCATCTCTCCAGCTCGACTTTGCATTTCTAATTTCCTGTGACGCTTGCAAAGTACCCAAGACATAGAAAAGAAAACAGCATTTTCTAGTGCCACAGTGCTTCTCCAGATCCCTTTGAGAACCTGATGGGATAAGTTGTAGACCCTTTTCCCCAAGAAATGTACAAATGCATAAACAAAACTTGGCAAGAACTTCATGGAGGTCATGGACCTCAGGAAGTCAATGGATCCCAGTTAAGTGTCCTGATCTGATGGAAAGAAAAGGACAGATTCAATTGGCCCATTTTCCCATCCCCCCTCTACCTGGGATGAGTGTCCTCTTCAACAGAGTGCGAAGCTTCAAGAGGGATGCACATGGAGCACTGAGGGAGAGAGGGGACACCTGCCCAGTCAGACAAATCAGCTAAATAATCCTGACAAGCAATGGAGTGACAGATGTTGCTGAGGCTGACCCCACCAACCCCTTTACACTCCCCAGAGTATGGTGTCATTTTCTTCCCAAGTGCTGGTTTAAGCAGAACTAGAGAGAAACATCCCTAGGACAACTACTCAACAGGACTGGCACTAATTCAGGCTGGCCCTTCTTATTGCCTAGCATCATTCTCAAGTTCTTCCTGACCTCTGGAGAAACAACTCAGGCTATTAGGATAAAACTCTGGGCCTCAGTCAGTTGGTCTAAACAGAGACCTAGATGAATCACAACAAACTAGATGTCATACTTCTAAGGGCATCCTATTTAATTTTATAAGGTATTACACCCACCTCTACCACATCCAAAAGTCTACCTTAAAAAACTAGACTGATAATCTTTAACTGGGATACTATGTGAAACCGGCCCTGCTGACACTCCAAAACAATCTACCAATGATAAAAAATGGGGTGGTGATGTGCTATCGTTAAGTAGAACTAGCATGAGAAGGACCTTTCCAGTTTATGACAACCAAAGACCAAAGGTTAAGATTAAAGTCTACAGAATTATACAAGTTGTGGACAGGGTAGACAGAAGAACAGATTTGATTTTTAAAAAATATCCACTGATTGCCTAGTAAATATTTCATTGTAGCTTTTCAAAACAGCCCAAACTGTTGAGTGCACTGACATTTGCTTTTATTTCCACACAGGTCCTGTGGGAGATAAAATAAAATCATATAAGGCAAAGTCTCTGCCAACAAATGAACAATTTAAGATTACTCACAAAAAAAAAAAAAGAAAAAGAAAAGGAAAACAAAATAGACAAATGCAAAAAAATGTTGAAAAGGTGAAAATGATCGCTTAGACTCAGGGAAGCAAGGAATTCAATTTGATTAAAATGATTAGGGAAGAATTCATGACAAAGATGGAAGCAGATAGGCATCTTAAAGGAAGGCCAGGATTTGGACAAAGTAGACAGTAGAAGAAATTCCAGGAGAACAGCATAGGGCCATCTTATACTTATATAGAGAGCACCACCAGCCAGAGGCTTAGAATGTGTGCATCTACACTTTATTCTGCAGACAGCAAGTAGATGACTGCATCAAGAGCCAATTTTCACCCAGGAGAATATGTCACTAGAAGCTCCCCGCCCCCAAACTAAAGGTGTTTATGAAAGGACAGTGTACTAGCACTAATACTGAATATAGTTTATAAATCAGGACCCAGATCACACTGAGTCTGAATCTTAGTCTTACCTCCTAGGTGATTTCTAGTTTATCAAAGGTATAAAACTCGGTATTCTGTGTTATGGGGCGACACTGAAGGATTTTGGATTTAATATATAAAGATTATTTACAGCTATGTTAGTCTTCCAGGTATTTGAGGCAGAATAGATTAATTAAGCCTCCTGAAAAAAGAGATCAACTCACAAGCTACTGCCAAAAGATATATCAGGGGGAAAAGGCTTTATAATTCATGTAACAAAGGGCTAAAATAATTAATACATAGTAAAAGTCTTGTAAATCAGCAAGAAACATACTTTAACATAAAACAATTGATGTAAAAATTCTTCATAAAACTGAACAAATTCACTAGAAATTTAGAAATTCAGGTTAAG
The DNA here is from genome assembly GCF_007827085.1 of Peromyscus californicus insignis. Classification (NCBI taxonomy): domain Eukaryota; kingdom Metazoa; phylum Chordata; class Mammalia; order Rodentia; family Cricetidae; genus Peromyscus; species Peromyscus californicus. Next base: position 72,008,916 of record NW_026294551.1, read on the forward strand.
AAAACAATTTAAAACAGACAAAACTAGAGACAGCATGAAGGAGTATGTTACAAGCTTTCTAGAAAAAGAAATGAGAATATGCAACAAGAACCTTGTGAGACTTCATACCCTTTAACTTGAAAATGCCTCTTCTTAGAATCTACTTTCACAGGCAAAGATTTGCACACAAAGATCCTTTAGGAACAGACAGTAAGAAGTAATTCAGTCAAGTAATGGGCAATGGTTTCCATCCTGCTCCTTTCTTATGCTTTGCAGATGCTTCAATTTCCCAGTAATTTTATTACAATATTTAGCTTTCAAAAAGTTGTTTTTTTTTTTTTTTTTTTTTTTTTTACAATTAATGAATATTCTGGATTAGGATGAATAACTACCACCAAATTTGTCTGGTGTCAATGTCAAAGATGGCAGTGCTGGCTTACTGGCTAACTGGACTGACCTGGTTTTTATAGTTAATTATGAACACAAATCACTCAAATCAATCTTTACACATAGATAATATATACTAGCACTATGACTAATTAGTTGTAAGAGGGTAAGCCTTAAAGATTATTTTGTACTTTTGCATACTGTAATAATGGGGTACAGACAATTTGTATTGTGTACTGTTCATTAATAAGATCTGGCCATTGAATCTTGCCATAAACCTTACCCCTTACGTAACTGTTTGATAAAGCGTGACTATTGCACAAGAACTACAAACAAGCTCTTTGTCAGAACAACTCTGTTTAGCACGGAGAAGGAAAAAAAAATTACATACTGTTTTTTAAAGTAACCCCAGCTGGCTAATTTAGAAAGCAATCTGGTAACCAGCCCCCATCGAACATCTGTACAAACAAGGAGAAAACATAGAACCAACAAAACAAGTGAGAAAGGGAAATTAATGGAAGGCAGAGTGAAAGAAAATACTCACCTAGCCTTTCTTTACTATTTAGAACTAAGATTCTTTTAATTCTATATAAACATATTGCTTCCAAATTTTATATCATAATTATAATAAACAAGATTTCCCCAATTTTTTTTTTTTTTTTTACTGAGGCTCTATCCTAAATGAGCAGAGAACGCCCGTGGAAAGAAATAGTTCTCAAAATACAGCAAGTTTCTAAAAATCTCCAACAGACATACCCATTAGTTTTCTTCTATAACTATAACCCATAGAACAAGAGTGACTAAAATCCCCAAAGCACTTTAATGTTCTCAAATAGCATATGCTGCCTTTCTCACCTGGATTAACCACCCTCTATGACATCTCAATTGTGAAACACTTTTTGCACACCCAAATATACATACCACCTTCCTATACAACTTAAAACCACTACTGGGTATCATTATTATTCAACTTTGTATGTTACTGAATATATTCTTTTGCCTCCCCTCCCCTTTTCTGATGGAGGAGTTTCTAAGGATTTTAAATATCACGCATAGTAGGCACCAAGTATTCTAGCAATGAACTACATCCCCAGAGGCCTTATTTCATTCACTTGCTGAGCAACTGTCCCCCACCATTCCCAGTCAGACATATGAGAAACTATTTTATTCACAGCTATAGTCTAAGCACTATAGAAGCTAGCCAATTATTGTACTTTGTAACTGTTTTTTTTGAAATAAACGTTGCCTGAATTCTAAATTTGATAAAAGCTATATAAGCAAATGATAAATTGTTAAAACTGCTAGAACTTAAAATACAAGTCATTTACCAATCAGAGTCTTTAAACTGATGATGTGGTTTACAATGCCTGTTTTCTTGTGTACTACTGTGAGATCTCCTCTTCCGTTTGTGACTTCCACTGTAGCTCTCATGGCCCCAGCTTTCTCTGTTATCCCAATCAGGGCAGTGAGTTCGTTTGGAATGCCGCATCTGTTAACCAGGAGGAGGGGTAAAGAATGAGCTGGAAAGCTAATGATGATTGTATAATTATACATAGGGCCACTCAGGCTCTTAAAAATTTTTTTAGTTACATTTCCCAGAGCTTAGAACACAATACCACTGCTATGTGAAATGACTGATGAATGGAACTGATCTAATACTAAATGATGGACAACGCTGAGCCTTTAATACATTTCTTTCACTACTTAGTAAAAGGACAAATCCACAAGTTAGTTTGCTTTCAGAAATACTCATTAATTTTTTTTTGCTTGTTTTTTTTTTTTGGGGGGGGAGATAGGGTTTCTCCCTGTAGCCCTGGCTGTCCTGGAACTCACTCTGTAGAACAGGCTGTCCCCAAACTTAAAGAGATCTGCCTGCCCCTGACACCCAAGTGCTGTTATCAAAGGCATGCATCAATGCACCTGGCTATCCTTTAAATTTTTTTTAAAAGGGTCAGTTAAAATTAAAATTGCTCAAGGGCTGGAGATTACTCAATCAGTAATGTGCATGCTGTGCAAGTATGAGGACCTGAGTTCATATCACTCACATCCATATTAAAAGCCAGACACCATAGCTCAGAACTGTAATTCCAGACCTGGCGGGGGTTGGTGGGGCACACAGATCTCTGAAACTCGCTGGCTAGCCAGTTTAGCTTAATTGGCAAGCTCCAGGTTCAATGAGATACCCTGCCTCAAAAATATTTCGAAAGCCATGAACAAACATACCCATGTTGACCTCTGGCCCACACATGAACCAGAATGTACATATGCACCCCTGACACAGAAAATAGTTCACACTTAGACAAAGCATTTAGGCAGAAACTGATTATTTCTTGTTACCTTTTATTTATGCTGATGTTTTAATTAGGTCACTCTTACCAACTGAGCTACAATCCCAGCCTCTGAATTTGGATTTTAAAAATCAAGACTGAAATGAATACACAGATCTGAATATAAGAACAGCACCTATGGGCTGGAGAGATGGCTCAGCAGTTAAGAGCACTGACTGCTCTTCCAGAGGTCCCTAGTTCAATTCCCAGCAACCACATGGTGGGTCACAACCATATGTAAAGAGATCTGGTGCCCTCTTCTGGCCTGCAGGGACACATGCAGGCAGAATACTGTACACATTATAAATAAATCTTTAAAAAAAAAAAAAAAAAACCAGCACCCATGCTATAGTTAGGGCTAGTTCACCCCAAGAGTATCACAAATGTAAGAGTATCACAAATGTCCTTCAGCCTGGCAAAGTATAATACAAATAATTAGAAGAGAAGCAAGGAAGTGATTGGTTAAAAGGTAAAGAGCCTTTCATTAATGAGGTGTCTTTTTCCTCAAACTCTGTAGAGTTCCTTTCTCTAACTGCCAGAATTAGACCAATCCTCAAACTAAAGCTTGACCAGTGACATCAGATAATAATGGTAACAATGCCCAGACTTCATCTACAATTTCCTATGTACAGCCTGACTCACTAGCTAACATTTATCCTTTTTACATGTGTGTGAATGTTGTATACCAGCGTTAACGAGGTCAATGGACAACTTGCCAGAGTTAGTTTTCTCTGTTCATCATGTGGGTCTCAGAGATCAAAGGCATGCACCTTTATTCACTTAACTATCCTGCTCTCCAGAGCCGTTTTTTAAAAGATTAATTTTATTTTTAATGGGGAGGGGAGAGCTGCATATGAGTAGTGTACTTGTCCATGGAAGCCACAAGAGGGCATAGGATTCTCTAAACCTATAGTCAAACTAAGGTCTTTTACAGGTGCAGTATACACACTCTTAACCTCTGAGCCAGTCTCTGCAGTTCCAGTTAAATCTTTAATTCTGAACTCTGCTAAGCAGAGTTTAAATGGTGTGTGTGTGTGTGTGTGTGTGTGTGTGTGTGTGTGAGAAAGAACACCATAACTTACCAAAGGAGCTGAATAAGGCACAAATTTGGTTAACCACCTTCAGCTTGCCTAGATGTCTGAAAAATTTGCCAACAAATCTATTAAACCCCAGGCTTGGAAAGAAGGCAGTTTCAGTTCTCTCCTCCAAAGTGCTCCTAAGAAAGGGTGTGCATCACACCATAGGGTGTGATAGCAATATTCTTTTTTTTTTTTGTCCTGACTACTGAGGATGTAATGGGGGATGAGGGAGTTCCTAATTGCTAGGCAAGGACTCTACCACTGACCTGTATCCCCTGCCTAAATATTCAGTAAATTCTATTCTCTTCCTTCTAGTTCTGTGTCTATCAGGCATCTTCCTGATAATGTGGCTTCTCTTTTAGCTCAGTTAAAAGAGAAAGGACGGATTAAGCCACACACATCCCTAGATTGTTGCTAGGTGTCTCAGTAAAAGAAAGCCAAGCATTCCCTTTGATATAGTTATTTCAACATGGCAAAGTAAAAAAAAAAAAATAATAATTTACTTGAGACAAAAGCCAAAACTCAAACTTCCTTCAGAGAAGTACTCATCTTTCTATTTCTACTGGCATTCTGCTGACCCACTCCTTCTATATCAAAATTGTTATTTTAACTACATTTAGGTTTTGGTCTGATTAAGCCTTTTTTCTCCATTTCTTTGGGAACTGAATCCTGAATCTCAAGTTAAACTAAGCACTACCACTAGGCTACAGGCTCTTAAATAACAGCAGGCAAATTCACAGCTTCTGATGACTCATCATTATGACCGTCCCTTATGCAGGGTTTCACAAGACTTACTGCTTGCTTCAGTGTCATCCCCCCCAACCCCGCTTCTATTTCACACTGCCACAACCAGTTTACCTCTTACAAGACAGAATTATCAAATTATCAAGTGTAATTCTCAAATTATACTAATATGCAAACATTAAAATTAAAAGGAATTCCTCAGGAGAGACCAAGAGCTGTATTCCTCTAGTTAGATTCACTACTTAAAATCCAGCAGTTGGTCCCAGTCCCAACCACTCTGAGAGGCAGAGGCAGGCAGAGCTCTAGATAGTGGGTTCGACGTCAGCCTGGTTTGCAGAGTAAGCCCTTGTCTCAAACAAACCAACAAACTAATATTTACTTATAAGGCAAAGTACAAGCTTTTTAGGCTCATATATGATTGAAGTTCCTTCTTATACACAGGAAGGAAAGCTACCTCAAACTATTACACTATCTCTAATACTTTAAAAAAAACCAAAACCCTACCTACATGCTAGAATTCTTGGTATCTTTCAATAAAATAATGCAATGGAACCAATATGTATACATATTAGAAATATGATTCGCCACCATCCTTTTAAAAACCATATGTTATCTGTCAACTCCACACTGAACACATGGACTAAAAACATTAAGACATAAGTTTCCAGTCTCTCGAAGGGCTGCATTTTTTAAGTGGGGAACAGGAGGCCCTTGGGTGCTTGTTCAAAGTTGGGTCAAACACCGCAGCTGTAACAGAAAACGAGGTGACTACCGGTCCACGGGGTTTGGAGGGCTGACAGACCTACTTCAGCAACAGGGCTGTCACAACGTAAAAGCAATGTTCGTTCTCTGCAACGTTGGTATAGGGGAGGGGTGGGTTAAAAAAAAACAAAACAAAAACAACCAACTAACCAAACAGGCTGGGCGTGGCGGCGGCCGCCTTTAATCCCGTCCTTCGGGAGGCAGAGGCAGGAGGATCCCCGTGAGTTCCAGGGCTGTCAGGGAGACCCAGGTCTTTGGGGAGGGGGACAAAGCCCCGCCTGCCACCAAGGACGAGCCTTCTTTCCCAAGCGTGTTCCCCCAAGCTGGAGGTGAGCCCCGGCCACCTGGATCGCCGCAGTGGCTGCCCCACCTCCCCCGGGCAGCGGGCCAGGCCCTCTGGCGCAGACCAACAGGGCGGCCGCGGCACTCTGGAACACCCTCCAGCTCCGCAGACTCCCGAGGCCGCCGGGAGGAGCGAGGAGAGGTTCGGGTGACTCGACTCCCGACGACACCGGAGCCAGGGCTGGGCCCCGCTAAGGTCTCCCCACCGGCTCCCACAAGGGCCGGCCGAGGCCCTGCCTGACCTGACCTCGGGTGAGCGAGCCCCGAGCTGCCGGCCAGCACCGTCGGGCGAACCCGGGACCCGCGGGGGCCGCGGCGACTTGAGCGGCGAGACCGCAGCAGCTCGGGTGTTGTCGCCGCCGGCTGAGCGGCGCCCTGCCAAGACATCCCCGGGCGCCGAGGCCCAAAGCCCGTTCTTTCCTCAGACACCTGGCTCAGCGAGGCCCTGCCCGCCTCACCTCCGCAAAAGCAAAAGGCCTTGTGGCCGAGAAATGTCGCCAAACCGCCGTCACCTCTCTCTCTCCAGCCGCTGCGACAAACACCGACAAAATGGCGTCCGCGCCGTCACCCCACAACCTCCTCAGGTGGATCTAGCGCCACCTACGCCCAGCCAGCGCGCATGCGTCGCGGGGCCTCGTGCCCGCCCACAGATCCCGCAAGGGGGCGGGGTCTGTGACGTCAGGGACGGGGGCTCGCTCATCCACACCGCGGCTGCGCGGCGCGGACCGCACCTGCGGAACGAGGCGCTGTCAGGCTGTCAAGTGGAGGTCCTTTCTGTTCCTAGGTGAACCTGGCGGACCGCCCTGAGTCTATGGCGCGTGTCAGCCTCTTAAAAAAGAGTTTTTCTGGGAGTGGCCGCCCTGGGCAGGGCCAACCTCTGACCCTTCCCCTTCATCCCAGAGTGGGACACCCGTAGGACTCCGCCTGTCTGAACTGGATTTGGAGAAGTTTACTCTGAATATATCTCTGAAAACCAGCTTAGGAGGTGTTTACCCTTTCCAGGCATTCGCCCCTCAGCCTGCAAAACAAAAGGAATGGGGCAGTTTCTCCTAAGACTCCTGCAGGCATTCTTCCTGTCCAGACCATGGCAGTCTCATTCCTTTCTATTTCAGTCACTGGAAAAATGGACATTTGTGGTCAGAAGACATAATACATTTTTGATATATGTGTGTATATGTATAATTTTAATTTCTGAGAACTGGACTTTTGTGGCACAGGCCTGTAATCCCAGAATTTGGAAGTTATGGGCAGGAGGATCAGGAGTTCTAGGCCAGCCTGGGCTACATAGCAAGTTCAAGGCCGGTCTGGGCTACAAGAAATCAAAACTGAAACAGCAAAGCTGTCTGAGAATCCACCAACACCATAGATACTGCCTAACCCTGTAGGGTTAAACTTCTGGTCCTCCTCTTCTTCCCCGAAGAGCCGGAATCATACATATGAGCTACCATACCCAGATTAATTAAATCCTCTCTGCCAATCACTTTATAGTTAGTCTTTTCCAGTAATCTGGACGACCCCAAGAGGTGATTAATAGTTCCGTGCTCTAGTTACAGATTTAACTTCTGGAAATGTTATTCAGCCCTCGGCCTTGCTAGCTCCAGCGAGCTTGTGTTTACGTTGTCATACTGACTAATTCAATTAGTGCAACAAAGGAAACAAAACAAAACAAAACAAAAACCAACTTACTTTTCTTAGTCATGTAGAGGAAAATGTCCTGAGTCCATCTTTTGGCAAGATCAAAAGCGTCTGTCTTACAAAACAGCTTTTCAAGGTGACATGTCACCAAAGCTCACATGATGAAACAATGAATCCTTTCACATCCAGCGAAGATGATTAAAGACCACACCATGAGTCACAGTAGATCTCCCAGGCATCTGACACTGCCCAAGATGGACAGTGCCCTGCTTTTCCCCAGAATTCCTCATACTTCCCGAGGAGAAAGCTAAACAGCACACTGGTACCCGAGATTCAAACATATCAGCATGGGAAGCAGTGTGACTCCCAGTGCGCTTGGCGGTGGGCGTGGAGTGCGCAGGAATAATGAATTCAGCCGGTTCACAGGGAATACCGGAAGAGCCCTGGACCACTCCTTTAATTACTTATATCTGTATCTCGGCCTCCTCCCACCTCCTCCCACCTCCTCCCTCCCTCCTCCTCCTCCTCCTCCTCCTCTTCCTCCTCCTCCTTTTTCTTCTACCCCCTGTTTCATTTTTTTATAGTCTCTGTATAGCCAGGGCTGACCTGGAACTTATCTAGCTCAAGCCTGCCTGGAACTCACAGAAATCCTCCTGTTGCAGCTCCCTAATTGCTGGGATTACTGGTGTGAGCCATTAGGTCGGACCCATCACTGAATGGGTCTCAGAGCCAGGGTCAGGTCACAGATGCATGTACCTTTTGGAAACACCTGCCAGAGGGACTTGGTCAGCCTTCCGAAGTCCTCAGGATATTGGCTCTGGAAGCTGCAGGAGACAAACCATTTACCAAAACTTTCATTAGGTCATGCCCAAAAGTTTATAGAGAAGGAAGAATTCCTCGCAGACTCAGTAATGGATTCTTAGATTATCCATCCCTCCCATCAGAATGGAAACCTACGAATTAAATGGAGGTCTTTAATCACTCAGGTGTCCCACAGAGGAGACTCTGGGAATTAAACTAGCAGCTAAATGTTTGTTAATCTCATAAAGTCTATCACACATTACTAGTCACTATGTACCTACACTAATCTAATTACAATACCAATTAAAAATAATTGAATCTATAGACTTATTGGGATGGGGGTGGTAGGTGAGCACATGCCATGGCCATCAAAGCCTGGTCATCAAAGAAAGAGGGAGAAGGACTGTACAAAGTAAGACAGCGTATTTTTTTTAATTGAAAATAGATTCTTCTCCCATACAATACGTCGTGACAACAACAATGAATCACGACAGAAAAATAAAAATAAACAAACAAAAAAATAGAAAACCAGTAAGACAAGGCTAAAGTCATCACATTGAAGCTGGACGAGGAAACCCAACAGAAGGAAGAGAGTCCCAAGAGCAGGGAACTGAGTCAAAGACACACCTGCTCTCACCATTGGGAGTCCCACAAAAAAACCAAGCTACCAGCCACAACGTAAGTACAGAGGACCTGGTGCAGACACTGTGGGATCCCTGTTGCCACTTTGTCTCTCTGAGCCCATATAGGCCTTGTTTAGTTGATTCAGTGAGCTCTGTTCCCATGGTGAAAGAGGGTATTTTAAAGGAGGGAAAAGATAAAAAACAGATGAGTAAATAGCTGGGCCTTGAGAATCAAATGGACCCTCAGGACTCAGGAGCATGAGTCAGAAACATCAACAGTAGGACTTGCTGGGACGGAGTAGGAAACAGAGGCAGACAGTTGCGTATCATGATCAAGTGAGAGGATGGGCTTCGAAGGAAGAAAAAAGGAAACAGGTGTACCTTTCCCTTGAACACATCACACCCTTGTAGCACCCTTGTAAGCCAATGATTTTCCCTCCACTGTGTCACATGATATGTGTGTGACTCTGGCAGTAATCCAGAAACGCAGATCAAGGGAGGGGTAGAAGTGGATGGCCATGTTTGCATAGGCAGTGGATTGTGGAATAGCTTGAGGTACATGAGTTCCTGTCTCTAAAAATATGTCTCAAGCCAAGAAAACCCAACAAAAAGCAGAATGAGGGTTTTTCCCACAACTCTTGAAAATTACTGACGTGGGTCAATTACCCATATTCTCCCTCAGTTTGCTTTACATTCAAGTGAACACAGTAGCAAAACCTCCCATCACACCACCTAGAAGCAACTGAGAGCTTGGGAAGAGCAGGGAAGGGTTCAGGACACAGACCTTTGGGCTATTAAAGGTACTGACATGGAATAAAGGACAGTGGGTTCTACTACCAGGCTCAGAGTTGAGGACCCAGAGTGACTCCTCCATCATAGGAGGTCCCCCTGTTCAACCAGTCCAAACGTTTCCACAGCTCTACTGTCCTGATACCCTATGTCCCCCACTGCTTCCTTTTGCTCTTTCTGCCCATGGTGAAGAAGTTGCAGGGTCCCACTACAATCTAATAGGTGCCTCTAACTTACAAAATCATGGACTGAAAACATTCTGTATCTCTCAGGTTTTCAATCAAATACTAGATGAATTGAGGATATTTAGCAAATGAGTTCAATTATCAAATCAAACAGCCACAGTGGCCAACACCATTAATTCAAGCACTCTGGAAGGGGAGTCAGTGCCTGGACAGTTGCTTCTGAATAGTGAGTTCCAGATTGGCCACGACCATGGAAAGAGACCCTGGTTCAAAAATGAAATTTGAATAGTGGACGTTCTCTCTTGGATATTTTCTCTTAAGCCTGGGTCTTTCTAAGTAGCAGAAGAGTTCCAGGAATCTGGGACATCCTCCTGCCTCAGCCTCCTGAGAGGGGATGAAAGGCTCCTCCTTAAGCTCTGCTGATCCAGCCTACATACCACACCCACATAGAGTGTGTCTGATTCAATCTCATCCAAGAGATTTATAAAGGCCCAGATCTCCACCTGGTTCTCAGACCCCAGAAGACAAGAGAAGTGCACACAGCTCTACCTCCACAATCTAGACTGTAGCACCCACCAGGATGCAGAGTGTCCAAGACTCTATGCAGCACAACAGAATGCTGAAGACACAATGCAGGTGGGTGATCTGGGGGATGAGGGGATCCGCTCTGGTGTTCTCTGGGGGATGGCTTGTGTATTTGTCTTTCAATTTCTCTCAGAAATTTTATAGCTCCAAAAGGGTGTCTCTGGCATGTGTCTCCTTCCCATGTGCATATGAACTCACTGGGTCATCACAGCAAGTCTCCTGGAAAGTATTGGCACTGTGTCCATTGTACAGCCAAGGAAACTTGGCAATACATGGTGAACTTACCTTGAACCTGAACCCATGCCCCCAATTGGCAGAGGTACAGAGGTCAGCACCCTCCCTGTCCTTGGGGTCTCTGTAGGTTTTACCTTGTTAAGGCAGCATCTGAGTGGTTTAAGGGTAGTCCACAGGACACTCTATAGCCAAGATGACCCTGAACTTCTAAACTGGCCTTCACCTCTCATGGAAGGGCTGGGATAGTAGCCCCGTGCCAAGCACCCTTGTTGTGTGATACTAGAACAAGAGTTACTTGATCACAGAGTTCTTCTGAGACCTTAATGTGCTGGAAACAGAGCTGGGACTCATGAGGAGATTCTGATAGGGGTTATCTAACCCTTGGATAACAGAAAGGAGTTTGGGAAATAGAGTGAGCTGAACAGAGTGGACGAGGTCCTCTCAAAGGAGAGCTGCTTCTGTCTTTGAATGTTCCCTTCAGCAGTGGGCTGCTACTATATTCAATGGAGGCTTTGCCTGGTTACTCTTCACTGCCAAGGTTTCTCCTTAGGTGACAAGGAAACAGCATCTGGAGATGTGGAAGGAAGGGTCCATTGTTTGCTCCAGCTGCAAGAGGCTGGATCCTGAATCCACTTCCCGCCAGGAGGCAGAGATTCTTGATGCCTGAAAACAGTTAACATTTTTCTTATTCACTTCTGAACAGAGAGAAGCAGAGCATGTAGAAAGTTTGAGGAACACCAAACATTCCTGTATGAGACGGCATCAGAAGCAGGGAGGACAAAGTCCCTCAGGTATTCAGAGGCAACCCCAAGTTAAGACCAAAATCTTCCACCATAGTTATTCTTTCTTCCGGGACAAGGGAGTTCAGTCAGGACCTCAGGTGTGGACAGCTGTGTCAAAGATATTCTTGTCCTCAGTGGTCCCAGCTTCCTGCCATTCTTGCAAGAGACCCAAAGTCTCAGGGTTCCGTGAGAGTCTCTCTGGGAGGGAGGTGGGTTGAGTCTATGGAGGGACAATGTCCCCAGGCAGCACTTGTCCCCTGAGAGTCCTTTCTGTTCTGCAATGCATTTTCTACAACTTGCTGCAGGCCGCAGGAATTTATCATAAGAACTCAGCTGGTTATGGCAAAGTCACTACCTGGAGGAATCAGGGAATTCCTCCAGAGGAAACCAAATCCCAAGGAGTTTTTGGTGTTACTTGGCTTGTTATATATCAGCTGTATTCTGTTATGAAAATCATGTGTGCCTTCATAGTTTTCCCCAATTGACTTTTCCCTAAGAAGGGCTAACAGTGTGGACTGATCACTCTCTGGACATACACATTCCAGGTATTTGGAGAACAGCCTCGGGAAAGGCTTTCTCTGGAATCAGATATCTCCCTTGGCCACATTCAAGGACTAGCAGTAATAACAGTCCACATGCAAGTCTCCTGGTAAATTCCACAAGGAGACACCACCTAGGTCAGGTGGACGTTAAGTAATAGCTTTACACAATTCAGCTCGGACCCCTCTTTCTTACAGCCTTACTAACTTTATAGACTGCTAACTCCTTACCTAACCACTTCTAGGAATATTTAGATAACCTCCTGCACTGACAGCTATGCTCAGCCAGAACCCCAGTTCAAGCCTCCCTGTAATTATCATCATTAGCAGCATCCGGCCAGGTCCATCCCCAGATGGAGCAGAGTACTTTATCAGAGATACCTCTGTATTCTCTAAGAACAGACTTAACCATCCAGGCTACCTGTTTGAGAAGGCCTGGTGGATGTGCCAATTAAGCGTTACTTCCTCCTTTCCCAAACCTTACCTCCAGTTCCAGATCTCCCTTTAACTATCACCAGAGGCATCCAGCTGTACACAGGTTGCCTAGCGACTGAGCACACTTTCCCCCACCCTGCAGAAAAACGGCAGATAGCTTGGACAGATAGGAGCCACAGGAAAAAAGAAGACAGTTTTACTTTCTCCCATTGACCTAGCAACTTATAGATTCTTAACATTTTCTACCAATCACGTTTAAGACTATAGTTGAGCACAAAAGAGCCCTCTTCTTAGATATTACCCGAATTTAGCCTTTAGTTAATTCATTTCCCCATTGGTCACTTCCCTTTGGGGTTGCAAATGATAATTAATGGTTATTGCCTCCCTATGTGATTCTTATCACCCCTCCGTTTGACCCTGGAAGCCTGGCTTTATATACCAGGACTTCCAGGGCACGGAGAGTCGGAGAAGAGAAAAGAGAGTGGAAGAACTAGACGGGTAAGAACTTGAGAGGAACAAACTGAGATGGGGAAGAACTAGATTGAAGGCTAGAAGAGAGCACTAGAGGAATGAGATGGAGGATGAGGAAGAGCCAGATGGGGAACAACAAGATGAGGAAGAACGAGATGAGGAGAGAGAAAGCGATGGGAGAGAAGATGATATGGGAAGGAACAAGATGGATGAGAACCTAGAAGGGGCAGAACAAGATGAAGGAATTAAGATAGAACCCAGAGGGGACCTCGGACAAGTGTAGAGAGAAATCAGGCAAGGAAAGACCTAAATGAGAGCAGAATATAAGCTTGTAACTGACACAGAATAATAAAGTATATGGACTAAGGAGTTTCGTGTACATAGATTCATTTCTCCTCATCAAAGATTAATTATCAGCTGGTTGTAGATTCTTCCCGGACCCTGGGAGGGGACTATCGAGGGGCTGGACCCCCATAGTCCCCGATAACAACTGAAGGCAGCTACACTTGCAAGCAAGTGTACTCCTTGATGTGAAGAGCAGGGCAGGTGATAAGCCTGGGCTTGGAAGCAAGGGCTCCTGATCTCTTGAGAAGTGAATGAGGCCACACTTGGCTTCTCTCAGTGTGCAGGAAGGGTCCCTAGAGGAGTTGAGATTGCCTTGCATGGCATCAATGGCACTCATCATATCCCTCCTTCCCTTGCAGGCCCTTCCTGCAGACACCCATGGCCTGACTCTGAAATCAGGCTCTTCCTGCAGGAGTGGAAAGTAGTTGAAGGGATCATTGGGCACCCAGGCAGCAAGATCTACCAGAAGAGCTGGGCTCTTTACCAGCGACTCAATGGGCATCGGGGCCTGAAGAAGAGCTGGGAAAGCTGTGTGGACCTGCTGCTGACCCTGCAGAATCTGCACAGGAGACTGTGCAATGGGAGAGGAGACACCACACCCTTGTTTTCGCCTTTCTCAGAAGACCTGTACAACATCCTGGGCCACTCCCCCTGTTAGTCTCTTCTGCATTCCTCCGCCAATTCCACTAGAGGGCAGCACAGGCTGGGCTGCCCTTAATGAGCACAGAACCCCCATTCCCAGGGGCCAGTATTGCACATGGTGAACACAAACACCTGTCCTCTCTGTTTGTCTACCTTCCTCTGTCACCCCAGGGAGTGGAAATTGGACATGTTCTGGGTGGACCAAGATACTCAGGACAGACCAACTATGGCTTAGCAAGATTCTCGAAGAGTGAGGGTGCCATGCTAACGAACTCTCTCCATTTCTTCTCTCTCTCAGGTCCTCTCTATCATGAAGAGTTTGGTAACCACCTGCCTCCCGTGAACCCTCAAACTTCCAGGGACCTGCCTGGGGATCATGGCATCCCTGGTCCTTCTGCACAGCTTCAAGGGAACCCATTGCATGTGATGTCCCAGGGAGATTCCCTGTTTCTCAGAAGGGAGACCCAGAATCACTGCTGGCCATACTCAGTTCCTCACCTACTTCCTGCCTCTGATTCAGGAATTTGGGAAGATGTGGTGAACTTCCTTGAACTTGAAACAATGCTCCAATTTGCAGAGGTACAGAAGTCAGCGCCTTCCCTGTCCCTGGGGTCTCTCTGGGTTTTTCTTTGTTAAGGCAGCATCTGAGTGGTCCAATGCTTGCCCACAGGACACTCTACAGCCAAGATTGTGGTTGAACTCCTGAACTGGCCTTCACCTCTCATGGAAGGGCTGGCATAGTAGCGCCGTGCCAAGCACCCTTGTTGTGTGATTCTAGAACAACGGTTACGTGATCACAGAGTTCTTCTGAAACCTTAATGTGCTGGAAACAGTTGGGACTCATGAGATTTTGATAGGGGTTTTCTATTCCTTGGATAAGGGAAAGGAGTTTGGGAAGAGAGTGAGCTGGACAGAGTGGGCGAGGTCCTCCTAAAGGAGCGCTGCTTCTGTCTTTGACTGCTTCCTTCAGCAGTGGGATTCTACAATATTCATTGGAGGGGCTGCCTGTTTACTCTTTACAGGCATGGTTTCCCCTTAGGTGACAAGGATCCGGCACCTGGAGATGCGGAAGGAAGGGTCCATTGTTTGCTCACGCTGCAAGAGGCTGAATCTTGAATTTACTCCCGGCCAGGAAGCAGAGATTCTTGATGCCTGAAAACAGTGGTTAACATTTTTCTTATTCACTTCTGAACAGAGAGAAGCAGAGCACATAGAAAGTTTGAGGAACACCAAAACATCCTGTATGAGACAGCGTCGGAAGCAGGGAGGACAAAGTCCCTCAGGTATTCAGAGGCAACCCTGAGTTAAGACCAAAATCTCCCACCATAGTATTTCCTTCCTCTGAGACACTCTAGATCAGGCAAGACCTTATATGAGGACAGCTGTGTCAAAGATATTCCTGTCCTCAGTGGTCCAAGGTTCCTGCCCTTCTTACAAGAGACCCAAACTTACAGGGTTCTGTGAGAGCCTCTCCAGGGAGTTAGGTGGGTTGAGTCTATGTAGGGACAAAATCCCCAGGGAGCTCTTGTCCCGTGAGAGGCCTTTCTGTTCTGCAATGTGTTTTCTACAACTGAAGGCAGCTGCTCTTGTAAGTGGACTCCTCAGTATGAAGAGCAGGGCAGGTGATAAGCCTGAACTTGGGAGCAAGGGTTTCTAATCATAATGAGAAGTGAATGAGGCCACTCCTGGCTTCTCTCAGTGTGCAGGAAGGGTCCCTAGAAGGGTTGAAATGTGCCCATCATGGCATCAAAGGGACTCATCACCTCCCTCCTTCCCATGCAGGTCTTTATGAACTCTCTCCATTTCTTCTCTCTCTCAGGTCCTCTCTACCGTGAAGCATTTGGTAACCACCTGCATCCTGAGAATCCTCAACCTTCCAGGGACCGGCCTGACAATCATGGCATCCATGGTCCTTCTGTACAGCTTCAAAGGAACCCATTGCCTGTCATGTCCCAGGGAGATTTCCCATTTCTCAGATGGGAGACCCAGAAGCACTGCTGTCTGTCCTCAGTTCCACACCAACTACCTGCCTGTGATCCAGGACTCTGGGGCCTCCAGCATCAGCAGCCATGGTCAACCTCTGAATAAAACCCAGATTCTCAATACAGACTAGTGGAGTTTTTGTTTCTTCCCTGAAAACCTCAGGACCATGCAGCATTGTGGGTCTAGGCTTCTTTCTCTACCTCATAAGAGAGAAAAATGAAAAAGTCAATAGTCAATAAGTGTCCCTGAAGTAATGCTCTCCTGTCTTGTTTTTGTCTCTTGACTGGGGTTCATAAGTAAAGAAGGGTTATGGAATTGTCAGAGATTCATTCTCTGGTGCCCTGGGACTTGCCCTCTCCCATCTCTCTCCATCTGACTCCTGGCATGGGGTCTCCTCTCTCACCAGGGCAACCTCTACTTCCATAGACCTATGCTCCTGCCAAGTTCATTCTTGGTCATTCTTGTTCAGTGTCTCACAGCCTCAGTTTCTCCACCGTGCAATGCAAACTGGATGGAACCGGGATGATGCTGGGTGGTATCGGACACACAAAGACAGTGGCTTATGAATGCAATGGAGAAAAAACTCAGAGAATCTTTCCTATATCAGGAACTATTTTTAGGATAGGAGGAACACAAACTGGTGGTTTGAGACTGTATCCCATTCCTCATCGTTTATTCCACAGCTGGTGGCCCTCTTTGTTAGGGTTAGGGGCTCTGGTCTCGTTGGAGTTAGCATGTGAGTAAAGGTAAGCTTTGAGAGTTGGAGGACCCCTCAGGTCCCATCGCTCTCTCTCTCTCTCTTGTTCACCTGCTGTTGATGGTTGAGCTCTCCCTCTGCTATTTCACACACCTGCCTTGGCTACCATCTGCCAACAGTTCCCTACTGGTGAAGTCCTGGGGACCTAGAAGTTGTCTTTCAAGGTAGGGGATGTTCTTATTTCTCTAGAGAACCTTGCCTGATTCACCCTAGGCATTGCTGTGTTCAGTCATCCAAAGACCATCAAGGTTGCTAGGAAGCCCTGGGATTGGGTATCCGAAGAGACAGGTCTCTTGTGGGACAAGGGCTGCCAAGGAAGGCAGTCCTGCTATGGGGCTGGCACCCTAACTCCTTCACCTGGGACCTTGCCCAACACGTGGGGCCAGAGGTGTGCAGCGATTCCAGACTACACAGGGCACACCAGCAGTTCCAGGCATCCTATGATACTGGTGGAGAGTGGGACAGCCCAGGATCCCTGCGACCCTCTCTCCCAAAGGAGAAGAAACCAACAGCAACAACTGCAAAAATGACAAACAGATGCCTCCCTCCCTTCAGGAGTCCACATGCAGGTCTTCCAGTTGACTTTCCCTTGGGCTGGGCCTTAAAATCCATAGTAACTATCTCAACACACTCCCCCCATGGTGCTCTGTGAACGGGTGGTTTTCCCTCCACTGTATCACATGATGTGAGTGTGCGACTCCTCTCCTAGATGCAATCTCAGCAACTGGCAGAGCAAGTGGCATGGTGATATTTTATTTGTGCCGAAGTGTGATTTTATTTGCATGTCAATAAAGTTGCCTGGGGGTCAGAGCTAATAGCAAGCCATTTAGCAGAAGTCTGACAGTGGTAGCACACGCCCTTAATTTGATCACATGGCACGCACAGTCTGTGTGTTGAAGGACATAGCCAGCTTGGTGACACATGCCTTTAATCCAAGCACCAACCATAGAGACCTGGAGGTCTGTATAGAAAGGCAGTGATGAAGAAGTCATGTGGTTGGGTTTAGAACCAATGAGAAGGCAGAACAGAAAGTCAATAAAAAATACAGACACAGGAAGTATTCTCTTTTCTCAGGGGAAGTTCGGCAGCGGCTGGTAAGCTAAAGGCTATTCGCTAGTGTTCTGACCTCTTGGGCTTTTAACTCTTTATTTGGCTCTGTGTTTCTTATTTAATAAGACTGTTTAGATTTACCTCTACGTTTGGTGCCCACATGGTAAGAATTCAGTAAAAACCTTTCGGCTTGCCCCGGCTCCCCTCCTCGGCCCAGCTCCCTGGCTCCACCAGGCTCAGCGACTGAGACCAGCTCAGCCTAGACCCCAGGCCCAACCAGTGCCACCAGTCTTGCTGTATTTGACCATAGCCACAAGCGGTTACTTGCAGCTGTAGGTACTTGCAGCCAGATTGCCAACTCAAGCCCCTCAAGCTTAAGAAAACCCGGTGCTACAAACAACTCAGGCTTAAGCTCCAGCTTGAGCTGACTCGTGGCTGGATTTCAGCTTTTAGCCAGAACATGTGGCTATGCTTTCTTGCTTTCCTGTCCGTCCGTCCGTCCGCCCCTCTCCTCTCCCTCTGTCCGCCTCTCTCTCTCTCTCTATCTCTCTCTCTCTCTCTCTCTCTATCTGTCCGCCCGCCTCTCTCTCTCTCTCTCTCTCTCTCTCTCTCTCTCTCTCTCTCTCTCTCTCTCTCTCTCCGTCCCTCCCTCCCTCCCTCTCTCCCCGTCCCTCCCTCCCTCCCTCTCTCCCCGTCCGTCCCTCCCTCCCTCTCTCCCCGTCCGTCCCTCCCTCCCTCTCTCCCCGTCCGTCCCTCCCTCCCTCTCTCCCCGTCCGTCCCTCCCTCCCTCTCTCTCCGTCCGTCCCTCCCTCCCTCTCTCTCCGTCCGTCCCTCCCTCCCTCTCTCTCCGTCCGTCCCTCCCTCCCTCTCTCTCCGTCCGTCCGTCCCTCCCTCTCTCTCCGTCCGTCCGTCCCTCCCTCTCTCTCCGTCCGTCCGTCCCTCCCTCTCTCTCCGTCCGTCCGTCCCTCCCTCTCTCTCCGTCCGTCCCTCCCTCTCTCTCCGTCCGTCCCTCCCTCTCTCTCCGTCCGTCCCTCCCTCTCTCTCCGTCCGTCCCTCCCTCTCTCTCCGTCCGTCCCTCCCTCTCTCTCCGTCCGTCCCTCCCTCTCTCTCCGTCCGTCCCTCTCTCTCTCTCCGTCCGTCCCTCTCGGTCCGTCTCTCCTCTTTTTCTCTTTAGATTCCAATCTCAGGCACTAGGTAGCTGTTTTCAAATTCCCTTGGATTTCTACTCTTCTACACAGACTTGTTAAGTCAATTAAGATATCAGACTTTTTAAAAGGAAAAACTACTTAAGAGAAAAAATTTTTTTCCACTCTAAAAAAAAAAATGGGTATTGTAGCTGGAGTTTTCTCCAGTGTTGCCTGGCCCACAGTCAGGACAAATCTCTCTCACCCACCAGTCCCGCAGCCGCTTAGACCCAACCAAGTAAACACACAGAGATTTATATTTCTTACAAACTGTATGGCCACAGCAGGCTTCTTGTTATCTAGTTCTTATAGAAATGGGTTAATTTAAGATATAAATCTAGACCTTGCCACATGGCTCATGGCTTACCAGTATCTTACATGTTGGTACTCATGGTGGCGGCTAGCATCAACTCTTTGACCAAGCCATCCTGTTCCCAGAATTCTCTTCTCTGCTTGCTCCGCCTATACTTCCTGCCTGGCTACTGGCCAATCAGCATTTTATTTATACAGAGCAATATCCACAGCACTTCCCCCTTTTTTTTTCAAAAAGGAAGGTTTTAACTTTCACATAGTAAAATTACATATAACAAAACAGTTATCAAGCAAGAATTACAGTTATAATATCTAGTCTATTTGTACTTGGCAAAATTAAAGAAAATATTCTATCTATCCTATATTTGTGAGTCTAAGATTTCATAGCTAACTTATCTTTTATCATAACTAAGGAAATTATAACTATCTGTCTTCAACTATATCAAAGTCTTCAGAAGGATATAATATTACCTGAGAAATGGGAGAAGGACACAAGCAACTTTTGAGAGTCTTGTGAGAGTAGACAGAGACAGCTGGCAGCCTGGACAGTCATCCAAAGTTCTTTTGTAAAGTTGGAGCATCTGTCTTCAGTCCACAGGCCTAGAGTCTCTCAGTCACTTCTCTGTGTGTCCTGTAGAATGTCTGGCAGTTTCCTCTGCAAAGCATGAACCTGAAGGACCATTTTGCCAAGCAAAGTTCAGTGGTCACCTTCCTATGGGTCCTGCATGTCCAGTCAATCAAGCAGTCCAGGCAAGAACAGTTTCTTGCCCAAATGGCTATTTTTGCCAAGAAGATAAACTCCATATAGACTGTCTTTGATGCCCATCCTCCTCTGAAGTAAATCGGTGCTGCCAGGAGCAGACATGTCTCATTGTCCATAAAGCCTAAATTTTTAAAACATTTTAAATGCCATATTCTGTAAGTCTTTCAAGTATTTGAAGATTACCTACCTATCTGAAATGTATCTATGTATACCTAGAAAACTTAACATGACTATAAGTTTGACTATCATAAAAGACTAATTGTTCCATTACAATTTAAATGAGTTGTATAAACATAATACCTTAAACAAGAGGAAAAATACACATACAGTATAACAAAATTAACTTTAAATTTGTATCAATAAACTAAAATCTATACCAATGTAAAACATTTCAAACAAGTCATTGCTCTTTAAAAGTAGGTTCAACAATCTACCCTTTTATCCTATCATTATCTATACAATCAAATTTTTTTCTTAAGGAAGAGATTGCATTTATAAGAATATTGGTTTTCCTCTGTCCTACACCAAAGGGCCTTTCTGATATGGGGCACAAGAATCTTACAACCTTTTTTATTTTTGGCAATATACTTGGGTTTAGAGAAGGAGTGAGCCAATTCCATCTCCAAAGCCAGTTTGGTATATTTGGGAATTTGGGCATAGCTTCTCTTACTACTTCCTGCTGGAGGGGGGTGCTGTATCTTATGGAAACACAAAGAAAATTTTAGGATTATGGAGTAGTCCGTGAGGCTGTATTGTCTGAGCCAGTTGCTTTGAAACTGTTCTGGATGTTGGATCATGTAAGCCATGATGTCATTGGAGACCTTTCAGGGGGTCTTGGCTGGTCAAACCTGATGTATCTTAATCTGGAACAAATCCATAGCATCTTGCTTTCTGTGGAAACAAAAGCACAGCCTCTTTTCCAAAGCAACATATCCTTAAATCCAAATTTTGAAGTCAAGATATCTTTATAATATACATATTGGCTTAACTCAACAGCTTTTACAATTGAATGTTTTTCTGTAGTTAAAAATCCCAAAGACAACATAATCCAGCTTCTCTGTGTAATATCCATCTTTATGTGGCATATTTTTTATACTACCTTTGCTGCCTCTTTAAAAACTTTATTTTTTAAAACTACCAATTTCTTTATATAACTGTATATATCACTTTTTTGTCTCTTTCAAGCCGACGTATATTTTACACACATTTACAACTAATCCAACTGAGTCTGTCTTATTGTGAACCTATTGTTTAAACTGCAGGATTCTAAGACTGAAACAGCACTGTAGTTGCTGGCTCCACCACCTCAGCTTCCCAACATGGCAGTGGTACATTTACAGCCAGCTCTGGGAACAATCAACTCTTAGAAACAGTGGGTTTATGCTTTTATCAAAGCATTGTGTTGGCCAGAAACCTTTTTTTTTTTTTTAGCTAGCAAAAATTATATCCGACACACAGCATAGTGCGCAGCTTGGAGACACCTCTGTGTAACATAGCCTACGTCAAGCCCACATGCCATGAACCCGCCATAGAGTAGCTCAAACCCACATGTTACAGCGTCTAGCCGCCCGTATGAGACATGAAGCAGGAACCTGGTTTTGGCTCCGTTTAGAATTGCTTATTGAATATTCTCAGGGTTAAGGTGGAAACTCGAGCTGTTGGTGTCTTTGGAAGATCATCAGTTGTTATGCCCTGTTCTTGTACAATCTGGATGGCTGGTGAACACTCATTAGAATAATACCTTCTATTATTCTCTCAGAAACATGTGCTAGTTTATGATTTGTTTCTGAGGTTGGAGGGATGTTAATCTGAGTATTCTATTGTTGCTACTGGTCTCGACCCCACAGGTTCATAGCTCTGTTAGCCACATATGGTTTTAATTTTCCTCTCTGTCCTTCTGGACCTATACATTCGAGCCATCTTGCACTCTGTTTCACTTGAGATAATGTTCCAATTTCTAACGGCTGAACGTTTACCTCCTGAAGAGGCCAAGTTGGATGCCAAAGTTCTGGTGCAATTATGGTCACGTCAGCACCTGTGTCTACCAGACCAGACAACAAAACACCATTTATTCTTATTCATTTTGGTCTTTGTTCATTTATAGAAGTTTGCCAAAAAAATTTCTTTATGGCTTCTCCTGAATTTTCTATTCTCTGTCTCAGTTGTTCCATCACCCCGAGCAGCCTGGTTTATTCCAATAGGCATTTTGTTATTTAATTGCTCTGAGTAGGGGTTTCTTCTATGACTGCAGGAAAGGTCTGAACTGGATTTGCTGTGGGGGCCTGCCTGAGGCCCCTCTGTGAGTTTTCTGACTGAGGCAAAGGATTACCTTGTCTCTCCCTTGTTGATCTACATTCCTTGGTCCAACATTTGCCCTTACCACACCTTCTGCATACTCCAGAAGGAAGGGGCATTCTGTTGCCATTGTCCCTCAAAGAAACATTGTTTCTAGGAATGCCCTGTTTATAGTCCCTTTTCAAATGTCCTTGCTTTCCACATCCAAAACATCTGACACTCCTCAAACCTCTTGAAATTGCTTCTCCTATCCACATGTCATCATGTCCATGAGCCTCAACATTAACTGGGTCTCTAATCCAATCTTCCAAGGGTGCAGATATTGCCTTTAATGGCCTGATTATTCTCTTTCATGCTGCATTCACGTTCTCAAAAGCCAAAGATTCAATTATTATCTGGCTAGCTTCTGAATTTAGGACCATTCTATTTACTGCTAAAGACAGTCTTTGTAAGAAATCTGTGAAGGATTCTTTTGGGCCCTGTATAACCTTTGTGAATGATTCAGTTTTCTTTCCTGGTTCCTCAACTCTGTCCCATGCATTCAAGGCTGCCATTCAACATAGAATTAGGGTTTGGATATCATATAAACATTGTCTTTGCATTGCAGCATATTGGCCTTCTCCAACAAGCTGATCCTGGGAGATTTGTATGCCTCTAGCCCTCCATTTATTTTCTATGTTTTTAGCTTCATCTCTGAACCACATACACCACTGCAACTGTGCCCCAGGTTCCAGGACAGCATTTACCAGCTCTCTCCAATCCTGTGGAATAATCTTACTACAAGTTAACCAGGAGTTTAACATTTGCTTTACAAATGGGGAATGCATGCCATAAGATACTATTGCCTCCTTAAACCTTCTTAAATCTAACATTTCAATTGGAGTCCAAATATTTTGTGCATTCCCCTGACCAGGTAGCTGCTGTATGGTTACCAGATAAATTAAGGGTGATTGTGTGAAAACAGGCTTTCTTTTGGTAACCTTATAATCCAATCCTGAAACAATTTCACTGTTAATTTCTTCTGTCTGAATCTGAATTTCTCTATAATTCATTTTAACTGGTTTTAACAGAGTTGAGGAACCAGGAAAGAACTGAATCATACATAAAGGTTATACAGGACCCAAAAGAATCCTTCACAGATTTCTTATAAAGACTGTCTTCAGCAGTAAATAGAATGTTCCTAAATTCAGAAGCTAGCCAGATAATAATTGAATCTTTGGCTTTTGAGAACGTGAATGCAGCATGCAAAAGAATAATCAGGCCATTAAAGGCAAGATCTGCACCCTTGGAAGATTGGATTAGAGACCCAGTTAATGTTGAGGCTCATGGACATGATGACATGTGGATAGGAGAAGCAATTTCAAGAGGTTTGAGGAGTGTCAGATGTTTTGGATGTGGAAAGCAAGGACATTTGAAAAGGGACTGTAAACAGGGCATTCCTAGAAACAATGTTTCTTTGAGGGACAATGGCAACAGAATGCCCCTTCCTTCTGGAGTATGCAGAAGGTGTGGTAAGGGCAAACGTTGGACCTAGGAATGCAGATCAACAAGGGAGAGACAAGGTAATCCTTTGCCTCAGTCAGGAAACTCAGAGGGGCCTCAGGCAGGCCCCCACAGCAAATCCAGTTCAGACCTTTCCTGCAGTCATAGAAGAAACCCCTACTCAGAGCAATTAAATAACAAAATGCCTATTGGAATAAACCAGGCTGCTCGGGGTGATGGAACAGCTGAGACAGAGAGAATAGAAAATTCAGAAGAAGCCATAAAGAAGATTTTTGGCAAACTTCTATAAATGAACAAAGACCAAAATTAACAATAAGAATAAATGGTGTTTTGTTGTCTGGTCTGGTAGACACAGGTGCTGACGTGACCATAATTGCACCAGAACTTTGGCATCCAACTTGGTCTCTTCAGGAGGCAAACATTCAGCTGTTAGGAATTGGAACATTATCTCAAGTGAAACAGAGTGCAAGATGGCTCGAATGTATAGGTCCAGAAGGACAGAGAGGAAAATTAAAACCATATGTGGCTAACAGAGCTATGAACCTGTGGGGTCGAGACCAGTTGCAACAATAGAATACTCAGATTAACATCCCTCCAACCTCAGAGACCAATCATAAACTAGCACATGTTTCTGAGAGAAATATTAGAAGGTATTATTGTAATGAGTGTTCACCAGCCATCCAGATTGTACAAGAACAGGGCATAACAACTGATGATTTTCCAAAGACACCAACAGCTCTGCATTTAAAATGGTAAACAGACAAGCCTGTATGGGTTCAGCAATGGCCTTTAACAGAGAAGCTCCAGGCTTTAGAAGAGCTTGTATACGAGCGATAAATGCTCAGCACATTGAAGAATCAAACTAGTCCTTGGAATTCTCCTGTATTTGTTTTTAAAAAGAAATCTGGTAAATGGAGAATGTTAACAGACCTTAGAGCAATTAACAAACTAATTCAGCCAATGGGCTCTCTACAATCTGGAATTCCTTTGCCTACTCTGTTACCAAAAGGATGGCCTCTCATTGTTATTGATTTAAAAGTCTTGTTCTTTTCAATACCCTTACAAGAAAAAGACAGAAAGATTTGCTTTCATGGTGCCTTCTTATAATAATTCTCAACCTGTTAAGAGATATCAATGGAGGGTCCTCCCAGAGGAAATGCTGAATAGCCCAACCCTGTGCCAATATTTTGTACAACAGCCATTGGAAGTGATACATAAAAAATTTCCTAAATCTATAATTTATCATTATATGGATGACATTTTACTAGCTGACTCAAATGCAGATGCTTTAGAAAGAATGTTTGAAGAAGTAAAGAAAATTTTGCCTTGCTGGGGGTTACAAATTGCTCCTGAAAAGATACAAAGAGGAGATTCTATTAATTATTTAGGATATAAAATAGGTCTACAAAAAATTAGACCCCAAAAGGTGCAAATTAGGAGGGATTGATTCAGGACTCTTAATGACTTTCAAAGATTATTTGGAGACATTCCTCATCTATGAACTGTTGTTGGGGTAAAAAATGATGAACTGAATGACTTGTTCAAAACCTTAGAAGGTGACAAGGACTTAAATAGTCCAAGAGAGTTATCACTTGAAGCTGAGAAAGAATTGGCCTTGGTAGAAAAGAAAGTACAGAAAGGACATGTGGATTGTGTCGATCCAAAGCTGGATTGTATTTTGGTTATTTTACCCTCTAGCCATTCTCCTACAGGAATTTTAGTGCAGAGGGAAGATACTATATTCAAATGGATATTTTTACTGAATAAACTAAGTAAAAAATTAAAAACTTTTGTGGAAAAAATCTGACTTGATTTTGAAAGGAAAATTGAGAGTTCATCAATTAGCAGGAATAGACCTAGCAGAAATTGTCTTCCTTTAACTAAGGAGGACATTGAAAAATTATGGGTAGAAAGTGAACCTTGGCAAAGAGCTTGCAGTTATTTTTTGGGAAAAATTAACAGCAAATATCCCAAAAGCGATAGAACTGATTTTATAAAGAGCTGATTGGATTTTGCCTCGAATTGTATGGGAAACACCCATTATCTGGAGTTTGTACATTTTATACAGATGCAAACAAAGAAGGAAAGGCAGGTTACAAGTCAGAAAATTTAAGTAAAGTGGTTCAAAGTCCGTATAATTCAGTTTAACAATTGGAATTGTATGCTACTCTGTTGGTATTAATGGATTTTTCAGAACCTCTCAACATAGTAACTGACTCTCAGTATGCTGAAAGAGTGGTATTACATATTGAGACTGCAGAATTTATCCCTGATGAGTCACAATTAACTTCACTATTCAGTTACAAGATACAATCAGGAGAAGGAGTCACCCTTTATATAAGGGTCTGCCAGGCCCTCTAGCACAAGGTAATAATGAGATTGATAAATTTTTGATAGGAAATGTGCTGGAGGCCTCAGAATCTCATAAAAAAAACCATCATGTCAATAGTAAAGGTTTAAAAAAGGATTTTTCCATAACATGGCAACAAGCCAAGGAAATTGTAAGGAAATGTCCTACTTGTTCCTTCTGCAATCAGATGCCATTACCAGCAGGATGTAACCTAAAGGGTACTCAGAGGAATGAAATCTGGCAGATGGGTGTGTTTCACTTTGCAGAATTTGGAAAATCGAAGTATGTACACCATACCATTGATACTTATTTAGGATTTCAATGGGCAACTGCTTTGAGTTCTAAAAAAGCTGATTCTGTAATCACTCATTTGCTAGAACTTATGGTCATCATGGGTATACCTGCACAAATTAAAACTGACAATGCTACAGCTTATGTTTCTGTTAAAATAAAACAGTTTTTTGCTTATTGCAATATAAAGCATATTGCAGGTATACCACATAATCCTACAGGCCAAGCAGTTAGAGAAAGATCAGACAAAACTCTAAAAGATATGCTAAATAAACAGAAAGGGGTAAGAAAACCCCCCAGAAATAGACTGCATAATGCTCTATTAACTTTGAATTTTCTCAATGCTAATGAGAAAGGAACACCAGCTGCAGAGAGACATTGGATAATAGGAAAAAAACTACAGAATTAAATCAGCCTATATACTTTAAGGACCTGCTGACCTCAGAATGGAAACCAGGATATGTGTTATGTTGGGGACGAGGTTTTGCTTTTGTTTCTACAGGAGAAGATAAGTTGTGGATACCATCAAAATTGATAAAGTTTCGATTTGAACAAGAGAGACCTCTTCATTAGAAGAGGTGACACTTCATCAACCAGCATGACCATCCAATTTAAACTAACTTATACCATTAACACATGCCTTTTCATTTAATCACATAAAACTTGCCAAAAGGGAACCTCCCCAAAGTTAGTCTTGGGGAAAGGTTTTTTGTTTTGTCTTTTAGGAGAATGAAGGCTAAGGAATCTAAAGAACACTGGACAAATGAGACAACTGAAGGAAAAGGACAAATCATCTTAAAAAATATCCCAAGAAAAAGAGTAAAATGGTCTATTGGTATATCATCTGTAAAACTTCATAAGTCTTCCTAAATGTTTGTTTCTGCTCTTCTCTAAAGACATTTAACACTATTGGTCTTCTTGTAGTCCTAGTTCAATTAAAATTTAAAGCTGGCTTTGGAGTTGGAGAATGGCTCTCTCCTTCTTTAAACCCAAGCATGTTGTTAAAAGGTAAATGAAAACTCCATGTATCATGCCAGAAGAAAGAGCCATCTTTGATATAGGACAGGAGAAAAAAAAAGAGTTTTAGGGACTATTATATTGCTACTATTCCCAATTCTTTGTTTCTATTCTGATTCTTTAAACTTTTCTTAAAGTATGAATTTTATATCAAAATTTATAAGGTGTATATATATATATATTAAACTTTGTTAAGATATTAATGGTCATATAGAGTACTAACTAATTCTAGAAAAAAGGCTTCAATTAGCTGCCTATACATGTCTTTGTGTTTGAGTCTCTTATCAGTTTTCTGCAGGAAATCAGGAGACCAGGCCTAACATCAACTGAAGTCTCCAGGAAGAAGATGGGGCCCCACAACAACAACAATTCCACGTGGACAATAATAATACCACTAAGCTGACAAACATCATTTACAGACCAGCTTTGGATTACAAACTGCTCAGAGCAATTTTGAGATGGCTAGCTGAGATGATCCAATGTCAAAGACTATTGTAGCTGGAGTTTCCTGGTCCTGCATGGCCCTCGGTCAGGACAAATCTCTCTCACCAGCCAGTCCCACAGCTGCTTAGACTGAACCAAGCAAACACACAGAGACTTGTATTGCTTATAAACTGTATGGCCATGGCAGGCTTCTTGTTAGCTGTTCTTATATCTTAAATTAACTCATTTCTTTAGTCTATAAGTTGCCACGGGGCTCGTGGCTTACCGGTACCTTACATCTCACTTATATGGGTGGCGGCTGGCAGGGTCTCTCTGCCTCAGCCTTCTACATCCCAGAATTCTCCTCTCTTTGTCCTGCATATACTTCCTGCCTGGCTATTGGCCAATTGGTGTTTTATTTATTAAACAATCAGAGCAACACATTTAACATACAGAACATCCCACAGCACTTCCCCTTTTTTTTCAAAAAGGAAGGTTTTAACTTTCACATAGTAAAATTACATATAACAAAACAATTATCAAGCAAGAATTAGTTACAATATTTAGTCTATTGATAATAACTAGTCTATTTGTATTTGGCAAAATTAAAGAACATATCCTCTCTATCCTATATTTGTGAGTCTAAGGTTTCATAGCTAACTTATCTTTTATCAAAACTAAGGAAAATTATAACTATCTAGTCTTCAACTACATCAAAGACCTCAGAAGGGTATAATATTACCTGAGAAATGGGAGAAGGACACTTTCAGGAGTCTTGCAAGAGTAGACAGACAGCTGGCAGGCTGGACAATCAGCTAATGTTCCTTTGTAAAGTTGGGGCATCTGTCTTCAGTCCACAGGCCTAGAGTCTCTGTGTCCTGTAGAATGTCTGACAGTTTCCTCTGCAAAGCAGGGACCTGAAGGACCATTTTGCCAAGCAAAGTTCAGTGGTCACCTTCCTATGAGTCCTGCATGTCCAGTCGATCAAGCAGTCCAGGCAAGAACAGTTTCTTGCCCAAATGGCTATTTTTGCAAAGAAGATAAACTGCATATAGAGTGTATTTGATGCCCATCCTCCTTTCTGAAGTAAATCAGTGCTGCCAGGAGCAGACATGTCTCATTGTCCAGAAAGTCTAAATTTTTAAAAACATTTTAAATGCCATATCCTGTAGGTCTTTGAAGTGTTCAAAGATTACCTACCTAATTGAATTATATCTATGTGTATCTAGAAAACAACATGACTGTAAGCTTGACTATCATAGAAGACTAATTATTAATCTGTATTTCTTAATTATCCACTACAATCTAAATGAGTTAAACATAATACCTCAAACGAGACTAGAATATATATATATATATATATATATATATATATATATATATATATATACAGTATAACAAAATTAAGTTTAAACTTCTATCAATAAACTAAAATCCATAGCAATGTAAAACATTTTAAACAAGTTGTTGCTCTTTAAAAGTAGGTTCATTAATCTACCCTTTCATCCTGTCATATCTAAACTATCCCCTTTTCTTTATAAAGAAATCACATTTGTAATCAACCTGTTTAAAATAAAAATATTGTTTTTTCTCTGTCCCACATGAAAGGGCACTTTTGATATGAGACACAAGAATCTCTCAACCTTTTCTTTTAGGAATATGTTTAAGTTTAGAGAAGGAGTGAGTCAATTCCATCTCCAAAGCCAGTTTGGTATATTTGGGAATTTGTGCATAGCTTCTCTTACTACTTCCTGCTGGAAGGGGGTGCTGTATCTTATGGGGACACAAAGAAAACTTTAGGATTATGGAGTAGTCTGTGAGGCTGTATTGTCTGAGCTAGTTGCCTTGAAACTGTTCTGGATATTGGCTCATCTGGGCCATGGTGTCATCGGAGACCTTTCAAGGGATCGTGGCTGGTCAAACCTGATGTATCTTAATCTGGAACAAATCCATAGCCTCTGGCTTTCTGTGGAGACAAAAGCAGAGCCTCCTTTCCAAAGCAACATATCCTTACATCCAAATTCTGAAGTCAAGTTATCTTTATAATATACATATTGGCTTAACTCAACAGCTTTTACCATTAAATGTTTTTCTGCAGTTAAAAATCTCAAAGACAACATAACCCAGATTCTCTGTATAATATCCATCTTTATGTGGCTTATTTTTTTATACTACCTTTACTGTCTCTTTATAGACTTCATTTTTTTAAACTATGTATTTCTTTAAATAACTGCACATATTCCTTTTTCTCTCTTTTAAGCCTACGTACATTTTTACACACATTGTAAAGCATTTAAAGTCTTGTTTCATCTGAATCTGCCTTATTGTGTAACTATTGCTTTAAACTGCAGCATTTGTAAGACCAAAAGGGCCACTGTGGCTGGTGGCTCTGCCCACCTCAGCTTCCCAGCATGGTTCATTTACTGCCAGCTCTGGGAGCCATCGACTCTCAGAAACAATGGGTCTATGCTTCTATCAAAGCAGCATGTAGTTCAGAAGCCTCTTTTTTTTTTAACTAGCAAAAACTATATCCAACACACAGCATAGTGCACAGCTTGGAGACACCTCTGTGTAACATAGCATAGGTCAAGCCTGCACGCACGCCAGGAACCCACCATAGAGTAGCTCAACACGCAGGCCGCTGCTAACTTGAGAGAGACAACTAGGAACTGTTTTTAGCTCCATTTTAGAATCTTTTATCTCAGGTTTTAGGTGGAAAGTCTTGCCAACCCGTTGGGCACCATTTGTAGCTGGCGTTTTTCTGGTCCTGCCTGGCCTTGAACTTTGGCATTATGCACAGAGTAGACAATTAACCCAAAATTTTTCTTTTCAAAATAAGGGTACCTTCGCCCATACCCAGCGGGAAGCAATTTTAGGAACATGATGCCCACATTCCCAAAGAGGTGGTGTGGGGTGGGTGGTTTTTGGTCTTTTAATGGTTTTGGGTCTGGGATAATTTTCATTGTTTAGGAGGGTTGGTTACAAGTAGTTGTTTAGGGTTAGGAAAAGGACTAAGCAAAGGAGATTTTATTTAAAGTTCTTGGTTTTTTTTTTAATGATATATGGAAATGATAGAATAGAGGGTAGATTATGGAATCTACTCAGAAAAATAAAGAAAAGATAATGGATACAATATACATGAAAAGATACATTGTTGAACCTACTTTTAAAAGACAATTACTAGTTTTAAATACTTTACATTGGATAGGATTTTTGTATATTGTATACAAATTATTTATACTGAGATTGACATTGTTAGAAAATGCCATACATATTTTTCTAATCTTGTTCAAGATATTGTACTTACACCATTCATTTAACAATGTAATGCAATTTGCTAATCCTTAATTGTTATTATTACCAACTATTAGGATATAAAGAAATGATAGTAGTTAGACATTACAATTGAACTTGTAGTCATTAGGTATGTTTTCAAGATCGAGCAGATATATTTTAGATAGACAGGTCATCTTCAAACCCTTCAGAGATCTACAGAATATGGCATTTAAAATGTTTTAATAACTTAGTCATAAAAAAAGAAAATTTTTCTATGAGACATGTCTGCTCCTGGCAGTACCAATCTACTTCAGAGAAGATATGGACATTGAAGAAACTGCATATGGAGTTAACTTTCATTGTGGCAAACGTTAGCCACTGGACAACAAAGTATCCTCGAATCGACTGCTGACAAACAGGACAAAATGGACAGACAGGATACGAAACAAAGGACTACCGATTCTTGCCAAAACAAGTGTGGTTGTGGCTTTAGCGACAGGTATCCTCTGAGGCCACGACAATATGGCACCGTCCCTGAAGTGGCCTTTGCAATCCGGAAAAGGTACAGTGCCCTTTTCTTCTAAGGCAACTGAACTGGCATTGGACCGATGGCTTCTGATGTGCAGTGGAACAGCAACTGAAACAGTCGTTCTTGGAAGAGTAACTAAGCTGACAGAGTCTAACCTCTCAATGGTAGACTGGCATTTAATAAAAGTTGAAGCCACCCATAAGCTGAGAAGAATGGGATGCGGAGAAGTACGGGATACCGAGATGAAGCCACACACACAAGCCAAGAAGAATGGACAGCTGAATTCAAAAAACATCAACAATTTCCAGAATTTTAAATCCTGAATCATGACAGAACACTAGTGGAATTCAGGTGTTTCTGATACATGGACTGCTCTCACCCAATGTGAGGTTGAACTGTTGACCTTGTGTACATCCTACTTCACAAATGAGTCTGTCAGATACGCTAAGCCTATAGGCTAAAGATGATGTCCCAACGCTGCGGAGAAACCTTGGGTGACTCTCCAGGCAGCTGGCTGTTTCTGTCAACTCACATTGTTTTGGAAGTTGCTTGTTTGCACTTCCTGTTTTATTAGGTAAAATTATTTCCTTCTTGGGTCCCTGAGAGAGTTGAAGATTAAATAGTTATAGTTATAATTATAGTTGAATATTAGATCGTTATAGTTAGAGTTGAAGATTAGATATTTATAGTTATAGTTAAAGATTAGACAGTTATATAGTTTTCCTTAAGAATTTTAGAAAAGAAACTCATTAAAGAGGTGTAAGTGTATAAATTTGAAAGACATTATAAAATAGTTCTGTTAGTAATATAAGTTAGGATAGAAAGTGAATCAGGTACATTTTGGACTTACCAAAATAGGATAAATAATGGAATTTTCTCCAAGTTTGTCAAATGCAAATGGACTAGACATTGTTTAGGTATTTATTGCTTGTATATATATATATATAGTTATTGTACTTTTTGTATATAGTTTTCTTATATGAGTTATAACTTTTTTCCTTTTTATTAGAAGGTGTAAATATGGTGATATTTTATTTGTGCTGAAATGTGATTTTATTTGTATGTTAACAAGTGAAGTTGCCTGAGAGTTAGAGCTAATAGCAAGCCATTTAGCAGAAATCTGGCAGTGGTAGCACATGCCCTTAATCTGATCACATGGCAGGCATAGTCTGTGTTCAAGGACATAGCCAGCTTGGTGACACATGCCTTTAATCCAAGTACCAACCAGAGAGACCTGGAGGTCTGTATAGACAGGAAGAGACAAAGGAGTCAGGTGGTTGGGTTTAGAACCAGTGAGAAGGCAGAACAGAAAATCAATAAAAAATACAGACACAGGAAGAAGGTCTCTTTCCTTAGGGGAAGGACAGCAGCAGCTGGTAAGCTAAAGGCTATTTGCTAGTGCTCTGACCTCTTGGGCTTTTAACTATTTAGCTCTGTCTCTTATTTAATAAGATTGTTTAGAATTACATCTATAAAGGGGTATGAGGGGATAGAAGTGGATGGTTGTTTTTGCCTACAGAATGGGTTGTGGGAACACTGGGGTTATGTGAGATACAGTCTCTGTTAACTCAAGCCAAGAAAAGCCAACAACAAACAGAATGAGGGTTTTTTTTTTTTTTTAAATTTACATCTTTCCCCAACACTTGAAAATTCATGACCTGGGTCACTGTACAAGGCAGTCGGCCATGCTCTCCCTGAGTTTCTTCCACAATAAAGTGAACACGGTAGCAAGACCTCCCATCACAGCAGCTGGAAGGGGCGATGGATGGAGTGCTCATGGGGAGTGGGGAAGGGTTCAAAACACAGACATTGGGGCTGTCACCAGGACTGAGATGAAACAAAGGACAAAAGACAGCAGGGCTGGAACGTCAGGGCCAGAGTTGGCAGACTCACAGTGCCCTTCCTTACAGGAGTCTCCACTCTGCCACCACGACTGACTTTTCCACAGGCCAGGCTGTGCTGCTGCCCCCCTTTTGTCCACTGCGTCCTTTTGCTCTTCATGCCCATGGTGAAGAAGTTGCCAAGCACCAACCCCAAAACCCCATAATTATGGATTAGCGTCAATCTTATAGCGGCTTCTATGTTACAAAATGACTCACTGAAAACATTCTGCATGTCTCCTGGGTTCTTTTTTTTTTCTTTTTTTTTTTTTTTTTTACAGATTTATTATTTATTTATTATGTACACAGCAGAGGGCACCAGATCTCATTACAGATGGTTGTGAGCCACCATCTGGGTGCTGGGAATGGAAGTCAGGACCTCTGGAAGAGCAGTCAGTGCTCTTAACCTCTGAGCCATCTCTCCAGCCCCTGTCTCCTGGTTTCAATCAAATTCTAGATGAATTGAGGATATTCAGCAAATGTGTTCAATTATTAAATCAAGCAGCCACAGTGGCCCACACCATTAATTCAAGCACTCTGGAAGGGGAGAAAGTGCCTGGACAAGTTGCCTCTGAATAGTGAGTTCCAGGATGGCCAGGACCATGGAAAGAGACCCTGCTTCAAAAATGAAATTTGAATAGTGGACGTTCTCTCTTGGATATTTTCTCTTTAGCCTGGGTCTTGCTAAGTAGAGGAAGAGTTCCAGGAATCTGGGAAATCCTCCAGCCTTTGACTCCTGAGAGGGGATGAAAGGCTCCTCCTTAAGCTATGCGATCCAGCCTACATACCACACCCACATAGAGTGTGTCTGATTCAATCTCATCCAAGAGATTTATAAAGGCCCAGATCTCCACCTGGTTCTCAGACCCCAGAAGCCAAGAGAGGTGCACACTTCTCTACCTCCACAACCCAGACTCTGTAGCACCCATCAGGATGCAGAGAATCCATGTTCTAAGACTCTATGCAGCACAACAGAACGCTGAAGGCACAATGCAGGTGGGTGATCTGAAGGATGAGGGTATCCGCTCTGGTGTTCTCTGGGGGATGGCTTGTGTATTTGTCTTTCTATTCCTCTCAGAAATTTTATAGCCCCAAAACGGTGTCTCTGGCATATGTCTCCTTCCCATGCACATATGAACTCACTGGGTAGTCACAGCAAGTCTCCTGGAAGGTATTGGCACTGTGTCCACTGTACAACCAAGGAAACTTGGCAATACACGGTGAACTACCTTGAACCTGAACCCAAGGCCCCGATTTACAGAGTTACAGAAGTAAGCACCCTCCCTGTCCTTGGGGTCTCTAAGTTTTTTACCTTTAAGGCAGCTTCTGGGTGGTTTAAAGCTACTACACAGGCCACTGAACTTCTGAACTGGGCTTCACTTCTCATGGAAGGGCTGGGAGAGTAGCCCTGTGCCAAGCACCCTTGTTGTGTGATACTGGAACAACAGTTATGTGATCAGAGTTCTTCTGAGACCTTAATGTGTCTGAAGCAGAGCTGGGACACTGGAGGAGATTCTGATAGTGCTTTTCTATCCCTTGGATAACAGAAAGAAGTTTGGGAAGAGAGTGAGCTGGACAGAGTGGGCGAGGTCCTCTCAAAGGAGAGCTGCTTGTGTCTCTGAATGATCCCTTCAGCAGTGGGAGTTTACAATATTCATTAGAGGCTTTGTCTGAATATTCATCACAGCCTAGGTTTCTCCTTAGGTGACAAGGATCCAGAATCTGGAGATGTGGAAGGAAGGGTCCAATGTTTGCTCAAGTTGCAAGAGGCTGGATCCTGAATCCACTCCCAGCCAGGAGGCAGAGATTCT
The DNA here is from genome assembly GCF_007827085.1 of Peromyscus californicus insignis. Taxonomy (NCBI): domain Eukaryota; kingdom Metazoa; phylum Chordata; class Mammalia; order Rodentia; family Cricetidae; genus Peromyscus; species Peromyscus californicus. Next base: position 72,044,026 of record NW_026294551.1, read on the forward strand.
TGATGCCTGAAAACAGTGGTTAACACTCTCCTTATTCACTTCTGAACAGAGAGAAGCAGAGCACATTGAAAGTTTGAGGAACAGCAACGAGTCTTCAGGAAGATGGCGTCGGAAGCAGGGAGGAAAAGTCCCTCAGGTATTCAGAGGCAACCCTGAGTTAAGACCAAAATTTTCCACCATAGTATTTCTTTCCTCTGGGACCCGCAAGCTCAGGCTGGAACTCAGTCTTGGACAGCTGTGGCTTGAGTCTATGTAGGGACAATGTCCCCAGGAAACACTTGTCCCCTGAGAGCCCTTTCTGTTCTGCAATGTATTTTCCACACATGAAGGAAGCTGTATTTGCAGGCAAGTGGACTCCTCAGTATGAAGAGCAGGGCAGATGGTAAGCCTGGCCTTGGGAGCAAGGGTTCCTAATCATAATGAGAAGTGAATGAGGCCACTCCTGGCTTCTCTCAGTGTGCAGGAAGGGTCCCTAGAAATGTTGCCATGTGACTGTGCATGGCATCAATGGCACTCATCACATCCCTCCTTCCCTTGCAGGCCCTTCCTGCAGACACCCATTGCCTGACTCTGAAATCAAGATCTTCCTGCAGGAGTGGGAAGCAGCTGAAAGGATCATTGGGCAACCAGGCAGCCAGATCTACCAGAAGAGCTGGGCTCTTTACCAGCGAATCAATGGGCATCGGGGCCTGAAGAAGAGCTGGGAAAGCTGTATGGACCTGCTGTTGACCCTGCAGAATCTGCACAGGAGACTGTGCAATGGGAGAGGAGACACCATACCCTTGTTTTCTCCTTTCTCAGAAGACCTGTACAGTATCCTGGGCCACTCCCCATGTTAGTCTCTACAGGAATTGGTGTGGGAAATGCAGAAGAGGGTAGCATGGACTTGGCTGCCCTTCATGAGCATAGAGCAGAGCACAGTCTGGAGGGAACCCCCTCATTCCCAGGGGTCAGGATTGCACATGGTGAAAACAAACATCTGTCCTCTGTGTTCATCTACCTTCCTCTGTTACCCCAGGGGAGTGGAAATTAGACATCTTCTGGGTTGACCAAGATACACAGGACAGACCGACCATGGCTTAGCAGGATTCTCGCAGAGCGAGGGTGCAATGTTAATGTTTCTTCTCTCTCTCTCAGGTTCTCTCTACCGTGAAGAGTTAGGTAACCACCTGCCTCCTGTGAACCCTCAACCTTCCAGGGACCAGCCTGGGGATCATGGCATTCCTGGTCCTTCTGCACAGCATTGAGGGAACCCATTGCCTATGATGTGCCAGGAAGATTCCCCGTTTCTCAGATAGGAAACCCAGAATCACTGCTGTCTGTCCTCAGTTCCACACCTACTTACTGCCTCTGATTCAGGAACTTGGGAAGACATGGTGAACTTCCTTGAACTTGAAACCATGCTCCAATTTGCAGGGGTACAGAAGCCAGCCCCTTCCATCTCCTTGGTGGCTCTCTAGGTTTTCTTTGTTAAGGCAGCGTCTGAGTGGTCCAATGCTTGCCCACAGGACACTCTACAGCCAAGATTGCGGCTGAACTTCTGAACTGGCCTTCACCTCTCATGGAAGGGCTGGGATGGTAGCCCCGTGCCAAGCACCCTTGTTGTGTGATTCTAGAACAACGGTTACTTGATCCCAGAGTTCTTCTGAGACCTTAATGTGCTGGAAGCAGTGCTGGGACTCATGAGATTTTGATAGGGGTTTTCTATCACTTGGATAAGAGAGAGGAGTTTGGGAAGAAAGTGAGCTGGACAGAGTGGGCTAGGTCCTCTCAAAGGAGAGCTGCTTCTGTCTTTGAATGTTGCCTTCAGCAGTGGGAGTCTACAATGTTCACTAGAGGCTTTGCCTGGTTACTCTTTACAGTAATGGTTTCCCCTTAGGTGACAAGGATCCGGCATCTGGAGATGGGGAAGGAAGGGTCCATTGTTTGCTCCAGCTGCAAGAGGCTGGATCCTGAATCCACTCCCAGGCAGGAGGCAGAGATTCTTGATGCCTGAAAACAGTTTAACATTTTGCTTATTCACTTCTGAAGAGAGAAGCAGAGCACATTGAAAGTTTGAGGAAAACCAAAACATCCTGTATGAGACAGCGTCAGAAGCAGGGAAAACAAAGTCCCTCAGGTATTCAAAGGCAATCCTGAGTTAAGATTAGCTATTGTGGAAGATTTTGGTCTTAACTCTAGGACAGGGGAGCTCAGGCAGGACCTCAGATGTGGACAGCTGTGTCAAGGATGTTTTGTTCTCAGTGCTCCCAGGTTCCTGCCCTTCTTGCAAGAGACCCAAAGACTCAGGGTTTTGTGAGAGTCTCTCTAGGAGGCAGATGGGTTGAGTCTATGCAGGGACAATGTCCCCAGGCAGCACTTGTCCCCTGAGAGTCCTTTCTGTTCTGCAATCTATTTTCTACAACTGAAGGCAGCTACACTTGCAAGCAAGTGTACTCCTTGGTGTAAAGAACAGGGCAGATGGTAAAGCCTGGCCCTGGAAGCAAGGGTCCTGACCTCTTGAAAACTGAAAGAGTCCCATCTTGGCTTCTCTCAGTGTGCAGGAAGGGTCCCTACAAGAGTTCAGATTGCCGTGCATGGCATCAATGGCACTTATCACCTCCTTCCTTCCCTTGCAGGTCATTCCTATAGACACCCATGGTCTGACTCTGAAATCAAGATCTTCCTGCAGGAGAGGAAAGTAGTGGAAAGGATCACTGGGCACCCAGGCAGCAAGATCTACCAGAAGAGCTGGGCTCTTTACCAGCGACTCAATGGGCATCGGGGCCTGAAGAAGAGCTGGGAAAGCTGTGTGGACCTGCTGCTGACCCTGCAGAATCTGCACAGGAGACTGTGCAATGGGAGAAGAGACACCATACCCTTGTTTTCTCCTTTCTCAGAAGACCTGTACAGCATCCTGGGCCAATCCCCATGTTAGTCTCTTCTACATTTTCCAGCCAATTCCTCTAGAGGGCAGCATGGGCTGTGCTGCCCTTCATGAGCAGAGAGCAGAGAGCAGAGTCTAGAGGGAACCCCCATTCCCAGGAGCCACTATTGCACATGGTGAACACAAACACCTGTCTTCTCTCTCTACCTTCCTCTGTCACCCCAGGGCAGTGGAAATTGGACATGTTCTGGGTGGACCAAGACACTCAGGACAGACAGATCATGGCTTAGCATGATTCTGGGAGAGTGAGGGTGCCATGCTTATGAACACTCTCCATTTCTTCTCCCTCAGGTCCTCTCTACAATGAAGTGTTTGCTAACCACCTGCCTCCCGAGAACCCTCAAACTTTCAGGGACCGGCCTGGGGATCACGGCATCCCTGGTCCTTCTGGACAGCTTCCGAGTAACCCATTGCCTGTCATGTCCCAGGCAGATTCCCCCTTTCTCAGATGGGAGAACAGAAGCACTGCTGTCCATCCTCAGCTCCACACCTACTACCTGCCTGTGATCCAGGACTCTGTGACCCCCAGCATCAGCAGCTGTGGTCAAACTCTGATTAACACCCAGTTTCTCAATGAAGATTAGGAGATTCTTGTTTCTTTTCTGAAAACCTCAGGACTGTGCAGCACATTGGGTTTAGACTTCTTTTTCTACCTCCTAACAGAGGAATATTTAAAAGTCAATGAAGTCAATAAATGTCCCTGAAGTCATGCTCTCCTTTCTTGTCCTTGTCTCTTGAGTGGGGTCCATAAGTAAAGAGGTGCTATGGATTGTTATCTGAGGTTCATTCCCTGGTTCCCTGAGACTTGCCCTCTCCCATCTCTCTCCATCTGACTCCCGGCCTGGGGTCTCGTCTCTCACCAGGGCAACCTCTATCCATAGACCTGTGCTCCTGCCATTTTCATCCTTGGTCATTCTTGCCCATGTCTCCAGAATGCAGGGATTGAAGTCATGTGCTACCTACCATAACAAGCCAGGTTCTCATTTGGATATATTTGTGAAACTCTGTGAAGAGAAGTGTAGGATACAGTTCCCACTTGTCCTGCATCCCATATCCTTCTTGTATCTCACACGCTTGGCATCGTCTTGGGGAAAGGGAGCTGTGCATTCCTCTGCTCTTTGTGGTACTCTCGAAGGTGAGCAGTGCTTTGCACAGCCCAGGCCTCATGTGTTCTGGAGTTTCCTCAAGAACTCCTGCAGCAGAAGGAGTTTGCACCCAAGATGTTTTCTACATCCCCTCCTCCTCCATCTATTATCTAAGCTTCTCTCTTCATGATCATCTTCATTTTTTATGATTGCCTCCACTACAATCCTCTCTATTCAGCCTCTCTTTGCTCAGATTCTTTATGTCCAAGGCCAAGAATGAGGCCCCAGCATTTGCAAGCATGTGACATGTCTCCAGGCCCTCTTCTTCACTGGAGCCCACCTGAAGTCCCAACTGACTTCTCTGCCGGCCACCACCAGCCCTGTACACCAGGTTCTCCTAGAAATCATTGGTAGTGTTTAGGACCATGGGATCAAAAGGGTGCAGTTGTACAGGTGAATCTGTCTCCACTTGGTTCATACCTGCTGCCTGCTGACAGGTCCTCATCCAGCCAGGACAGACAGATAGTAAGACAGATAGGAGATATTAGAAAATTATGGGCACAGAACAAGACCTATTCTCAATTGAAAACATAGAAACTAAGTTAAAATAAGGTCAACTAGTTTAAATTTCTTTGGGTCAGCATATCTTTTGCTAGTCCTGGAAATCCTGAAACTCCCTTTTCAGACCAATGTTTCCCAGTGATCTCACTGACCCCCTCCTCCACATCCTTCCAACCAAACGATGGTATTTAAGTCATGTGCCGCCATGCCCTAATAATTTAATATTTTAAATATCTTCACAAGACCTAAATTCAGGTTGAAAACCTAAAACATACAGATTTTTTAACCTTGTATTTTCCCAATAAAAACACTTCTAAAATGGTAGTTAATCCCTAATATTTGGGGAAGTGGAGCCTGGTAACATCTTCACCAAGAGGCAGAAAGAGAAAAGAAGCCCTGCAGGAGACTGGGTGGGGGATGACAGGAACCCATGGCCTTTGAAAAGAGCAGGAATGGTGGAGCAGGGAGGCCACACTGCATGTGGGCCTGGCCACCAAGCCCTGTTTCTTTCATTTCCAGAGTGCACTTACAGCCTGGCACCTGTGTCCTAAGTCCTTCCCTGTTCTCCAGAAACACTCCACTGCTTCTTCTAGCAGATCTGATGAAGTGGTCCCCATGGTGCTCACTTTAATGCAAAGGAAACTGGGGGGAAACATGGCTTACTACCTTAAACAGGGACTCATCTCATTAATTTTCAAAGAGAGAAAAGTTCTTTTGTTGGGTTTCCTGGTTTGAGATTTTTGAATCAATATCTCATGTATCCCAGCTTTCTTAAAATTCATTTTGTAGCCAAGGATAACCCTCAACATCTGCCTCACCTCCCTGACGTCCTAGTTGCTGAGATTACAGCCAGAAGTCCACACATGTGTCCTATGGGACCGACAAGGAAAACCATTGGTTCATACAGGACAGCAGAGTTGGAGTTTAGTGAGAATTTAATATGGATGTCAGCCCCAGAATAAGAGAAAGTCAATGGGGAAGAGTGGGTGTGAACTACTCAAAGGGAGGTGCATCTGCTCCTTTGCTTCTTCCATTGGTAACAGGGTTCCAGTGACCCTAGGCTGACCCTCTCTTCCTCAGTATGGAATGACCTTGAATTGCTGATGTGACCTCAGTGGTGTGGGATCTCTGCTCATCTTCAGACCCACATGCTGTGCAAGGAACCATGTGAAGAAGTTAGAACTCAAGCCCTATAACAGGACAGCCATCCTTGGCAACCAAAGTCAATGAAAGCACTTGAGGGCAAACCTCGATAATCTTTTCATAACTGATTATAGTTAGTAATACTCATTTCCTAACTGATTACAGAGAAGCCTGGTTCCTGGTGCTCTCAGACTACAGAATGGGTATGGAGTCCTCACTTTCGGGAGTTAGAGGGTTGTGTGCAAAAATGCATATTCTAGAGCACCTAGCCCAGCTCCTCTGGAAGAACAAGTCCTCTTAACTCGTGTGTAATCCCCACAGCACTTGAGGTTTTGTTTTTGATATAGAGTCTGACAGTGTAGCCCTAATTCACCAGAAACTTGCTCTATATATATCAAAATGGACATTAATCCACAGAGACCTGCCTGCCTCTGCCTCCCAGATACTAAGATGAAAGGCATGCACCATCACAGCAGGACCCATTTTTATTTGGAGGTATTTGCACAGCACTGTAATGAAAACTGAGAACCCAGTTCACACTTCTTCTGCATCACTTGAATCTCCAAGATTCACAAGTTTGGCACCAGCCTTCTGGAAGGGAACTGTGCATCTTCTGCTCTTTGTCCTGGACATTAGTTAGCAGTGCTTTGCATGACCTCCGGGCATGTTGGGTCTACAGCTTGTACCTGGGCTGTTTATTCCAGAGACCTGACTGTTTGCTCCATTTCTCCACCTCTGTCCATGACCTCCAGCTTTTCTCTCCATCATCACCTCCTTCCTCTTCATTCTTTAGAGTTGCCTCCACCCCAACCTGCTGTTTTCAGCCGCTTTTTGCTCAAATTCTTCCACCCATCTTCATCTGACAATACAAGAAGTAGGGCCCTCTATTTTCAAACACCTGGTCAGGTCTGCAGGTCCACTGCTCCACTGCAGGCCACCTGCGTCTCCGATGGCCTTCACTGCAGGCCACCACCAGCCCTATCCACAGTCCAGCCATACTCTTTCTTCTCATTGCCCTTAGGTAAGAAGTTGGCCACATTCCATTGCTCCAATTATTATGGATTTACTACAGTTTCATAGAGTGATTAGCTTTAAAGTGAGTTTTAAAAATTCCCATCCTAGCCCCCCCCCCCCCACCACACCCCTGAGACTTGGATTCTGTGTGGCTTTGGCGTCTGTCCTGAAACACTCTGTAGGGCAAACTGGCCTTGAACTCAGAGATCTGCATGCCCCTGCCTCCCAAGTGCTAGTATTAAAGGCAATTGCGGTCACCTGCCCGCCCTTCTTTATTATCAAACAAATACTAGCCTATGTGAAAGTGCTCAGCACATATGATGGAAGCAGTAATTAGCTTATCAATCCTGTTTTAGGTCTTTGGGTTGTTTTTTTTTTAATTGTCAGATGGTCTCTCCTTAGCCCAGGCTTTACTGCAATTCTGGACAATCCCGCCTCAGCCTCCGGGATACAATTAGAAACTATTATTTATCCTGTTTAGATCCACAGCACACACCTATGTGGGGTGGGTCTGATTCACTCACACCCAAGAGCTATCTATATAAGGAGATGGATCTCCACATGGTCTCAGACTTCCAGAAGCCAGAGGAGTGAAGGCAGCTCTCCTCTCCACACTCCAGGCTCTGCTACACCCATCAGGACACAGAGAGTTCTGGTTCCCGACTCTGTGGAAGGGGAGGAAGCCCAGGAGGAAACATGCAGGTGAGAGGGGAAAAGCCCACTCTGGGTTCTTTTTGTGAGGATGGCTGCTGCGGGGCATTTACCCACCAACCCCACAGCTCCCCAGAGTTTTCTTGAGTGTGATCAGCAGGAAATGGGATATAGAAGGATTTAGATTGTGGAGATAAACAGACAATAAAGGATAGCCTCCAGAAGGCCTGGAACCTATTCCAAGGGGCCCTGACTGTCTCTGCCCCGGGCTATTTAGAGAAGCCAAGGGGTGGTGCAAAAGACCTCCCCCCAGCACAGCCAAATATAGACCATCCCAGACACCTGCACTCAGGCCTGTGGTCCTAATCATCCTCTATGCGGACCTGCTGGGTAAAGCCACAAGTCCCCCTTTCTTAATATATAAAAAAATAGCTCATTAATGGTTTACAGCAATCTCCATAGCTGTTACACCTCCCAGTATGGGAGTAGAGGATATAGATGGCATTTCTTTTTTGAATTAGGTCCAAGGTGACTACAGCAGGTTAGCTGCCTCAAGCCCTCTTTAAAGCAAAAACTCTTAACTACAAACTTAAAGAATCCCTTCGATTCATCATTACCACTAACAGGTTAACAAATAATGCTGTACATAGTCACAATTCTCCCAATCTTACAACTCAATGCCAACTCTTAATAGAACCATTTGAATTAACACATATGGTGCTATATAAAGTTAACAATTTTCTCAGTCTTACAATTTTAACTCTTAATAGAATCATTTGAATTTTCTTGCTAACAGAACATAAGAAAAACTTCTGATGTATTCACAAACTTAAGTATTTCCTTAACTCCACAAAACCAGGGTGCATAAATATCAATAGGTTAAACATGATTCCTGCATACATACATTCAACCTTAATTCACTCATGACTTTTTTTTGTAATTTTTTAAACAATCTCAAACCTAGTTAGAAGAAAACCCAAACTTTCACAATTCCTACAAGCCCACATTTGAAAGCTATAGTTTCAATCTAACCATTAACACTTTGAAAACTTAGCAAAACATTCAAAAGGAGTTTCTTAATCAAACTCTTTACACTTTAAAGTAATCTTAGTATACCCATTTGCATTTCTTACTAACAAAAGATAACTTTAATTCACTCAAATAAAATATTTTTTAAATTAAATACACCAAGGTATATTAACTCTTCCTTTTCTTTATAATTTTTTAAGCAAAATCTCAAGCCTAGTTAGAAAACCCAAACTTTTCTGTTTAAACAGTTCCATTTGTAACACAAATCAGTTCTGTAAGTAATTCCATTTTTACATAACAGTTCCACAAAACAATTGCATTTTTAACCCAGAACAATTCATGAATCACCAGCATATATGCATACACAAAACTGCATCTTGAGTCAAGGTAGAAACAATAAATTTCTTCATTTAAACAGTTCCATTTTTAACCCAATTCCAGAAAACAGTTACTAGGTCATTAGTATAAATCAACTCAAAATTGTCCCATTGCAATGAAATCTCTATTGTTCATTTAATTTCTTAAGTCCCAAAATTTAAATAATAAATTCTGGTACGAGTCTTCCAAATATGAAGAAATCCATAACAAAAATTTTTGTAGTTTTATCTCATTATTTTAAGTTCAAAAAATAAATTTTGGTATCAGGCTTCACTTTCAAATATGAAGAGACGTTTTACAACCAAAACTTCTTGCAGTGAGCAATCTTAGTTAAAACAAGCATCTCTGCAACTTATTCTCAAGCCAGAGACCTTTTTAGGTACAGCAGTATTCTATACCGCACCATTTTTGATATTAGCTCAGGTTTTTCTGTATTGCGTTGATTTTTCACTGATCTCAGCTGCGGATGCCTTGTTGTGCTGATTCTGGTCTCTGACGGTTCTTAGCTTCTTAGCGGCTTCTGGAGCTTTTGAAACCATTCAGACTGCCTACTTTGCAGTCTACTAGGACACTTCCTTCTGTGTCTTGGGTTCTTTCACAATATACATTAAGCATAGATTCACAATCATATTTACACTTTTTCTCAAACTCACATATAACATGTACTTAAGCATAAACTCACACTCAACATTTACATGTTTTTACAAACTCACATAAAATTAACATCTACTTATCTATACTCCTTAAGGAAACTGTAGAACTACATTAGCATATGTTTCTTATTCACTTCTTATATTCATTCTATCTTCTTACTTATACTTGCATTTACAACTAGCATCTTTACTTCTTACAAGCTTGTTCTTTTATATATCTATTACATTTATATTACTTATACTTATTAACTTACAGATCTATTTTACACACTTATATTCATAATAACTATTAAGCAAACTCTACAGGGCTACCATTAGCATGTATCTAACTTAGCAAACACCTAAAGATTTAACAGATCTCACAAGAGAATAATTTCTACAAACTCACATCTTATTTTCATCTTTTTCTACTTCTTGCTCTTAATCATCATCACTATCTCTATTAGAAAGATTCTCTTAACTAGATAGGAAGTATGTACATCATCTCTAAAGTTTAGAGTTTGTAGTCAGCTTTGCTATACAACACTGGGATTTAGTGAGTGTTGTCATACAGTTGTGATACTTGTTGCTAGGAGACTAACATTCTTAGGACGAAGCCACACCCCAAAGTTGCCGAGTTCTCTCAGCCTTTCTGGAACCAGCAGAGATGCACTGTCAGTGGTAAACAGTTGTTAACTAGAGGCCGTACACTTCACCCAAATTCATAATAGCTCCCCTAAGTGCTTCAATTCAGACAAACGTTTCTATTACAGCAGTACTTTTGGTTTGTTCTACCGAAAAACTTCACTTCATGCTGAGGGTGAAATTACTGTATTTAGCTGCTGTAAAGCTCTTTGTAAAGTACTGCACAGCTATTAGGTGATATAAAGTATTTTTCTAAAGGAGCTAGTAAAGCCAAAAGCAGCACAGCTCCTAACTATTTCCTCATTGCATTAACCAGTGAGAAAACCTCAGAAACACTAATTGAGCCACTTTCATTCTGGTTCCTTTATAGGAACGTCATTGGAGCTGACTTTCCTTAGTTCCATGCTCCTTACCAGACTCACCGGTAACCACGGAGCTCCATTCTCTTATGAAAAAACACAAACATATCCTAGACCCCATATTAACGCAGGATCGGGACCCTTCCATAATCCCGAGCAGGGATCTTTCCATTTCACTTGAGGAAAAGTCGCTTGGATGCCACAGTGCCAAAATCAATCTGTGGCAGACTGCTCACGGACATCCATATTCAAAAAGTTCAGAAAAGAACATGATTTAATACATTGCGTTGCGATTGAGGGTAAATTTCTTGCTTTATTTTTATTTTTTGAAGTTGTACTTTAAGACTGCTATGAGCCCTTTCCACAATACCTTGTCCCTGAGGATTATAAGGAATACCTGTTTTATGTGCGATTTCCCATTGGGTACAAAATTGTTGAAATGCCTTACTACTATGTCCAGAACCATTATTGGTTTTAATAATTTTTAGTATACCCATGTACGACGAAAAACACTTCAAGCAGTGCATAATTACATGTTTTGTACCTTCCCCAGGTTGTGCACTAGCCATTAAAAATCCTGAGTAAGTGTCAATGGTCACATGTACACATTTTAATTTGCCAAATTCTGCAATATGAGTAACATCCATTTGCCATAGTTCATTAGGAAGAACACATCGAGGATTTACCCCTAAGTGAGGGACAGTAAAATATTTTGGATATACCCTACATCATTTAACTATTTGACGAGCTGTTTCTTTGGTAAGACTGAATTGCTTTCTTAAGCTTTTACTATTTTGATGATGAAAAGCAGGCGACTGTTGGGCCATTTCCACTTGGGATAATGCTACTATCTTTGTTAGCTTATCAGCCATTGCGTTACCCTCAGCTAAAGGACCAGGGAGATTGGAGTGAGCTCTAATATGGCCCACAAAGCATGGCAGCTTTCTTTTGTGGAATAGCCTCTTGAATTTGTTGAAACATTTTGACTTGATTGTTGTTAGTTAGTTCCAATATTTTCACTAATACTGTTACTATTCAAAGGAGTCAAGAACATAGATGTTCTTTCATGAAACATATCCCTCATTAGCTTACTTTGAGAAAAAGCATTTTCAGGATTTAGTATTTTCGCTTCATTAGCTTTAACTCCTGATATTATTAGCAGCTGTAATATTTAGCATTGATTTCTTATACGGAACTTTCAGGTGAAGCAACTATTTTTTTAAGACAGATTTTTCTGAAGTTTGTTTCCCATCTATAAAGCAGTCATTTCTTTTTTGAATGCCTGTTTCCTTGTCTCCTTATTAGATTTGCAAAGGAATCACTCATTGCAGGCTGTTTGTTCAAGGCAAAGAACTTTTTAAGTTTCCCATATGTTTTTTTCTAGCACAATGTTTAGTATGTGCTCTGCCTTGTTAAGGATTTTAAAATGGCTTGTTTGCTCTTATTGGTAGCTTTTTGTCTGATGTGAGTTCTCAAGAGGTAAGATTAAGCTTTCTAGCTCGCTTTGAGAAGAAACTTCATTCTGAGCTGAAAAGTTTTTGGACAATATCGCCATCTTTCGCTGAAAAACTACATTTCCCAGAATGCATTTCTCTTCATCAGTTCACTGTTAAGAGCTAGCTTATGGACTCCATTTCCCATAGTTCTTTTTGGGTTCAAGAGTCAACCTCCAGGTCTTTTAAGGGACTTGCTTTAGAAGTTTTTGCTTTTGCAACAAGAGATTTGAACAAAGTTTTAAGTTTTCAATTATGGGACATTGAGAGATTTCTATTCTCTCCTCAACTGGCTTTAACAGGTGTCTCTCCTTCATTTGACACTGGCCCGGGGTCAGAACTGCACCTGCCTCTTTAGCGAGCATTGAGGCTGGCATTTCTGATAGCAACTTCCCTCGGGCTTGTGTTGGCCTTAGCCAGTCAGTGAAAAACAAAAACTTTTACGACAGAGCTTTTCCATGGCTCCTTTGGAGAGATTTTCTCCCACTGATTTTATTCTCATTTTGCTTGTCCCTTTCCCCACAGATGCAGAGCTTCAGATATCTCAGACTGCTCTGTTGCTCTAACTGCCTTTGGAAGTAGGGGCTTTCTTCCCTCCAATCTGCCCCAAACCCTTAGCAGGTTTCACAGGTCATGCATTTTCTGGGGAGGAATCTGTTCCTTCTGTTTCTTCAGAGTCTTTCTCCCTGACAGTACCCAGTTTGGTCTCGGTTTATCCCCTCTACCCCAGAAACAGTTTCTGACACTACAGTGGCAGCTTTCCCTGCTACTGAAGGTAGGGGCTTTTTGTCCGTTTCTGTTTTCCAGGTCTGTGTGGTTTGCATACAGACTGAAAATCTAACAAGGGAGGTTTTTGCCATTTCTAAACTCCCATTAGGACAGGCGTTTTGTTTCATCAGGCCCAGTCCCCCAGTGGGTTGCATTTGCTTGTCTGGGTGCTCAAGGACAGAGCTTAGCCAGAGGCAATCACCCTTCGGGGCTACACTCCCCTCATCTCACTGGGAGTTAGTTGAAACAAAACTTTTCTCAAAGAGGTGCTTTCTCTGACAGAAAAGAAAGCTTTACTCCTGGATAGTTCTGTTCTGCCCTGACTGGGCTCTTTCCCCAGACAGCGTTCTGACTCAGCAGCACAACTGCTTCAGACACAGTTCAGCTTTACTGTTTTCCCAGGAAGGTCGTTACTCTGATAGGAAAGCTTTTTCTCAGATTTCTTTTTTCAGCTGTGGACCTATCAACCCGGGACTTGTAGGAAAGCGGGCAACTGTGCCGTTCCCACCGGCTTTAGCTTTGTTTGTTCATTGGCAATCTTCCCCTGGGTCCTGCACCTTCCTGCCTCAGCTCTGTGCTCCAGGAAGTTTACCACTGCAGGAACCCTAGTATCCCTGAAATGCACTCCAACTCAGAGACGCTGGCCAGTCACCTCTGGGTTTTTGGTCAGAAGGAGGATAATATGCTTCAGGGGATCTTTGCTTAGGAGGATTAGGAGCACCTTTTCAAAGCTCACTCAGAAACAAAACCCTTGATGCCTCAGCTCAGCTGTAAGTGAAGTCTTGGCTTTTTTGCTTTTCCCACATAAACAGTTTCCTGCCCCATTGGGCTCTGTAGCTCTTCACCCACACTCTCCCAAGCGTTTTCCTCAGGGGACTTTGACCCACTGTCTTTTACTACCTTGAAGAGACAGAGCTTACAAGAGGTTTTTAGGAACACCATCCCTGCCTCCTGCATTGCAGGGAGGATTTTTAAAGCTTGAAAAAGAACTTGGAGAGGTTTTGCTCTATTAAGAAGTTTGTTGTTTTCCCTTTAGCTAATCACAGGTGATTCCCATACTAATATCTTCAGGTGATTCTAATTTTTGTCCTTTTGAGAAAGTCAAAGGCTTTAGTTTTTAAGTTTAACTTTTAAGAGCTTTTGAGAAAGATTAAAGCTTTAGAGATATTTCCCCCCCATGTTTTCCAAGAAAAGCTTTATAAGTTTAAGGAAAGATTTTTTTCCCCCCAAGAGAGAAAGACCAACTTTTCCCCAAACTTCTGAACTTTAAACTTTGACTTCTTACACCCCCATTTTTGCCTCAGGGAGAAAACACTTTCTCCTGCCTCTTGGATTTAACATTTTAGCTGATCCAGGTCAAAAGCTTCCATAGGAAACTTTCTTTCCCATAAGCTCAAGGAAGACCTTTTGTACTACCCGTAAAGCTCAAAGAAAGATTTTTTTCCCCAGTTTGCGTTCATAGCCCCCAAAGTTAGAAAATTGAGTTTCTGTCCAGTTGCCTTACTTATCTTAATTTTTCTACACAATCTTACACTTCTTTTTCCTACACTGTATTCCTATACTATGCCTTATACTTATTTTTCACAGATAGAAATTGAGAAATTGAGAAAGGGATAGAAGATAGAAAATTTTGACAGGAGAATTTCGCACTGTAGCATCGGACATCCTTCCAGTCCACTTTCCTTTTTTCTCAAGGATAAAACCCCTGGCCCTCAATAATATTTATATATAAATTATATTTTCTGTAACACTGCCATGCCACTTTCCACTGGCAGAGCTGACTCACAATTTCACCAAAAACTCTGGAATAAAACTATTTTCCTTTTTCTTTCGTCCCCATTTTTGTCTTTCGCTCCCATTTTTTTCTTTAACCCCCCCTTTTTTGTCTTTAGCCCCTGTTGGGGCACCATTCTGCGGGGCATTTACCCACCAACCCCACAGCTCCCCAAGGGTTTTCTTAAATGTGATCAGCAGGAAATATGAGAGAGGATTTAGATTGTGGAGATAAACAGACAATAAAGGATAGCCTCCAGAGGGCCTGGAACCTAGTCCAAGGGGCCCTGACCGTCTCTGCCCCAGGGTATTTATAGAGACGCCAAGGGGTGGAGCAAAAGACCTCCTCCCCCAGCACAGCCACGTGCAGACCATCCCAGACACCTGCACTCAGGCCCGTGGTCCTAATCATCCTCTATGGGGACCTGCTGGGTAAAGCCACAAGGAACCCCAAAACTGGCTCCCACAGGCTGCACTGTCATGGTTTTTGAAACAGGGTCTTACAGGTAGCCCTGGATGGCCTGGCATTTATTTTGTGGGCCAGGGTGGCCTCCACTTTGCACAGTGGTCCTCACAATCCTGTTCCCAGAGTGTGATGTCACATGCCTGACACATTCTGCCTAGCTCTGAAGAACTTTCATGGACAGTAAAGTACATCTCACAGGATTCTCTCTTCTCTAAGACTATGACCTCATTCCTCCCTCCCCCACCCCCATGCAACATGGGTGGAGGTGATGGCTCTGTGTGTTCAGTGTACAGGAAAGAAAGTAGGCTATGATTAGATGACTGGTTACAGGCCCATAGCTGTAGCATCCATAGAAACCAGCCCTCGACCACTGAGTGCAGCACAGCCGGGGCTGCCATCTTTGATCCTGTTGATTTCCTTGCTGCTGCTTCTGTTCATTGGTCATAGCAAGACCGGGCTTTGCTCCTCATATCAGGCCAGGCTTGAGTTTGATGGGCAGTCCTGTCTGGTCTCCAACACCCAATGATCCCCTCAACTCTAACATCTGAGAGCTGGAAGTCCAGATCTCAGCCTCAACAAGCAGTTTTGTCTTTTTTTTTTCTTTTTTTTTTTTTTTTTTTTTGGTTTTTCAAGACAGGGTTTCTCTGTGTAGCATTGCGCCTCTCCTGTAACTCACTTGGTAGCCCAGGCTGGCCTCGAACTCACAGAGATCCGCCTGGCTCTGCCTCCCGAGTGCTGGGATTAAAGGCGTGCGCCACCACCGCCCGGCTAGTTTTGTCTTTTTAAAAGAGGGTCTCAGGTATGGTGCAGTGTTGGCCTTGAACTCAGCCTGTGGCCCACATGGCCTTAAACACACAGTCTGCCTGCCTTTCTCTGATGTTCTGATTGATAAGTATGATAAGGAGCTCTCATGTACATTCTCTCATGTACTAATTCTCAGTCTGTAGCCCAGGCTAGCCTTGATTGAGCTCTTCCTAAACCTCTTTGAAGACAGAACATCCTGGGGCTCAGTGTGCTTCTAAGATAGTCTTGATGTGATGATATTGTGTTTCCCAATATATTGTGCACTCTAATAGTCTTATCTAGAGTCAGAGAACAGAACAGCCACTGGATTAGACATATAGTCCAGGAAATGGTGGCACACACGCCTTTAATCCTAGCATTCCAGAGGCAGAGATCGGTCTGGATCTCTCTGAGTTCAAAGCCACACTGGAAACAGCAAGCCATGGTGACACACACCTTTAATTCCAGGAAGTAATGGCAGGAAGCAGAAAGGTATATAAGGCATGAGGACCAGGAACTAAGTTTTGTGTAGCTTTTAGGCTTTTAACAGCAGTCCAGCTGAGATCCATTCCAGTTTGAGGAAACAAGATCAGCTGAGGAATTGGCAAGGTGAGGTTGGATGTGAATTGTTCTGTTTCTCTGATCTTTCAGCGTTCACCCCAATACCTGCCTCTGGGTTTGTTTTTCTTAATAAGACCTTTTAAGATTTGTGCTACATCTTGAACTTCTACTGATTCTCCTTCTTCTATCTCCCCAGGGCTGGGAACACAGTTCTCAGCATGTTTTTTAAATTTTAGACATGGTTTCTGTAATTAGCCCAGGTTTACTCTGGGCTAATGCTCAAAGAATTGTCTTCTGGAGTCAGCTTCCTCAGGGCTAAGGTTCCAGAAGTGAATCTGCACCATCAGCTGTCACTGCTCTGGCATTTCTGCTGTTCTGTTCATTAAGACTGACCTCTTTCTGTAACTCAGGTTGGTTCAAACTAGTGATCACCCTGAGCCTGCATCGGAAATGCTGCCAGGCAGTGTTTGGAGGAGTTGTCTAATCCAGTCACTAAGAGATTCCTAGTACATGAATATAGTCGGTACAGTTACTTTGTTGTGGTTGTTGTTGTTCTTGTTGTTTAGAGAGCCACAGAAAACACTGCACATTTGGCTGTCACATCAGAACTGAAGGAAGAGAATGGAAACGAGGAAATGGAGAATCCCTCAGGCACCAACTTGTAATAATGCTGCCTGTGAGGGAAAATATCCTGTGCCATGTCCTCCTCCCCAGTCTAAACTCAATTCCTAGGCCCCAAAGAGGGACAACTCTGGGGATGGGGGAGCTCTTCTCAGCATTCTGGGGTCCTGGTTTTCAGTCATGGCTCTCAAGGAATGAGTCAAACTGTGAGCTTAAAATGGGGGAGCTTCCCATGTGGTGACTGCACCCTAGAAAACCTTCCCTATTTACTGACATGTATTGTAAAACAGAAAAGACACCTACATTTGTCCCAGTGACCCTGTGTCATGATTGATAGGACTCAGGAAAATACTAAATCCAGGGCTTGTTTACAAGGCTTTCTCATTTCCCAAACACTCATACCTCTTAGTCTGGCTGGGATGGACCAGGAAGAATCTGAATAATGGGAGATGAGCATATGTGTGAAGTCTATTGCTCTCATCACACTCCTCTGCCCCCGCAGGTCATTCAGTCAGATCATGGAGTGACTGGGAAATCATGGTCTTCCTGCAGGAGTGGGAAGTAGTTGAACAGGAAGTTGGCCTCCCAGGGAGGGAGAACCAGAGGAAGTCCAGAGCTGTTTCCTAGAGACTCTATCACAGAGGCCTGAGGAAGAGCTGGAGGAGCTGTTTCCCCCTGCTGCTGAGCCTGCAGGATCTGTCCAGGACTCTGTGTGAGGAGAGACCAAGGAGCAGACCCTTGTTTTCTCCTTATGTGTGGGCTCTGCACAGGATCCGGGCCTCCGGGCACCAACACAGACACTCTGCAGGTGTACTCTTTATTCTTTTCATCCCGTATCCTAGGGAGTGTCACCCATGGGCACAATTAATCCTCATCCCTAAGCAGAGCAGAGAATGACAAGACCACCCACTGCCCACAGCTGCCCCTGCATGGCCGGGAAGCACTTGGCATTCTTCAGGCTGGACTAACTCTGTGAGACCTGGGGGCTTGCTTTGGGACTTGTTCACAACAGAAATGACTAGGTGATTTCACAAGCACTGAAGAAAGGAGAGTCTGGAGGAGATGCTTAGAAGTTCTCTGTTTCTTTTCTCAGCTCCTCTCTGTGATGGTCACACCCACGTCCATCTTGGCCTAAACCCTCAGAATTGAAAATTCATGACATGTTCAGTGTACCTCCAGACTCCTGTGTATGCCAGCTTCAGCACTGTGTCACGGCCGTTGGGAATCTTCAGTTGGCACCATCACCAATGCAAACCCTGCAGGATCATTTCAGCAGGATCATTTCAGCAGGAGCCCTCCCCGGTCACTGACACTCCTACTTCATGACTCTGTTCCAGGAGAAGAGATTAGGACGGGCCTGGAGGGGCACCTGGGAAGGTGATCAGGGACCCGACTTATCCCTTGCTTTCTTTCTGTTGTTATGTCCTTCTTTTCCTTTCTGACTTTGTTAATTTGGATATTCTCTCTCTCCCTTTTAGTTAGTAGAAAAGGGTTGGTCGAATTGACTTTCTCAAAGAACCAACTCTTTGTTTTACGGATACTTTGTATTTTCTCTTTGTTTCTCTTTTATTGATTTCCGTCCTCAGTTTGATTGCATCTTACAATCTTGTAATTTTGGGTACCTTAATTCTTTTTTTTTTCTAGAGCTTTCAGGTGTGTTGTAAGTTGCTAATATAAATTCTTTCTGTTTTTTTTTTTTTAATGTAACCACCTAGTGTTATGAAGTTTCCTCTAAGCACCAATTTCATTGTGATCCTGTGTGTGTAAGTTTGGGTGTGCTGTGATCTCATTTTCTTTGTTTGGTATAAAGGCCTTCATTTTTTGGGGGGAGGTTTTGTTGTTTGTTTCTGCATTTGTTTTTTGTTTTGTTTTTCTCCGTGTAGTCCTGGCTGCCCTGGAACTCACTTTGTAGACTAGACTGGCCTTGAACTCACAGAGCTCTGCCTGCCTCTGCCTTCTTAGTGCTGGGATGAAATGCATGCGACCACCACCGCCTGGTCTTTCATTTCTTTGTGTCTTAATCCATTTTTCATTCAGGAGACAGGTGTTCAGTTTCTAGAGTTTGTAAGCTTCCTGTTGTCTCTGTTACCAGCTTTATTCTGTGGTGATCTGATAAGGTACAGGAGGATATTTCCATTTTCTTGCATTCCTTGAGACTTGCTTTGTGTTTGAGGATGTGGTCAGTTTTGGAGAGTTTTCTGCTAGGTGCTGAGAAAAAGTTATGCTCTTTTGAGTTTGGGCAAAATATTCTGAAAATATCTGTTGTATCCACTTGTTTAACAACATTTGTTAATGCCAGCATTTCTCTGGTGTTTGTCTGGATGACCTGTTCATTGGTGTCCTTCCAGATCTCTTTTGAGAAGTTATGGTTTGAATTCTATTTTGTTAGATATTAAAATTGCTATACTAGCTTGCTCCTTAGACCCATTAGTGTACAATATCTTTTTCCAACCTTTCACCCAGATATAATGCCTATCCTTGATGCTGAGGTGTGTTTCTTAGATACAGCAGAAGAATGGCTCCTTTTTCACATCCATTCTGTTAGTCTGTGTATTTTTGCTGGGAAATTGAGACCATTGAAATTGTAAGACCTAAGTGACCAATGATTGTTCATTCCTTTTATTTTGGTGGGGGTGGTGGTCATGGTGGTGATCCTGTGTGTGTGTGTGTGTGTGTGTGTGTGTGTGTGTGTGTGTGTGTGTGTGTTTGTTATTTCATGGCTTTCTTTATGGGAATTATTTATTTCGTCAAAAGGTTTGTTGGTGATTTCCTAGAATTGTTTAAGGGATTTATTCATTTCCTCTTTAAGGACCTCTATCCTCTTCATGGAGTTGGTTTTCAGGTCTTTGTCTTTGGTTTCAGCCATGTTGGAATATTCAGGGCCTACTGTGCTAGGAATGCTGGGTTCAAGTGGAGAGGATTTCCTGCCTGTGTTTGATGAATTTCTTCTTCTGCCATCTAGGCATCTGGGCTTGGGGTGATTACAGGTCTAGGTGCTGATGCCTAAGTCTGTCCTTGTTGGGTGGAGGTTTTCTTCTTTGGTTTCTGCTTTCTCTCTGAATTGCCAGAGTGTGATGGCTGTGACTTGCCATTTTCCTGGCCTGCTCAGCTGGTAAGTTCACAGGAAATGGCTGCTGGTGGTGGAGGCTGAGATGCAGTGACAAGTGGGGGGAGGGAGGTTAGGGGGGGATGGTCTGTGGGAACCACAGGAAGCCTGGACAGGGGAAAAGAGGCTGCAGCTGGTGTTCTGTTTCTGTGGTAGGGACTAGCCTGAGTGACTTGGTCTGCTGGGGGAACAGAGAGAGCAGAGAAGATCTGCAGGCAGGCTACCTGGTCTTTTGTGAGGTCTGACCTGTTCTTGAGCAGGGTTGTCCCCCTGAAATGAGGGCTGGGACACAGGGCTGAGTGGGAGCAAGGAGGTCATGAGTGGGTACCCTGAGAGATCCACAGAAGGCATGGAGAGGGAGGAAGGGAGGTTGGCTTTCAGTTGCAGTGGTAGAGAGCTGAGGGTTGGGTCTGCTGAAGAACCAGAGAGCCTGAAATGGGATCTTAACTGTAAGGGAGGAGATGAGAAGACCTAGAATGCTAACATGGAGTCTGAAATGTGTGATAGGTATTTGTGAAGCTGCAGGAACCTGGAGGCCAGCATGCATTGTGGAATGCTGACATGGAGTTTGAAATGTGTAAAGGTACTTCATTCTCAAAAGAATGAAGAAGAAGGTGATAATGGCCAGAGAAGCTAGGAGTACTGCACTGGAATGGAGGAGGTGTAGTAAATCTCCAGGTCTCTGGAATAAACAGTTCCGGCACAAGAACCCTGTGCTGAAGTAGCAGTGATTTTTCAGAGTGGGTCCGGTTGCCTTAAGGAAACTGATTTTGGACTTGTTCAGAGTGGGCTCTGACACACAGCAAGAGAAGCCGGTTAGCTCGATTCTGGGAGAGTGGGGTGTCATGCTTATGATCTCCCTGTTTTTATGGCTGGCAGGTCCTCCCTATGATGCGGCTGATGACCTCTGCTTCCCATGAATACCCAACCTCCAATGGTTTTGCGGTCTCCCTGTACCAGTCTTGGTATTATGGCATCCCTGTTCCTTCTGCAGAGCTACAAGGAAACCCACCATCTATGATGTCCAGAATGGATTCCCTGGTTCCCAGATGAGAACCCTGGAAGCCCAGCAGTCCTTAGGCACTAAACACCTTCTTTCTGTCTTTGTCCCAGGAGATGCCAATATCTGACAGGTGTGGTGAATCAACACCAGGTGAACAAGAGAAAGAGAGAGCAATGGGACAGGGCACGAGTCCTCCAACACTCAAAGCTTTTCTTTACTCACATACTAACTTAGCAATACAGGAGCCTCTAACCCTAATAAAAAGGACCACCAGCTGTGGAACAAAAGATGAAGAATGAGAGACCATGAGACACAGTATGAAACCACCAGTTTGTGTTCCTTCCTATCCTAAAAATAGTTCCTGATATAGGAAAGAGTCTCTGAGTTTTTTCTCCATTGCATGCATAAGCCACTGTCTTTGTGTGTCCAATACCACCCAACATCATCCCGGTTCCATCCAGTTCACATTGCAATGTGGAGAAACTGAGGCTGTAAGACATTGAATATGAATGATCAAAAATGAAAATGGCAGGAGCACAGGTCTATGGAAGTAGAGGTTGCCCTGGTGAGAGAGGAGACCCCATGCCAGGAGTCAGATGGAGAGAGATGGGAGAGGGCAAGTCCCAGTTCACAAGGGAATGAACCTTAGATAACAATCCGTAACCCCTCTTTACTTATGGACCCCACTCAAGAGACAAGGACAAGGCAGGAGAGCTTTACTTAGGGACATTTATTGAATTTATTGATTTTTATATTGTCCTCTCTTTGGAGGTAGAGAAAGAAGCCTAAACCCACAAGGTGCACAGTACTGAGGTTTTCAGAGAGAAACAATAAACTCCACTAGTCTTCATTGAGAATCTGGGTGTTAATTAGAGCTTGACCAATGATGCTGATGTTGGAGGCCCCAGAGTCCTGGATCACAGGCAGGAAGTAGGTGTGGAACTGAGGATGGACAGCAGTATTTCTGTTCTGCCACATGAGAAATGGGTAATCTCAGTGGGACATCATAGGCAATGGGTTCCCTTGAAGCTGTACAGAAGTACCAGGGATGCTGCGATATCCAGGCCGGTCCATGGAAGTTTCAAGGTTCTCGGGAGGCAGGTGGTTAACAAACCCTTCACAGTAGAGAGGACCTGAGAGGAAGAAGAAATGGAGAGAGTTCATAAGCATGGCACCTTCACTATCCCAGAATCTTCCTAAGCCATGGTCTGTCTATCCTGTGTGTCTTGGTCCACCCAGAACATGTCCAATTTCCACTCCCCTGGGGTGACAGAGGAAGGTAGAGAGAGGACAGGTGTTTGTGTTCACCATGTGAAACAGTGGCCCCTGTGAATGGGGATTCCCTCTAGACTCTGCTCTGCTTTATGGTCATGAAGGACAGCCTAGCCCATGCTGTGGGCCCATCGTCTTCTTTATTAACCAATGAGAGCAACACATATTCACAGTGTACAGAAGGATAAATCCACAGCAGCTATCAAGGACAACAGTGGTTAGCCACACATTTCTAAGTCAGTTTCTGGTTTCCTGAGTAGCTCTTTAAAAGCATAGGAAGTGATAATTTCCTTATTTATCACACATACCTTGTACACCAAACCTTTGTTGATAGCAAGTCCTATTTTTCACAAACAAGACCTGAATCCAAGTTCCATATAAGGTATGGTGTAGTAGATCTAGTTCTCTAAACAAGAGTTAATTCGATAGGCAGGTATGCTGGCACATGCCGTTAATCCCAACACACGGCAGCTATAGAAGGATGCGGAAGCGAGTGTGATTGAGTGCAAGATGGGACATTCGCAAAGATTCAATAAAATTATTATCTTAAAAAAAGAATCAAAAGCTAGGGAAGTAGTAAATTGAATACGGCAGCAGACAGGCCCTGCCAATGAGAGAAAATGAGCAGAAAGAGATGGGCAGGATAGATGGAGAGGGAGAGGGAGAGCAGAGAGGAATGGAATTTCCGTTAGACCTGACAGTTTCTAGAATCAAATTCCTCCCATGATAATTCAAGGTCCTAGGTTTGGGGATGTAGCTCAGTGCTAGAGTGCCTGAGTAGCATGTGCAGTTCTAGTGCAATTCTAGTCCAAAAATGCAAATTGAAGTTAATTCTTTATCAGAAGACAGTCTAGGATGAATATTAACATAGAGGGCAGGTTGCCTGTGTGTATTAAATGCATTACTGATAAGTGGCCAACTTTATTAACCTATTTTTAAATGCTTGAGATTATTATAATTTCATATACAATTATAGCAAATAACACAAAAATATCCTATCTAGGATATTTGTCTCATGTCAGAATTAATATCAAATATTTAATCCTGTTTCCTTTAAAGGAAGTAAAATTCTGAATATTGGGGAACATGGCTATAATCTCTGCTAGTGGGAACAGAGACAGAAGGATCCTGATTTCATGGCTCACCTGGGGAACCTATTGTGGTGGTTGAAAAGGAAATGACCCTCCTAGGCAAATGGCACTGTTAGGAGATTTGGCTTTGTTGGAGTGGGTGTGGCTTTGTTGGGGTGGGTGTGGCCTTGTTACAGGAAGTGTGTCACTGGGTGTGTGGACTCTGAGGTCCCCTTTGCTCAAGCCACCCTCAGTGTTCATCACTTGCTTCTTACACCTGCCAATCAAGATGTAGAACTCTCAGTCTCATCCCCAGCACCATGTCTGCCTGCGAGCCACGCACCATGATGAAAATGGACTACACTCTGCAATTTAAGATAGCCCCAATTAAAGGGCTTCCTTTATAAGAGTTGCTGAGGTCATTGTGTCTCTCCACAGCAATAGAAACCCTAACTAAGACACCAGGATGACTATGATAACAGAGAATGCCCTTGTGAGAGAAAAGAATGCATGTCACATGTAATGACTATAGAGTAGAGAGGGCGAGTCGTAGGATACGGGGGAATGACTTAAACTAGTACCATCTCCTGTGGCTCTTCACTCAAGAGCCTCAAAGACATAAAAGTATAAGGCAAGAGAGAGTAACTTCATAAACTTTAATTTAATTTCACTTATTGTTATCTTATGAGGTAGAGAAAGAGGCATAAACCTAAAACACCATGTGATTCAGAGGATGTAGAGAGGAGAGAAAAATTTATTTGTCTTCATTGAGGATCAAGGTGTTATTTAGGACCACAGGTATAGCTGGCCAAAGCTATTGGAGGGTGGATTCTCCAGTGATAAAGACAGAAAGAGGCGTTGGGACTCACACTTCATGGCTGGGAATGCAGGGCTCCCTTCAGGAAACAATGGAATCCTCCATGGACATCACCAACTTGCACAAAAAAAGGACGCAGTGGACAAAAGGGGGGCAGCAGCGCAGCCTGGCCTGTGGAAAAGGCAGTCGTGGTGGCAGAGTGGAGACTCCTGTAAGGAAGGGCACTGTGAGTCTGCCAACTCTGGCCCTGACATTCCAGCCCTGCTGTCTTTTGTCTTTTGTTTCATCTCAGTCCTGGTGACAGCCCCAGTGTCTGTGTTTTGAACCCTTCCCCACTCCCCATGAGCACTCCATCCATCGCCCCTTCCAGCTGCTGTGATGGGAGGTCTTGCTACCGTGTTCACTTTATTGTGGATGAAACTCAGGGAGAGCATGGCCGACTGCCTTGTAGAGTGACCCAGGTCAGGAATTTTCAAGTGTTGGGGAAAGATGTAAATTAAAAAAAAAAATCTTCCATTTGTTGTTGGCTTTTCTTAGCTTGAGTTTACAGAGACCGGATCTCACATGACCCCAGCATTCCCACAACCCATTCTGTAGGCAAAGACGACCATCCACTTCGGTCCCCTCATGCCCCTTGCTCGGCCAGTTGCTGAGATTGCATCGAGGAGAGGAGTCACACACTCACATCATGTGATACAGTGGAGGGAAAACCACCCGTTCACAGAGCACCATCGGTACACTGTGTTGAGACAGTTACTATGGATTTTAAGGCCCAGCCCAAGGGAAAGTCAACTGGAACACCTGCATGTAGACTCCTGAAGGGAGGGAGGCATCTGTTTGTCCTTTTTGCTGTTGTTTTTGCTGTTGGTTTCTTCTCCTTTGGGAGAGAGGGTCGCAGGGATCCTGGGCTGTCCCACTCTGCACCAGTATCATAGGATGCCTGGAACTGCTGGTATGCCCTGTGTAGTCTGGAATCGCTGCACACTTCTGGCTCCACGTGTTGGGTAAGGCCCCAGGTGAAGGAGTTAGGGTGCCAGCCCCATAGCAGGACTGCCTTCCTTGGCAGCCCTTGTCCCACAAGAGCTCTGTCTCTTCTGACGCCCAATCCCAGAGCTTCCTAGCAACCTTGATGGTCTTTGGATGACTGAACACAGCAATGCCTAGGGTGATTCAGGCAAGGTTCTCTAGAGAAATAAGAACATCCCCCTACCTTGACAGACAACTTCTAGGTCCCCAGGACTTCACCAGTACGGAACTGTTGGCAGATGGTAGCCAAGGCAGGTGTGAGAAATAGCAGAGGGAGAGCTCAACCATCAACAGCAGGTGAACAAGAGAGAGAGAGAGCGATGGGACCTGAGGGGTCCTCCAACTCTCAAAGCTTACCTTTACTCACATTCTAACTCCAACGAGACCAGAGCCCCTAACCCTAACAAAGAGGGCCACCAGCTGTGGAACAAACGATGAGGAATGAGACACAGTCTCAAACCACCAGTTTGTGTTCCTCCTATCCTAAAAATAGTTCCTGATATAGGAAAGATTCTCTGAGTTTTTTCTCCATTGCATTCATAAGCCACTGTCTTTGTGTGTCCGATACCACCCAGCATCATCCCGGTTCCATCCAGTTCACATTGCAATGTGGAGAAACTGAGGCTGTGAGACATTGAACAAGAATGACCAAGGATGAAAATGGCAGGAGCACAGGTCTGTGGAAGTAGAGGTCCCCCTGGTAAGAGAGGAGACCGCAGGCCAGGAGTCAGATGGAGAGAGATGGGAGAGGGCAAGTCCCAGGGCACCAGAGAATGAACCTTTGACAACAATTCCATAACTCTTCTTTACTTATGTACCCCAGTCAAGAGACAAAGACAAGACAGGAGAGCATTACTTCAGGGACATTTATGGACATCATTGATTTTTACATTTTCTTCTCTTAGGAGGTAGAGAAAGAAGCCTAACCCAACATGCTGCATGGTCCTGAGGTTTTCAGAGAGAAACAATAAACTCCACTAGTCTTCATTGAGATTCTGGGTGTTAATTAGAGGTTGACCATGGATGCTGATGCTGGAGGCCCCACAGTCCTGGATCACAGGCAGGAAGTAGGTGTGGAACTGAGGATGGACAGCAGTGCTTGGGTTCTCCAACTGGAGAAACGGGGAATCTTCCAGGGACATCAGAGGCAATGGGTTCCCTTGAATCTGTGCAAAATGACCAGGGACGCTCTGATCCCAGGGCCAGTCCATGGAAGGTTGAAGGTTCTCGGGAGGCAGGTGGTTACCAAACCCTTCACAGTACAGAGGACATGGGAGGGAGAAGAATTGGAGAGAGTTCACAACCTTGGCACCCTCACTCTCCCAGAATCGTGCTAAGCCATGGTGTGTCTGTCCTGTGTGTCTGGGTCCACCAGAACACGTCCAATGTCCACTCCCCTCGGGTGACAGAGGAAGGTAGTGAGAGAGGACAGGAGTTTGTGTTCACCATGTACAATAGTGGCCTCTGGGAATGGGGGTTCCCTCTAGACTCTGCTCTGCTCTATGCTCATGAAAGACAGCCGAGTCCATTCTGTCCTCTAGAGGATTGGCGGAGGAATGCAGAAGAGACTAACATGGGGTGTGGCCCAGGATGCTGTACAGATCTTCTGAGAAAGGCGAAAACAAGGGTGTGGTGTCTCTTCTCCCATTGCACAGTCTCCTGTGCAGATTCTGCAGGGTCAGCAGCAGGTCCAAACAGCTTTCCCAGCTCTTCTTCAGGCCCCGATGCCCATTGACTCGCTGGTAAAGAGTCCAGCTCTTCTGGTAGATCTTGCTGCCTGGGTGCCCAATGATCCCTTCAACTACTTTCCATTCCTCGAGGAAGATCCTAATTTCAGTCTCAGACCATGGGTGTACACAGGAAGGACCTGCAAGGGAAGGAGGGAGGTGATGAGTGACTTTAATACCATGCACGGTCACATCTCAACATTTCTAAGGACTCTTCCTACACGATGAGAGGGTCCAAGAGTGGACTCTTTCAGTTCTCAAGAGATTAGGAACCCTTGCTCCCAAGCCCAGGCTTACCACCTGCCCTGCTTTTCACACCAAGGAGCACACTTGCTTGCAAGTGTAGCTGCCTTCAGTTGTAGAAAATACATTGCAGAACAGAAATGGCTCTCAGGGGACAAGTGTTTCCTGGGGACATTGTCCCTACATATATTCAACCCACATGAGGTTATCCACACATGAGGTCCTGCCTGAGCTTGCGTGTCTCAGATGAAAGAAATACTATGGTGGAAGATTTTGGTCTTAACTCAGGGTTGCCTCTGAATACCTGAGGGTCTTTGTCCTCCCTGCTTCCGACGCCATCTCACTCGGGATTCTATCGTGTTCCTCAAACTTTTAACGTGCTCGACTTCTCTCTGTTCAGAAGTGAATGAGGAAAGTGTTAACCACTGTTTTCAGGGATCAAGAATCTCTGCCTCTTGTCCAGGGGTGGATTCAGGATCCAGCCTCTTGAGGCTTGAGCAAACACTGGACCCTTCTTTCCACATCTCCAGGTGCTGATTCCTTGTCACCTAAGGAGAAACCTAGGCTGTCAAGAGTAACCAGGCAAAGCCTCTAATGAATATTGTAGATCTCCATTGCTGAAAGGATCACTCAAAGACAGAAGCAGCTCTCCTTTAGGAGGACCTCGCCCACTCTGTCCAGCTCACTCTCTTGCCAAACTCCTTTCTGTTATCCAAGGGATAGAAAACCTCTGTCAAACTCTCCTCATGAGTCCCCGCTCTGCTTCCAGCACATTAAGGTTTCAGAAGAACTCTGTGATCAAGTAACTCTTGTTCTAGTATAACATAACAAGGGTGCTTGGCACGGCGCTACTATCCCAGCCCTTCCATGAGAGGTGAAGGCCAGTTTAGAAGTTCAGGGTCATCTTGGCTGTACAGTGGCCTGTGGAGTAGCTCTAAACCACCCAGAAGCTGCCTTAAAGGTGAAAACCTAGTAGACCCCAAGGACAGGCAGGGTGCTGACTTCTGTACCTCTGTAAATCGGGGCCTTGGGTTCAGGTTCAAGGTAGTTCACCATGTATTGCCAAGTTTCCTTGGCTGTACAATGGACACAGTGCCAATACGTTCCAGGAGACTTGCAGTGACAACCCAGTGAGTTCATATACACATGGGAAGGGGACACCATTTGGGGACTACAAAATTTCTGAGAGGGATAGAAAGACAAATACACAAGCCATCCCCTCATCTCCCAGATCACCTGCATTGTGCCTTCAGTGCTCTGTGGTTCTTCATAGAGTCTTGGAACCTGGATTCTCTGCATCCGGGTGGGTGCTACAGAGTCTGGAGTGTGGAGGTGAAGCTAGATGGATGGATAAAGAAAATGTGATACGTTCACACAATGGAGTATTACTCAGCTGTTAAAAAATAGCATCATTAAATTTGTGAGCAAATGGATAGGATAGACCTAGAAAAATCATCCTGAGTGAGGTAACCCAGACCCAGAAAGACAAACATGGTATATATTAACTTAAAAGTGAATATTAGCCATTAAGTAAATGATAAGCAATCAACAGTCCATAGACTCAGAGAGGTTAGGTAAAGAGGAGGGCCCCAAATGGGATGCTTAGATCTCCAGGGAAGGAGAAATAGAATAGATCTTGTGGGTGGACAGTTGGAGTTGGAAGTGGGAGAGATGGGGGTGGGTGGGTGGATGGAGGGACAGAGGGAGAAAGAGACAAATAGAGTTTGTGGTACTTGGTGGGCAGTGGGGAACCCAAGTCCAGTGGAAACTTCCTGGAATCTATGAGAGTGTACCTAGTGAGGACTTCTCCCAATGGGAGACACTGAGTCAGAACTGGCTATCTATGGTAGCCAAGCAAGACCCCCAGGGGTTTTTCTCTTTCTCAGAGCTGCAACAAAAATATTCCTGATGACGATTCCGTGGAGCCCTGTCCTGTAGTCAGCTTATCCAGAAACCATGAACTTGAGAATCAAAAGTTCTCTGACCACAGAAGAGAGAATGGAGATGGGATTGAGCAGGTACCACAACAGTTAAAAGTGCCATTCTAGAAAATAAGAATCCACACTACAAGACTGAGAGAGAGGGATAAAGCCAGGGTCCTAATAGCCTAGCTAGGGGACCCTTCATCCTGATCCAGATAGCCAACCCCTCTACACTTACAGTTCTCTGGAACTCTCCATACAGAGGGTAAAGGTCAAGCCGGGCATGGGTGTGACCATCACAGAGAGGACCTGAGAAAACAGAGAAGGAAACTTGCCTGCAGATACAGCTTCCTTCACGTGTAGAAAATACATTGCAGAACAGAAATTGCTGTCAGGAGACAAGTGTTTCCTGGGGACATTGTCCCTACATAGACTCAAGCCTCAGCTGTCCACGACTGAGTTCCAGCCTGAGCTCGCGGGTCCCAGAGGAAAGGAATACTATGGAGGAAGATTTTGGTCTTAACTCAGGGTTGCCTCTGAATACCTGAGGGCCTTTGACCTCCCTGTTTCCGACGCCATCTTCCTGGGGACTCGTTGCTGTTCCTCAAACTTTCAATGTGCTCTGCTTCTCTCTGTTCAGAAGTGAATAAGGAGAGTGTTAACCACTGTTTTCAGGCATCAAGAATCTCTGCCTCCTGGCTGGAGTGGATTCAGGATCCACCCTCTTGCAGCTTGAGCAAACATTGGACCCTTCCTTCCACATCTCCAGATTCTGGATCCTTGTCACCTAAGGAGAAACCTAGGCTGTGATGAGTAATCAGACAAAGCCTCTAATGAATATTGTAGACTCCCACTGCTGAAGGAATCATTCAGAGACACAAGCAGCTCTCCTTTGAGAGGACCTTGCCCACTCTGTCCAGCTCACTCTCTTCCCAAACTCCTTTCTGTTATCCAAGGAATAGAAAACCACTATCAGAATCTCCTCGTGTGTCCCAGCTCTGCTTCACACACACATTAAGGTCTCAGAAGAACTCTGATCATGTAACTGTTGTTCTAGAATCACACAACAAGGGTGCTTGGCACGGGGCTACTATCCCAGCCCTACCATGAGAAGTGAAGCCCAGTTCAGAAGTTCAGTGGCCTGTGTAGTAGCTTTAAACCACCCAGAAGCTGCCTTAAAGGTAAAAAACTTAGAGACCCCAAGGACAGGGAGGGTGCTTACTTCTGTAACTCTGTAAATCGGGGCCTTGGGTTCAGGTTCAAGGTAGTTCACCATGTATTGCCAAGTTTCCTTGGTTGTACAATGGACACAGTGCCAATACCTTCCAGGAGACTTGCTGTGATGACCCAGTGAGTTTATATGCACATGGGAAGGAGACATATGCCAGAGACACCGTTTTGGGGCTATAAAATTTCTGAGAGGAATAAAAAGACAAATACACAAGCCATCCCCCAGAGAACACCAGAGCGGATCCCCTCATCCCCCAGATCACCCACCTGCATTGTGTCTTCAGCGTTCTGTTGTGCTGCATAGAATCTTGGGACCTGGATTCTCTGCATCCTGGTGGGTGCTTACAGAGTCTGGGTTGTGGAGGTAGAGAAGTGTGCACCTCTCTTGGCTTCTGGGGTCTGAGAACCAGGTGGAGAGCTGGGCCTTTATAAATCTCTTGGATGAGATTGAATCAGACACACTCTATGTGAGTGTGGTATGTAGGCTGGATCGCATAGCTTAAGGAGGAGCCTTTCATCCTCTCTCAGGAGGCAAAGGCTGGATGATTTCCCAGATTCCTGGAACTCTTTAGCTACTTAGCAAGACCCAGGCTAAAGAGAAAATATCCAAGAGAGAACGTCCACTATTCAAATTTCATTTTTGAAGCAGGGTCTCTTTCCATGGTCCTGGCCATCCTGGAACTCACTATACAGAGGCAACTTGTCCAGGCACTTTCTCCCCTTCCAGAGTGCTTGAATTAATGGTGTGGGCCACTGTGGCTGCTTGATTTAATAATTGAACACATTTGCTGAATATCCTCAATTCATCTAGAATTTGATTGAAACCAGGAGACAGGGGCTGGAGAGATGGCTCAGAGGTTAAGAGCACTGACTGCTCTTCCAGAGGTCCTGACTTCCATTCCCAGCACCCAGATGGTGGCTCACAACCATCTGTAATGAGATCTGGTGCCCTCTTCTGTGTACATAATAAATAAATAAATCTTTAAAAAAAAAAAGAACCCAGAAGACATGCAGAATGTTTTCAGTGAGTGATTTTGTAACATAGAAAGAAGCCTCTATAAGATTGTAGCTAATCCATAATTATGGGGTTTTGGTGTTGGTGCCTGGCAAATTCTTCACCGGGGGCACAAAGAGCAAAAGAACGCAGTGGACGTCAGACGGGACATCAGCACTGCCTGGCCTGTGGAAAAGGCAGTCGTGGTGGCAGAGTGAGGACTCCTGTAAGGAAGGGCACTGTGAGTCTGCCAAGTCTGGCCCTGACGTTCCAGCCCCGCTGTCTTTTGTCTTTTGTTTCATCTCAGTCCTGGTGACAGCCCCAATGTCTGTGTTTCCATATATCATTAAAAAGAAACAAGAACTTTAAATCAAATCTCCATTGCTTAGCCCTTTTCCTAACCCTTAACAACTACTTGTAACCAACCCTCCTAAACAATGAAAATTATCCCAGACCCAAAACCCATTAAAAGACCAAAAACCACCCACCCTACACCACCTCTTGGGGAATGTGGGCATCATGTTCCTAAAATTGCTTCCCGCTGGGTATGGGCGAAGGTACCCTTATTTTGAAAAGAGAAATTTTGGGTTAATTGTCTACTCTGTGCATAATGCCAAAGTTCAAGGCCAGGCAGGACCAGAAAAACGCCAGCTACAGATGGTGCCCAAAGGGTTGGCAAGACTTTCCACCTAAAACCTGAGAAAAAAGATTCTAAAATGGAGCTAAAAACCGTTCCTAGTTGTCTCTCTCAAGTTAGCGGCGGCCTGCGTGTTGAGCTACTCTATGGCGGGTCCCAGGTGTTCGTGCAGGCTTGACCTATGCTATGTTACACAGAGGTGTCTCCAAGCTGTGCACTATGCTGTGTGTTGGATATAGTTTTTGCTAGTTAAAAAAAAAGAGGCTTCTGAGCTACATGCTGCTTTGATAGAAGCATAGACCCATTGTTTCTGAGAGTTGATGGCTCCCAGAGCTGGCAGTAAATGAACCACGTAGGGAAGCTGAGGTGGGCAGAGCCACCAGCCACAGTGGCCCTTTTGGTCTTACAAATGCTGCAGTTTAAAGCAATAGTTACACAATCAGGCAGATTCAGATGAAACAAGACTTTAAATGGTTTGCAATGTGTGTAAAAATGTACATAGGCTTAAAAGAGAGAAAAAGGAATATGTGCAGTTATTTAAAGAAATACATAGTTTAAAAAAATGAAGTCTATAAAGAGACAGCTAAGGTAGTATAAAAAATAAGCCACATAAAGATGGATATTATACAGAGAATCTGGGTTGTGTTGTCTTTGAGATTTTTAACTGCAGAAAAACATTTAATGTTAAAAGCTGTTGAGTTAAGCCAATATATATATTATAAAGATATCTTGACTTCAAAATTTGGATCTAAGGCTATGTTGCTTTGGAAAGGAGGCTCTGCTTTTGTCTCCACAGAAAGCCAGAGGCTATGGATTTGTTCCAGATTAAGATACATCAGGTTTGACCAGCCACGATCCCCTGAAAGGTCTCCGATGACACCGTGGTCCAGATGATCCAATATCCAGAACAGTTTCAGGGCGACTAGTTCAGACAATACAGCCTCACGGACTACTCCATAATCCTAAAATTTTCTTTGTGTCCCCATAAGATACAGCGCCCCCCTCCAGCAGGAAGTAGTAAGAGAAGCTACGCCCAAATTCCCAAATAAACCAAGCTGGCTTTGGAGATGTAATTGACTCACTCCTTCTCTAAACTTAAGCATATTCCTAAAAGAAAAGGTGGAGAGATTCTTGTGTCCCATATCAAAAGTGCCCTTTGATGTGGGACAGAGAAAAACCAATATTTTTGTTTTAAACAGGTTGATTATAAATGTGATTTCTTTATAAAGAAAAGGGGATAGTTTAGATATGACAGGATGAAAGGGTAGATTAATGAACCTACTTTTAAAGAGTAACAACTTGTTTAAAATGTTTTACATTGCTATGGATTTTAGTTTATTGATAGAAGTTTAAACTTAATTTTGTTATACTGTATATATAAATTTCTATTCTCGCTTGAGGTATTATGTTTAACTCATTTAGATTGTAGTGGATAATTAAGAAATACAGATTAATAATTAGTCTCCTATGATAGTCAAACTTACAGTCATGTTGTCTTCTAGATATACATAGATATAATTCAATTAGGTAGGTAATCTTTAAACACTTCAAAGACCTACAGGATATGGCATTTAAAATGTTTTTAAAAATTTAGACTTTGTGGACAATGAGACATGTCTGCTCCTGGCAGCACCGATTTACTTCAGAGAGGAGGATGGGCATCAAAGACACTCTACATGGAGTTTATCTTCTTCTTGGCAAAAATAGCCATTTGGGCAAGAAACTGTTCTTGCCTGGCCTGCTTGAACGACTGGACATGCAGGACCCATAGGAAGGTGACCACTGAACTTTGCTTGGCAAAATGGTCCTTCAGGTTCCTGCTTTGCAGAGGAAACTGCCAGACATTCTACAGGACACAGAGACTCTTGGCCTGTGGACTGAAGACAGATGCCCCAACTTTACAAAGGAACATTAGGTGATTGTCCAGCCTGCCAGCTGTCTGTCTACTCTCACAAGATTCTCAAAAGTTGCTTGTGTCCTTCTCCCATTTCTCAGGTAATATTATATCCTTCTGAAGACTTTGATGTAGTTGAAGACTAGATAGTTATCTTTTATCATAACTAAGGAAATTATAAGTTAGCTATGAAATCTTAGACTCACAAATATAGGATAGAATATTTTCTTTAATTTTGCCAAGTACAAATAGACTAGATATTATAACTGTAATTCTTGCTTGATAACTGTTTTGTTATATGTAATTTTGCTATGTGAAAGTTAAAGCCTTTCTTTTTGAAAAGAATAAAAGGAAAGGGGAAGTGCTGTGGATATTGCTCTGTATAAATAAAATGCTGATTGGCCAGTAGCCAGGTAGGAAGTATAGGTGGGGCAAGCAGAGAAGAGAATTCTGGGAACAGGATGGCTGGGTCAGAGAGACGATGCTGGCCGCCACCATGAGTACCAACATGTAAGATACTGGTAAGCCATGAGCCATGTGGCAAGGTCTAGATTTATATCTTAAATTAACCCATTTCTATAAGAACTAGATAACAAGAAGCCTGCTGTGGCCATACAGTTTGTAAGAAGTATAAGTCTCTGTGTGTTTACTTGGTTGGGTCTAAGCGGCTGCGGGACTGGTGGGTGAGAGAGATTTGTCCTGCGTGGGCCAGGCAACACTGGAGAAAACTCCAGCTACAATACCCATTTTTTTTGTTAGAGTGGAAAAAAATTTTTTCTCTTTTAAGCAGTTTTTCCTTTTAAAACGTCTGATATCTTAATTGACTTAACAAGTCTGTGTAGAAGAGTAGAAATCCGAGGGAATTTGAAAACAGCTACCTAGTGCCTGAGATTGGAATCTAAAGAGAAAAAGAGGAGAGACGGACGGAGGGGGACGGACGGACGGACGGAGGGGGACGGACGGACGGACGGAGGGGGACGGACGGACGGAGGGAGGGGGACGGACGGACGGAGGGAGGGGGACGGACGGACGGACGGAGGGGGACGGACGGACGGAGGGAGGGGGACGGACGGACGGAGGGAGGGGGACGGACGGACGGAGGGAGGGGGACGGACGGACGGAGGGAGGGGGACGGACGGACGGAGGGAGGGGGACGGACGGACACGGAGGGAGGGGGACGGAGGGAGGGGGACGGAGGGAGGGGGACGGAGGGAGGGGGACGGAGGGAGGGGGACGGAGGGACGGACACGGAGGGAGGGGGACGGACGGACGGACACGGAGGGAGGGGGACGGACGGACGGACACGGAGGGAGGGGGACGGACGGACGGACACGGAGGGAGGGGGACGGACGGACGGACACGGAGGGAGGGGGACGGACGGACGGACACGGAGGGAGGGGGACGGACGGACGGACACGGAGGGAGGGGGGGGGGGGCGGACGGGGGGAGAGGGGGGGGACGGACGGGGGGAGAGGGGGGGGACGGACGGGGGGAGAGGGGGGGGACGGACGGGGGGGAGAGAGGGGGGGACGGACGGGGGGGAGAGGGGGGGGGACGGACGGGGGGGAGAGGGGGGGGGACGGACGGGGGGGAGAGAGGGGGGGGACGGACGGGGGGGAGAGAGGGGGGAGAGGGAGGGGGGGGACAGACGGGGGGGACGGACGGGGGGGAGAGAGAGGGGGGGAGAGGGAGGGGGGGGACGGACGGGGGGGAGAGAGGGGGGGAGAGGGGGGGGGACGGACGGAGGGAGAGGGAGGGGGGGAGGGAGAGGGGGGGGCGGACGGAGGGAGGGAGAGGGAGGGAGGGAGAGAGGGGGGGACGGACGGAGGGACGGAGGGAGGGAGAGAGAGAGAGAGGGGGGGACGGAAGGACGGAGGGAGAGAGAGAGAGGGGGAGAGAGAGGGGGGGACGGACGGACGGACGGAGGGAGGGAGGGAGAGAGGGGGGGAGAGAGAGGGGGGGACGGACGGACGGAGGGAGGGAGGGAGAGAGGGGGGGAGAGAGAGGGGGGGACGGACGGACGGACGGAGGGAGGGAGGGAGAGAGGGGGGGAGAGAGAGGGGGGGACGGACGGACGGACGGAGGGAGGGAGGGAGAGAGAGGGGGGGAGAGAGAGGGGGGGAGAGAGGGGGGAAGGGAGGGGGGGAGAGAGGGGGGGAGAGAGGGGGGAGAGAGGGGGGAGAGAGGGGGGGAGAGAGGGGGGAGAGAGGGGGGGAGAGAGGGGGGGAGAGAGGGGGGGAGAGAGGGGGGACGGACGGACGGACGGAGGGAGAGAGAGAGAGGGGGAGAGGGGGAGAGAGGGGGGACGGACGGACGGACGGACGGACGGAGGGAGGGAGAGAGAGAGAGGGGGAGAGGGGGAGAGAGGGGGGACGGACGGACGGACGGACGGACGGAGGGAGAGAGAGAGAGGGGGAGAGAGGGGGAGAGAGGGGGGGGACGGACGGACGGACGGACGGAGGGAGAGAGAGAGAGGGGGAGAGAGGGGGAGAGAGGGGGGGGACGGACGGACGGACGGACGGAGGGAGAGAGAGAGAGGGGGAGAGGGGGGGGGGACGGACGGACGGACGGACGGACGGAGGGAGAGAGAGAGAGGGGGAGAGAGGGGGAGAGAGGGGGGGGGACGGACGGACGGACGGACGGACGGAGGGAGAGAGAGAGAGGGGGAGAGGGGGGGGGGACGGACGGACGGACGGACGGACGGACGGAGGGAGAGAGAGAGAGGGGGAGAGAGGGGGAGAGAGGGGGGGGGACGGACGGACGGACGGACGGACGGAGGGAGAGAGAGAGAGGGGGAGAGGGGGGGGGACGGACGGACGGACGGACGGACGGACGGAGGGAGAGAGAGAGAGGGGAAGAGAAGGGGGGGGACGGACGGACGGACGGACGGAGGGAGAGAGAGAGAGGGGGAGAGAGGGGGGGGACGGACGGACGGACGGACGGACGTTGGGAGAGAGAGAGAGGGGGAGAGAGGGGGGGGGACGGACGGACGGACGGACGGACGGAGAGAGAGAGAGGGGGAGAGGGGGGGGGGGGACGGACGGACGGACGGACGGAGGGAGAGAGAGAGAGGGGGAGAGAGGGGGGGGACGGACGGACGGACGGACGGAGGGAGAGAGAGAGAGGGGGAGAGAGGGGGGGGGACGGACGGACGGACGGACGGAGGGAGAGAGAGAGAGGGGGAGAGAGGGGGGGGGACGGACGGACGGACGGACGGAGGGAGAGAGAGAGGGGGGGAGAGGGGGGGGGACGGACGGACGGACGGACGGAGGGAGAGAGAGAGAGGGGGAGAGGGGGGGGGGACGGACGGACGGACGGACGGACGGACGGAGGGAGAGAGAGAGAGGGGGAGAGAGGGGGGGGGACGGACGGACGGACGGAGGGAGAGAGAGAGAGGGGGAGAGAGGGGGGGGACGGACGGACGGACGGACGGACGGAGGGAGAGAGAGAGAGGGGGAGAGAGGGGTGGGACGGACGGACGGACGGACGGAGGGAGAGAGAGAGAGGGGGAGAGAGGGGGGGGACGGACGGACGGACGGACGGACGGAGGGAGAGAGAGAGAGGGGGAGAGAGGGGGGGGACGGACGGACGGACGGACGGACGGACGGAGGGAGAGAGAGAGAGGGGGAGAGAGGGGGACGGACGGACGGATGGACGGACGGACGGACGGAGGGAGAGAGAGAGAGGGGGAGAGAGGGGGGGGACGGACGGACGGACGGACGGACGGAGGGGGAGAGAGAGAGGGGGAGAGAGGGGGGGGGACGGACGGACGGACGGAGGGGGACGGACGGACGGACGGAGGGGGAGAGAGAGGGGGGGACGGACGGACGGACGGAGGGAGGGAGAGAGAGGGGGAGAGAGAGGGGGGGACGGACGGACAGACGGAGGGAGGGAGGGAGAGAGAGGGGGAGAGAGAGGGGGAGAGAGAGGGGGAGAGAGAGGGGGAGAGAGAGGGGGGGACGGACAGACGGAGGGAGAGAGAGGGAGAGAGAGGGGGGGGACGGACGGATGGACGGAGGGAGGGAGAGAGAGGGAGAGAGAGGGGGGGGACGGACGGACGGACAGAGGGAGAGAGAGGGAGAGAGAGAGGGGGGGCGGACGGACGGACGGAGAGAGAGAGAGAGAGAGGGAGAGGGAGAGGGATAGGGGGAGAGAGGGGGCGGACAGACAGACGGAGGGACAGAGAGAGAGGGAGAGAGAGAGAGGGGGGGGAGAGAGAGAGGGGGAGAGAGGGGGGGGACGGACGGACAGACGGAGAGAGAGGGAGAGGGGGGGGGGGGGACGGACGGACAGACGGAGAGAGAGGGAGAGAGAGGGAGAGAGACGGACAGGAAAGCAAGAAAGCAAAGCCACATGTTCTGGCTAAAAGCTGAAATCCAGCCACGAGCTCCAGCTTGAGCTGACTCAGGCCTGAGTTGTTTGTAGCACCGGGTTTTCTTAAGCTTGAGGGGCTTGAGTTGGCAATCTGGCTGCAAGTACCTACAGCTGCAAGTAACCGCTTGTGGCTATGGTCAAATACAGCAAGACTGGTGGCACTGGTTGGGCCTGGGGTCTAGGCTGAGCTGGTCCGAGTCGCTGAGCCTGGTGGAGCCAGGGAGCTGGGCCGAGGAGGGGAGCCGGGGCAAGCCGAAAGGTTTTTACTGAATTCTTACCATGTGGGCACCAAATGTAGAGGTAAATCTAAACAGTCTTATTAAATAAGAAACACAGAGCCAAATAAAGAGTTAAAAGCCCAAGAGGTCAGAGCACTAGCGAATAGCCTTTAGCTTACCAGCCACTGCCGAACTTCCCCTGGAAAAAGAGAATACTTCCTGTGTCTGTATTTTTTATTGACTTTCTGTTCTGCCTTCTCATTGGTTCTAAACCCAACCACATGACTTCATCACTGCCTTTCTATACAGACCTCCAGGTCTCTATGGTTGGTGCTTGGATTAAAGGCATGTGTCACCAAGCTGGCTATGTCCTTCAACACACAAACTGTGCATGCCATGTGATCAGATTAAGGGCATGTGCTACCACTGTCAGACTTCTGCTAAATGGCTTGCTATTAGCTCTGACCCCCAGGCAACTTTATTGACATGCAAATAAAATCACATTTCGGCACAAATAAAATATCACCATGCCACTTGCTCTGCCAGTTGCTGAGATTGCATCTAGGAGAGGAGTCGCACACTCACATCATGTGATACAGTGGAGGGAAAACCACCCGTTCACAGAGCACCATGGGGGGAGTGTGTTGAGACAGTTACTATGGATTTTAAGGCCCAGCCCAAAGGAAAGTCAACTGGAAGACCTGCATGTAGACTCCTGAAGGGAGGGAGGCATCTGTTTGTCCTTTTTGCTGTTGTTGTTGCTGTTAGTTTCTTCTCCTTTGGGAGAGAGGGTCGCAGGGATCCTAGGCTGTCCCAGTCTGCACCAGTATCATAGGATGCCTGGAACTGCTGGTGTGCCCTGTGTAGTCTGGAATCGCTGCACACTTCTGGCCCCACATGTTGGGTAAGGCCCCAGGTGAAGGAGTTAGGGTGCCAGCCCCATAGCAGGACTGCCTTCCTTGGCAGCCCTTGTCCCACAAGAGACCTGTCTCTTATGCCCAATCCCAGAGCTTCCTAGCAACCTTGATGGTCTTTGGATGACTGAACAAAGCAATGCCTAGGGTGAATCAGGCAAGGTTCTCTAGAGAAATAAGAACATCCCCCTACCTTGAAAGTCACCTTCTAGGTCCCCAAGAATTCACCTGTAGGGAACTGTTGGCAGATGGTAGCCAAGGCAGGTGTGTGAATTAGCAGAGGGAGAGCTCAACCATCAACAGCAGGTGAACAAGAGAGAGAGAGAGCGATGGGACCTGCAGGAGTCCTCCAACTCTCAAAGCTTACCTTTACTCACATGCTAACTCCAACGAGACCAGAGCCCCTAACCCTAACAAAGAGGGCCACCAGCTGTGGAACAAACGATGAGGAATGAGACAGTCTCAAACCACCAGTTTGTGTTCCTCCTATCCTAAAAATATTTCCTGATATAGGAAAGAGTCTGAGTTTTTTCTCCATTGCATTCATAAGCCACTGCATTTGTGTGTCTGATACCACCCAGCATCATCCCGGTTCCATCCAGTTCACATTGCAATGGGGAGAAACTGAGGCTGTGAGACATTGAACAAGAATGACCAAGGATGAAAATGGCAGGAGCACAGGTCTGTGGAAGTAGAGGTTGCCCTGGTGAGAGAGGAGAGACAACATGCCAGGAGTCAGATGGAGAGAGATGGGAGAGGGCAAGTCCCAGGGCACCAGGGAATGAACCTCTGACAACAATTCCATAACTCTTCTTTACTTATGAACCCCAGTCAAGAGACAAAAACAAGGCAAGAGAACATTATTTCAGGGACATTTATGGACTTTATTGATTTTTACATTTTCCTCTCTTAGGAGGTAGAGAAAGAAGCCTAACCCACGATGCTGCATGGTCCTGAGGTTTTCAGAGAAGAAACAATAAACTCCACTAGTCTTCATTGAGAATCTGGGTGTTAATTAGAGGTTGACCATGGATGCTGATGCTGGAGGCCCCAGAGTCCTGGATCACAGGCAGGAAGTAGGTGTGGAACTGAGGAAGGACAGCAGTGCTTCTGGTTCTCCCGCAGGAGAAACGGGGAATCTTCCAGGGACATCATAGGCAATGGGTTCCCTTGAATCTGTGCAGAATGACCAGGGACGCTGTGATCCCAGGGCCAGTCCATGGAAGGTTGAAGGTTCTCGGGAGGCAGGTGGTTACCAAACCCTTCACAGTACAGAGGACATGGGAGGGAGAAGAATTGGAGAGAGTTCACAACCTTGGCACCCTCACTCTCCCAGAATCGTGCTGAGCCAAGGTGTGTCTGTCCTGTGTGTCTGGGTCCACCAGAACACGTCCAATGTCCACTCCCCTCGGGTGACAGAGGAAGGTAGAGAGAGAGGACAGGAGTTTGTGTTCACCATGTACAATAGTGGCCTCTGGGAATGGGGGTTCCCTCTAGACTCTGCTCTGCACTATGCTCATGAAAGACAGCCGAGTCCATTCTGTCCTCTAGAGGAATTGGCGGAGGAATGCAGAAGAGACTAACATGGGGAGTGGCCCAGGATGCTGTACAGGTCTTCTGAGAAAGGCGAAAACAAGGGTGTGGTGTCTCTTCTCCCATTGCACAGTCTCCTGTGCAGATTCTGCAGGGTCAGCAGCAGGTCCAAACAGCTTTCCCAGCTCTTCTTCAGGCCCCGATGCCCATTGACTCGCTGGTAAAGAGCCCAGCTCTTCTGGTAGATCTTGCTGCCTGGGTGCCCAATGATCCCTTCAACTACTTTCCATTCTTGGAGGAAGATCCTAATTTCAGTCTCAGACCATGGGTGTACACAGGAAGGACCTGCAAGGGAAGGAGGGAGGTGATGAGTGACTTTAATACCATGCACGGTCACATCTAAACATTTCTAAAGACTCTTCCTACACGATGAGAGAAGCCAAGAGTGGACTCTTTCAGTTCTCAAGAGATTAGGAACCCTTGCTCCCAAGTCCAGGCTTACCACCTGCCCTGCTTTTCACACCAAGGAGCACACTTGCTTGCAAGTGTAGCTGCCTTCAGTTGTAGAAAATACATTGCAGAACAGAAATGGCTCTCAGGGGACAAGTGTTTCCTGGGGACATTGTCCCTACATATATTCAACCGACAGCTATCCACACATGAGGTCCTGCCTGAGCTCGCATGTCTCAGATGAAAGAAATACTATGGTGGAAGATTTTGGGCTTAACTCAGGGTTGCCTCTGAATACCTGAGGGTCTTTGTCCTCCCTGCTTCCGACGCCATCTCACTCGGGATTCTATCGTGTTCTTCAAACTTTTAACGTGCTCTACTTCTCTCTGTTCAGAAGTGAATGAGGAAAGTGTTAACCACTATTTTCAGGGATCAAGAATCTCTGCCTCTTGTCCAGGGGTGGATTCAGGATCCAGCCTCTTGAGGCTTGAGCAAACACTGGACCCTTCTTTCCACATCTCCAGGTGCTGATTCCTTGTCACCTAAGGAGAAACCTAGGCTGTCAAGAGTAACCAGGCAAAGCCTCTAATGAATATTGTAGATCTCCATTGCTGAAAGGATCACTCAAAGACAGAAGCAGCTCTCCTTTAGGGGGACCTCGCCCACTCTGTCCAGCTCACTCTCTTGCCAAACTCCTTTCTGTTATCCAAGGGATAGAAAATTTCTGTCAAACTCTCCTCATGAGTCCCCGCTCTGCTTCAAGCACGTTAAGGTTTCAGAAGAACTCTGTGATCAAGTAACTGTTGTTCTAGTATAAGATAACAAGGGTGCTTGGCACGGCGCTAGTATCCCAGCCCTTCCATGAGGTGAAGGCCAGTTTAGAAGTTCAGGGTCATCTTGGCTGTACAGTGGCCTGTGGAGTAGCTCTAAACCACCCAGAAGCTGCCTTAAAGGTGAAAACCTAGTAGACCCCAAGGACAGGGAGGGTGCTTACTTCTGTAACTCTATAAATTGGGGCCTTGGGTTCAGGTTCAAGGTAGTTCACTATGTATTGCCAAGTTTCCTTGGCTGTACAATGGACACAGTGCCAATACGTTCCAGGAGACTTGCAGTGACAACCCAGTGAGTTCATATACACATGGGAAGGG
Source organism: Peromyscus californicus insignis (assembly GCF_007827085.1). NCBI lineage: Eukaryota > Metazoa > Chordata > Mammalia > Rodentia > Cricetidae > Peromyscus > Peromyscus californicus. The sequence continues at coordinate 72,086,492 of NW_026294551.1, forward strand.
GACACCGTTTGGGGACTACAAAATTTCTGAGAGGGATAGAAAGACAAATACACAAGCCATCCCCTCATCTCCCAGACCACCTGCATTGTGCCTTCAGTGCTCTGTGGTTCTTCATAGAGTCTTGGAACCTGGATTCTCTGCATCCGGGTGGGTGCTACAGAGTCTGGAGTGTGGAGGTGAAGCTAGATGGTTGGATAAAGAAAATGTGATATGTTCACACAATGGAGTATTACTCAGCTGTTAAAAAATAGCATCATGAAATTTGTGAGCAAATGGATAGGATAGACCTAGAAAAATCATCCTGAGTGAGGTAACCCAGACCCAGAAAGACAAACATGGTATATATTAACTTAAAAGTGAATATTAGCCATTAAGTAAATGATAAGCAATCAACAGTCCATAGACTCAGAGAGGTTAGGTAAAGAGGAGGGCTCCAAATGGGATGCTTAGATCTCCAGGGAAGGAGAAATAGAATAGATCTTGTGGGTGGACAGTTGGAGTTGGAAGTGGGAGAGATGGGGGTGGGTGGGTGGATGGAGGGACGGAGGGAGAAAGAGACAAATAGAGTTTGTGGAACTTGGTGGGCAGTGGGGAACCCAAGTCCAGTGGAAACTTCCTGGAATCTGTAAGGGTGTACCTAGTGAGGACTTCTCCCAGTGGGAGACACTGAGTCTGAACTGGCCATCTACCGTAGCCAAGCAAGACTCCCAGAGGTTTTTCTCTTTCTCAGAGCTGCAACAAAAATATTCCTGATGACGATTCCGTGGAGCCCTGTCCTGTAGTCAGCTTATCCAGAAACCATGAACTTGGGAATCAAAAGTTCTCTGACCACAGAAGAGAGAATGGAGATGGGATTGAGCAGGTACCACAACAGTTAAAAGTGCCATTCTAGAAAAGAAGCCTCCACACTACAAGACTGAGAGAGAGGGATAAAGCCAGGGTCCTAATAGCCTATCTAGGGGACCTTTCATCCTGATCCAGATAGCCAACCCCTCTACACTTACAGTTCTCTGGAACTCTCCATACAGAGGGTAAAGGTCAAGCTGGGCATGGGTGTGACCATCACAGAGAGGACCTGAGAAAACAGAGAACTTATAAGCATATCCTCCAGACTCCTCTTACTTTTACGCCCATGAAATTGTCTGCTCATTTATATGCAGGTTGTGTGGTTGTTTGGTTGATGGGTTGTTGTTTTAGCAGGTTGTTTTGTTGTTGTTGTGTATATGTGTGTGTTTATTTCTTATTATTGATTGATTGATTGATTGATTGATTCATTCATTCATTCATTCATACATTCACTTCAAAACAGAGTTTGTCTATGTAGCCATGGCTGTCCTAAAACTGGCTTTGTAGACCAGATTGGCCAAGAAGTCACAGAGATCTATTTTTCTGTGTTCCAGAGTGCTGGGATTTAGTGCATGGACCACCACTGCCCAGCTAATTTCTGTTGTGAACAAGTCCCAAACCAAGCCCCCACGTCTCACACACTTAGTCCAGCCTGAAGAATGGCAAGTGCTTCCTGCCCAGGCAGGAGCAACTGTGGCCAGTGGATAGTCTTGAGACAAGCATTCTCAACCCTAGAGTTTCTGCCTGGGGAGGAAGAGATGGGACAGAATAATTTCCCCACCCAGCATTAAGCATTGGGAGCTGGTACCTGGGGGACCGCCTGCTTCTTGGTTTCCATTCTCTTCTGTCAGTGCCTGTGCAGCTGCTGAAATTCTGGTCTCTTCCGCGAAAACACAGTATGGCAGCCTGTGTGAGAGACGCTGAGAGAAACCACCAGTTAGAACCAGCCTGAGTTAATCAAAAAGACCACGTAAAAAGTTCATAAATAAATAAATAAAAGAAAGAATGAAAAAGGCCAAAACATGAATGGCTGAACATCTGGATTTCCTTTTGTAATCTTTAGCTCTGGGAAAGGGCAAATTCGGAAGAGAACTCTTTGGGGCTGAGCCTCTGCTCGATTCTGAATTATAGGCCAACCCTGGGCTATCTAATGTCACCATGTTGCAAAACCTGAAAATCCAGTAGAAGACTATGTTCCCAGCCCTCGGGAGACAGAGGAAGGGGGACCAGCCGAAGTTCAAGACTACTTTGAGATGGACAGTTGAGCTCCAGGATAGTCTGGCCTCAGAGAGACTGTGGGTCATTAAAAGTAAAAGAAGGGTTGTGGGGGCCAAGACATAAGAGAGAATGAAGGAAGGGAAATCATCCAAGATGTGGGCAGGATGATGGATGCCCTGAATCCCAGCTCTTCTGATGACAGGATGGAGCACAGGGTCTTCACCGTCATCTTTGGATTGATGGTAAGTCTGAGGCCAGCCTAGGCTGCATTACACTCTCTTCAAGTACAGGAATAAATAAAAGTAAGATATGTTCTCCAGGTCGAATGCCCTTAATAGTAGAGGGAGGAGGAGCTCAGTCAAGGGTAGCCGGTGCTGCACACGGAGAATTTGTGTCCAAAGGAAGACAATTCCAAAAGAAGAGACACTGAAAGATCCTCATAATACCTATAACCACAATGCAGGACAGTCAGGCAGAGTAGGTTTGAGGCCATCTGGCCTACAATTGGAGTTCAAACCAACAATGCAATATACCTGAGACCCTCCTTTTAAAAAGACAAAACTGCCTGTTGAGGCTGAGACCTGGACTTCCAGCTCTCAGATGTTAGAGTTGAGGGGATCATTGGGTGTTGGAGACCAGACAGGACTGCCCATCAAGCTCAAGCCTGGCCTGATATTAGGAGCAAAGCCCAGTCTTGCTGTGACCAATGAACAGAAGCAGCAGCAAGGAAATCAACAGGAACAAAGATGGCAGCCCCGGCTGTCCTGCACTCAGTGGTCGAGGGCTGGTTTCTATGGATGCTACAGTTCGGGCCTGTAACCAGTCTTCTAATCATAGCCTACTTTCTTTCCTGTAAACTGAACACACAGAACCATCACCTCCAACCATGTGGCATGGAAATTGAAGTGTGGCCATATCACTAGAGGCGGGAGAATTGCATGAAAGATGGACGTTACTGTTTATGAAAGTTCTTCCGAGCTAGGCAGAGTGTCTCAGGCTGTGACCTTTGTTGTATGAATTTTGTTTTTGTGCTGACAAATAAAGCTTGCCTAGAGGTCAGAGAGCAAAGCTAGCCACTACTTAACCATAGAGACCAGGCTGTGGTGGCACACATGTTTAATCCCAGCACTTGAGAGGCTGAAGTAGGAAGAACATGAGTTCAAGTCTGTCCTGGGCTTCACAAATTGAATCAGTCTACAAGAGAAACAGAGCCTGATGATGGTGGCTCAAGACTTTGAGCCCAGCACATGGAAATCTCACACCTTGACTCCAAGGACTAGGGAGCTGGAGACAGGAATGTAAGGTGAGTGGAGACAGGGTCTTGTGGGGGGGCCTTCAGTTTGCAGATTTCTAGAGACAGGATATCCCCCGTTTGGTCTGAGATTGCACAGAGGTAAGTTTTCTCTAGTGGCTGGCTGCTCTGCTTCTCTGATCTTTCAGGCAGGCTTTATTTGTCAGAGCACAAACAAAAGATCATACAACAGACCTCAGCACTCTGGTTAGCATAATTGTGAGAACCAAGTGCAAGGTGGAGGCTTCCCTGGCCCACAAAAGAAATGCCAGGCCACCCAGGGCTACCTGTAAGACCCTGTTTCAAAAACCAATGCAGCCATCCTCACAAAAAGACCCCAGAGTGGGCTTTTCCCTCTCACCTGCATGTTTCCTCCTGGGCTCCCTCCCCTTCCACAGAGTCAGGAACCAGAGCTCTGTGTCCTGATGGGTGTAGCAGAGCCTGGAGTGTGGAGAGGAGAGCTGCCTTCACTCCTCTGGCTTCTGGAAGTCTGAGACCATGTGGAGATCCATCTCCTTATATAGTTCTTGGGTGTGAGTGAATCAGACCCACCCCACATAGGTGTGTGCTGTGGATCAAAACAGGATTAACAATAGGGAGGTCTGGGGATTTTCCAAAATTGCTGTAGAGTCTGGGCTACTGAGAGAAAGCCTATAATAATTTTAAAATAACAAACACCCAAAGACTTTAAAAAAACTAGAAAATAATTCAGTGACTTTATCAGGTTTGCTGAGCCCCTTCAAATAGGCTACCATTTCCTAGAGCAAGTGAGAGGGAAAATGTTTAAACTGTCATGTTAATCTAATAATCACTCTAGCAAATTTTTGGGATGATAATTTTTCTGTGTCCCCCAATAAAATTGACCTGAGAATCAGAGGATAAAGGTCAGCCGCTATTAGTAAAAGCAGAAGTCATGCAATGTTAGCACACACCCTTAATCCCTCTGGATCTCTGTGTGTTCAAGGCCACACTAGAGAACAGACCCAAGCTTGGTGACACAGGCCTTTAATCCCAGTACCAACCATAGAGACCTGGAGGTCTATACAGACAGGCAGTGGCAAGGAAGTGAGGTAGCTGGGCTAAGATCCTGAATGTGAGGGCAGAACAGCAAAGCAATAAAGGCACCGGTAAGACAGGAAGTAACTAGTGCTTTGGAAGCTGCAGAGTGGTGGGGTAAGGTTACCTGCTGGTTGTTCCGATTCCTCTAATCTCTGTCAAATTTTCATCCCTATTTCTGGCTCTGTGTCTCTTCTTTAATAAGACCGCTTAAAAATTCATCTTCGGCCGGGCGGTGGTGGCACACGCCTTTAATCCCAGCACTTGGGAGGCAGAGCCAGGCAGATCTCTGTGAGTTCGAGGCCAGCCTGGTCTCCAAAGCGAGTTCCAGGAGAGGCGCAAAGCTACACAGAGAAACCCAGTCTCGAAAAACCAAAAAAAAAAAAAAAAAAAAAAAAAAAATTCATCTTCAAGCCAGGCGGTGGTGGGGCACGCCTTTAATCCCAGCACTCGGGAGGCAGAGCCGGGCGGATCTCTGTGAGTTCGAGGCCAGCCTGGGCTACCAAGTGAGTCCCAGGAAAGGCGCAAAGCTACACAGAGAAACCCTGTCTCGAAAAACCAAAAAAAAAAAAAAAAAAAAATTCATCTTCAAATCGTTATTAATGCACAGTAATTGGAGGCATGGACTCTGCTCAATTTTTTGACTACAGTGGAAAAGAAAAGAAAAGAGGTAGGACAGCCTGTTGGATAGGAACGGTGGTGGCCTGAAGTGGTGTAGTAGGGCTGTAGAATGGACATGTGTTTGCAAATACCTGGGCCTACCTCTTGTATTTGAAGATAAAGATGAAGGGAGGGAAGAACTTGAGCAAAAAGAGGTTGACTACAGCAGACTTGGGATGGAGGAAGCTCAAAAGAATGAAGAGGAAGAAGGTGATAATGGCCAGAGTAGCTAGGAGTCCTGCACAGGAATGGAGGAGGTGTAGTAAATCTCCAGGTCTCTGGAATAAACATTTCCGGCACAAGAACCCTGTGCTGAAGTAGCATGATTTTTCAGAGTGGGTCCGGTTGCCTTAAGGGAAAGGATTTTGGACTTGTTCAGAGTGGGCTATGACACACAGCAAGAGAAGCCGGTTAGCTCGATTCTGGGAGAGTGGGGTGTCATGCTTATGATCTCCCTGTTTTTATGGCTGGCAGGTCCTCCCTATGATGCGGCTGATGACTTCTGATTCCCATGAACACCCAACCTCCAATTGTTATATGGTCTCCCTGTACCAGCCTTGGTATTATGGCATCCCTGTTCCTTCTGCAGAGCTACAAGGAAACCCACCATCTATGATGTCCAGAATGGATTCCCTGGTTCCCAGATGAGAACCCTGGAAGCCCAGCCATCCTTGGACAATCCACACCTTCTTCCTGTCTTTGTCCCAGGAGATGCCAGCATCTGGCAGCTGTGGTGAATCCACACCAGGTAAACAAGAGAAAGAGGGAGCAATGGGACATGGCACGAGTCCTCCAACACTCAAAGCTTTTCTTTATACACATACTTACTTAGCAATACAGGAGCCCCTCACCCTAACAAAGAGGGCCACCAGCTGTGGAACAAACGATGAAGAATGAGAGATCATGAGACAAGGTCTCAAACCACCAGTTTGTGTTCCTTTTCTTTGGTAAAAGTATTTCCTGATATAGGAAAGAGTCTCTGAGTTATTTTTCCATTTGAAAGCATAAGCCACTCTCTTTGTGTCCCATACCACACAGCATCATCCCGGGTCCATCCAGTTTGCATTGCATGGTGGAGAAACTGAGGCTGTGAGACATTGAACAAGAATGACCAAGGATGAAAATGGCAGGAGCACAGGTCTATGGAAGTAGAGGTTGCCCTGGTGAGAGAGGAGACCCCATGCCAGGAGTCAGATGGAGAGAGATGGGAGAGGGCAAGTCCCCAGGCACCAGAGAATGAATCTCTGACAACAATTCCGTACCCCTCTTTACCTAGGACCCCACTCAGGAGACAAAGACAAGGCAGGAGAGCGTTACTTCAGGAACATTTATTGAATTTATTGATTTTTACATTTTCCTCTCTTTGGAGGTAGAAAAAGAAGCCTAAACCCAATGTGCTGCATGGTCCTGAGGTTTTCAGAGAAGAAACAAGGAAACTCCACTAGTCTTCATTGAGATTCTGGGTGTTAATCAGAGGTTGACCATGGATGCTGATGCTGGAGGCCCCAGAATTCTGGATCACAGGCAGGAAGTAGGTGTGGAACTGAGGATGGACAGCAGTGCTTCTGGGTCTCCCATCTGAGAAACGGGGAATCTCCCTTGGACATCACATGCAATGGGTTCTCTTGAAGCTGTGCAGAAGAACCAGGGATGCCATGAGCTCCAGGCCCGTCCCCAGAAGGTTGAGAGTTCATGGGAGGCCAAACACGTTAGGGTTGAGAGGACCTGAGAGGGAGACGAAACTTAGAGTTCGTAATCATGGCCCTCTCACTCTCCCAGAACATGATGCCGAGATGAAGCTACATACACAAGCCAAGAAGAATGGACAGCTGAATTTAAAAAAAATCAACAGTTTCCAGAATTTAAAATCCTGAATCATGACAGGATACTAGTGGAATTCAGGTGTTTCTGGTACATGGACTACTCTCACCAAATGTGAGGTAGAACTGTTGGCCTTGTGTACATCCAACTTCAGAAATGAGTCTGTCAGATACGCTAAGCCGATAGGCTGAAGATGATGTCCCAACGTTGTGGAGAAACCTTGGGTGACTCTCCAGGCAGCTGGCTGCTTCTGTCAACTCACATGGTTTTGGAAGTCGCTTGTTTGCACTTCCTGTTTTATTAGGTAAAAGTATTTCCTTCTTGGGTCTCTGAGGGAGTTGAAAATTAGATAGTTATAGTTATAGTTGAAGATTAAATAGTTATAGTTATACCTGAAGATTAGATAGTTATAGTTAAAGATCAGATAGTTATAGTTGTAGTTTTCCTTATTAAGAATATTAGAAGCCGGGCGGTGGTGGCTCACGCCTTTAATCCCAGCACTCGGGAGGCAGAGCCAGGCGGATCTCTGTGAGTTCGAGGCCAGCCTGGGCTACCAAGTGAGTCCCAGGAAAGGCGCAAAGCTACACAGAGAAACCCTGTCTCGAAAAACCAAAAAAAACAAACAAACAAAAAAAAAAAGAATATTAGAAAAAAAATCACTAATGAGGTATAAGTGTATAAATTTGAAAGTCATTATAAAATAGTTCTGTTAGTAATATAAGTTAGGATAGAAAGTGAATCAGATACATTTTGGACTTAGGAAAATAGGATAGATACTGGAATTATTTTCTCCGAGTTTGTCAAATGCGAATGGACTAGACACACTTAGGTATTTATTGCTTGTATATGTTGTATATAGTTATTGTACTTTTTGTATATAGTTTTCTTATATTTGTTATAACTTTTTTCCCTTTTTCTTTTTATAAGAATAGAAGAAGGAAATATAATTATATTTTATTTGTGCTGAAATGTGATTTTACTTGTATGTTAACAAATAAAGTTGCCTGGGTGTCAGAGCTAATAGCAAGCCATTTAGCAGAAGACTGGCAGTGGTAGCACACGCCCTTAATCTGAGCACATGGCAGGCAGAGTCTGTGTGTTGAAGGATATAGCCAGCTTGGTGACACATGCCTTTAATCCAAGTACCGACCATAGAGACCTGGAGGTCTGTATAGACAGGAAGAGACAAAGGAGTCATGTGGTTGGGTTTAGTACCAATGAGAAGGCAGAACAGAAAGTCAATAAAAAATACAGACACACAGGAAGTAGGTCTCTTTTCTCAGGGGAAGTTCGGCAGTGGCTGGTAAGCTAAAGGCTATTCGCTAGTGCTCTGACCTCTTGGGCTTTTAACTCTTTATTTGGCTCTGTGTTTCTTATTTATAAGACTGTTTAGAATTACATCTATAAAGGGGTATGAGGGGACAGAAATGGATAGTTGTCTTTGCCTACAGAATGGGTTGTGGGAACGATGGGGTCATGTGAGATCCGGTCTCTGTAAACTCAAGCCAAGAAAAGCAAACAACAAGCAGAATGAAGTTTTTTTTTTTTTTTTTTTTTTTTTTTTTTTTTTTTTTTTAATTTACATCTTTCCCCAACACTTGAAAATTCATGACCTGGGTCACTATACAAGGCAGTCGGCCATGCTCTCCCTTCGTTTCATCCACAATAAAGTGAACACGGTAGCAAGACCTCCCATCACAGCAGCTGGAAGATGCGATGGATGGGGTGCTCATGACGAGTGGGGAAGAGTTCAAAACACAGACATTGCAACATGGTTTTTTTTTTTTTTTTTTTTTTTTTTTTGAGACAGGTTTTTTCTGTGTTGTTTTGGTGCCTGTCCTGGAACTCACTCTGTAGACCAGACAGACCTCAAACTCACAGAGATCCACCTGGCTCTGCCTCCCTAGTGCTGGGATTAAAGGCGTGTGCCAATTTGCAACTTTTATTCTTCTTCTTCTTTTTTTTTTCTCTGCATGCTTAATGTTTTGATTAATATGTGTATTCCGGCTTTCTTTTCTGGTCCAGTACATGTTGTGTTCAGTAAGCTTCTTTTTTCTTTATTCTCATCTCCTTTTTTAGGTTAGGTAATTTATCTTTTGTGATTTTGTTCAAACTATTTTCTGGGACTTTGAGCCAGGAATCTCCTCCTTCCTCTATTCTTATTATCCTTGAGTTTGCTTTTTCATAGTGTCTCAGATTTCTTGGATGTTTTGTATCAGGGTATTTTTGGACTTAACATTTCTTTAACCAATGTTATCCACTTCCTCTGTGTTATCTTCAGTGCCTGAAGCTCTCTCTTCCATCACTGATATTCTATTGGTTATGCTTGCCTCTGTAATTCCTGTTCAATTCCTAAGTTTCTCACTTCCAGAAATCCTTCAGTCTGTGCTTTCTATATTGCTTCTATTCCTATTTCCAGGTCCTGAACCATTTTATTCATCTTTTCCAACTATTTGTTATTTCATGGCTTTCTTTATGGGAATTACTCATTTCCTCAAAATGTTTGTTGGTGTTTTCCTAGAATTGTTTAAGGGATTTATTCATTTCCTCTTTAAGGACCTCTATCCTCTTCATGTAGTTGGTTTTCAGGTCTTTGTCTTTGGTTTCAGCCATGTTGGAATATTCAGGGCCTACTGTGCTAGGAATGCTGGGTTCAAGTGGAAAGGATTTCCTGCCTGTGTTTGATGATTTTCTTCTGCTGCCTTCTAGGCATCTGGGCTTGGGGTGATTACAGGTCTAGGTGCTGATGCCTAAGTCTGTCCTTGTTGGGTGGAGGTTTTCTTCTTTGGTTTCTGCTTTCTCTCTGGATTGTCAGAGTGTGATGGCTGTGACTTGCCATTTTCCTGGCCTGCTCAGCTGGTAAGTTCACAGGAAATGGCTCCTGGTGGTGGAGGCTGAGATGCAGTGACAAGTGGAGGGAGGGAGGTCAGGAGGGGATGGTCTGTGGGAACCACAGGAAGCCTGGACAGGGGAAAAGAGGCTGCAGCTGGTGTTGTGTTTCTGTGGTAGGGACAAGCCTGAGTGACTGGGTCTGCTGGGGGAACAGAGAGAGCAGAGAAGATCTGCAGGCAGGCTACCTGGTCTTTTGGCAGGCCTGACCTGTTCTTGAGCAGGGGTGTCCCCCTGAACTGAGGACTCGGACACAGGGCTGAGTGGGAGCAAGGAGGTCAGGAGTGGGTACTCTGAGAGATCCACAGAAAGCATGGAGAGGGAGGAAGTGAGGCTGCCTTTCTGTTGCAGTGGTAGAGAGCTGAGGGTTGGGTCTGCTGAAGAACCAGCGAGCCTGAAATGGGTTCTTAAATGTAAGGGAGGAGACGAGAAGACCTAGAATGCTAACGTGGAGTCTGAAATGTGTGATAGGTCTTTGTGAGGCTGCAGGAACCTGGAGGCCAGCATGCATTGGGGAGTGCTGACATGGAGTCTGAAATGGGTAAAGGTTCTTCTGAGGCTGCAGAAACCTGGAGGCCAGCACGCATTGTGGAATGCTGTCATGGAGTCTGAAATGTGTAAAGGTACTTGTGAGGCTGCAGGAACCTGGAGGTCAGCAAACACTGTGGAATGGTGACATGGAGTCTGAAACGTGTAAAGGTACTTGTGAAGCTGCAGGAACCTGGAGGCCAGCATGCATTGCGGAGTGCTGACAGTCACCACAGCAGCCATTTGTCTCTCTGCTCCTTGGCATTTGGGTAGGTGGAGGTTGTTTTGCACCTAACATTCCAGCCTTTCACTGACGATAAGAGGGGACATACTCTCTTCTGTAACTACTTTTTATTGTATTTGGACATCATTCTCAGAGCCCAGAAGGCTGAATGGTGGTCAAAGCCAGGAGTGGGAAAGGACTCAGGAAATGTTAGGAAGCATGTGGATTACCTACCGCCCAGGTTTGAAGGTACCACCTGGGACTAGCAAAGTGAAGGAGGCTTTGGAGCAGTCTGGAATTCTAAGCCAAAGCAGGAGCTCAAGCCCATAGGCAATGGAGGGGACCTGAGGAAATTCTCTCAGAAGCATCTGGTTTGCATCTGTTTTCAGCAAGTCCAGGGAGGGCTGGTTCTGCAGGATAATTGGGGCTGGCATGTGGTAGGCTATTTTGGAGCAGTTTGCAGGGTGCAGTTGATTCATGGATGGTGTCTGTGAACCGAGAGGAAATCTATCGGGGCGTTCATAGACAGAGACAGAATGTAAAGAGGCTTAGGGAACAGGCCTTTTGTGTGCACTTGAAACTTCCAGGCCAGTGCTGCTGGAGTTGGGGGCGGGGATTAAAAGTCAGGAAGGAAATATATGTATCGGACAAAGACATTTACAGCATAGGAGGCATATTTTTATCTCTATATTCAGATAACACCCTAAGGAAATTTAGATGTTGAGCATGTCACTATGATAATAGTACCAGGTCTTTACCAAGTCTAGATTAACAGTTTATCAGTACTCCATGGATGAGATATGACAAGAATAAGTTACAGCAGGAAGTATAATCTGTAGTTTTCTTTTTGTTTTTTACTCTTATGGGTGCCTACCTTGCAGCTCCCAAAGAAATACATGGAGACTTATTCTTACTTATGAATGCCGGGCCTTGGTTAGGCTTATTTCTACCCAGTTTCTCTTATCTTAAATTGTCCCAGCTCCCTTTGGCCTCTGGGCTTTTGTGTTTTTCCATTCTCTATGTCTTTCTTTCCTTCTTACTCTGGCTGGCTGCATTGCTGGGTGGCTGGTTCCTGGAGTCCTCCTCCTTCTCCTTTTCTTGTTCCTCCCTCTTCTCTTCTCTATATTTATTCTCTCTTCCCACCAGCCCCGCCTGTTACTCTCTCCTGCCTAGCTATCGGCCATTCAGCTATTTATGAGAACAATGGGGTATTTCAGGCAGGCAAAGTAACACAGTTCCACAGAATTTTACAAATGCAACATAAAAGAATTCAACAGAATTTTGCATTCCACAGCATAAGGAATGTAACACATCTTTAACTAATATTCCACAACAAGAATCCAAATGGCCTCATTCAATTAAAATGACAAGAACTTATCTGCTCCCTGGATGGTTGCTCTAGGATCCCCCGTGGTAATCTGAATGGTTTTGTAAGGAGCAGAGGTCCCAGGGTGGCATTTGACTTCACTAATCAAGCCCAGAAAATCAAAGAAACTTTCCTGGGCATGAGGAAATTGAAAGAATGAACTTTCTTGGCAAGGAAAAGACAGACAATCAATTCTCCAGTGTCCTACTCATCCACAGTCTGGCAGGGTCCTGGAAGCAGGTGGGGGGATGGGCAGCTCTTCCCCCAGTGGCTGGCTCTGCCACATTTGAAGGAATATGTCAGTGGACTTCCTTGTGCCCCATGGTCTTTGGAGGAGACCTTAGGGCTGTGCTAGGGTCTGGGATTTCTGTCTATCACTTGAAGCTTTTCCAACTTTTCCTGCTTTTCTCTTGCATTCAACACCCTAAAAGCCAGAGTCACTAGATCTCTGAGGGGTTTGAGGGCCATCATCTAATCTAGTAAGCACACCTCTTTTAGGCAAACTTCACTGGTAATTAGTTACTTCCTTCTGATTTAACCTTGACCACATTTATAGGAGGCTAAAGTTTTCTCTATAGATGCAAGATTTTCCTGTAAATGAAAGTTTTACCCTGTTAATGAATTTATTTCTCAAAAATATCTTATTCATCAAACGTATGTTGTTCCTTATCTCAAATTTTCTGGAAGCTTAGTGTAGAATACAGCTCTGTAGGTGGAGTGTTTCTGTACTATGGCCTGATCTTAAATCATCACTCAGGGGCTTCATATTAACTGCAAATGCTCAGCCAATCGCTCAGGCTTGTTGCTGGGTATTTCTTACAGTTAAATGAACACCCATTTCTAAGCTATGCTTTGCCATGTGCCCTGGTGCCTTTTCTCAGTCTGGTGTGCCCATCTTGCTCTCTCTGCTTCTGCTGCCAGCTCTCTCACTCTGCCCCTCTTCATCCTCAGTATGATTGTCCCACCTAACTTTATCCTGCCTTGCTATGGGCCCATTGGCTTCTTTATTAACCAATGAGAGCAATACATATTCAGAGTGTGCAGAAGGATAAATCCACAGCAGCTATCAAAGACAACAGTGCATAGCCACACATTTCTAAGTCAGTTTCTGTTTTCCTGAGTAGCTCTTTAAAAGCATAGGAAGTGATAATTTCCTTATTTATCACACATACCTTGTACACCAAACCTTTGTTGATAGCAAGTCCCATTTTTCACAAACAAGACCTGAATCCAAGTTCCATATAAGGTATGGTGTAGTAGATCTAGTTCTCTAAACAAGAGTTAATTCGATAGGCAGGTATGCTGACACATGCCTTTAATCCCAACACAGGGCGGCTATAGAAGGACGGGGGAGTGAGTGTGATTGGGTGCAAGATGGGACATTTCCAAAGATTCAATAAAATTACTATCTTAAAAAAAGGAATGAAAAGCCAGGAAAGTAGTAAACTGAATACAGCAGCAGACAGGCCCTGCCAATGAGAGAAAATGAGCAGAAAGAGATGGGCAGGATAGATGGAGAGGGAGAGCAGAGAGGAATGGAATTTCTGTTAGACCTGACAGTTTTTAGGATCAAATTCCTCCCATGATAATTCAAGGTCCTAGGTTTGGGGATGTAGCTCAGTGCTAGAGTGCCTGAGTAACATGTGCAGGGTTCTGAGTGCAATTCTAGTCCAAAAATGCAAATTGAAGTTAATTCTTTATCAGAAGACAGTCTAGGATGAATATTAACATAGAGAGCAGGTTGTCTGTGTGTATTAAATGCATTACTCTTTTATAAGTGGCCAACTTTTTTAACCTATTTTTAAATGTTTGAGATTATTATAATTTCATATACAATTATAGCAAATAACACAAAAATATCCTATCTAGCATATTTGTCTTATGTCAGAATTAACATCAAAGACATAATCCTGTTTCCTTTAAAGGAAGTAAAATTCTGAATGTTGGGGAACATGGCTATAATCTCTGCTAGTGGGAACAGAGACAGAAGGATCCTGAGTTCATGGCTCACCTGGGGAACCTATTGTAGTGGTTGAAAAGGAAATGACCCTCCTAGGGAAATGGCACTGTTAGGAGATGTGGCTTTGTTGGAGTAGGTGTAGCTTTGTTGGAGTGGGTGTGGCCTTGTTACAGGAAGTGTGTCACTGGGTGTGTGGGCTCTGAGGTCCCCTTTGTTCAAGCCACCCTCAGTGTTCTTCACTTGCTTCTGACACCTGCGGATCAAGATGTAGAACTCTCAGTCTCTTCCCCAGCCCCATGTCTGCCTGCGAGCCACCCACCATGATGAAAATGGACTACACTCTGCAATTTAAGATAGATCCAATTAAACGGTTTCCTTTATAAGAGTTACCGAGGTCATTGTGTCTCTCCACAGCAATAGAAACCCTAACTAAGACACCAGTACGACTATGAGAGTAGAGAATGCCCTGGTGAGAGAAGAGAATGCATGTCACATCTAATGGCTATGGAGTGGAAAGTGCGAGTCCGAGGATATGGGGGAATAACTTAAACCAGTACCATCTCCTGTGCCTCTGCACTCAAGGTCCACAAAGACATAAAAGTATAAAGCAAGACAGAGTTACTTCATAAACTTTAATTTTACTTCACTTATTGTTATCTTATAAGATAGAGAAAGAGGCATAAACCATGTGATTCAGAGGATGTAGAGAGGAGAGAAAAATTTATTAATTTGTCTTCATTGAGGATCAAGGTGTTATTTAGGACCACAGTTATAGATGGCCAACGCAATTGGAGGGTGGATTCTTCAGTGATAAAGACAGGAAGAGGATTGGGACTGACACCTGATGGCTGGGAATGCAGGGCTCCCTTCAGGAAACAATGGAATCCTCCATGGACATCACCAACCTGCACAAAAAAAGAACGCAGTGGACAAAAGGGGGGCAGCAGCACAGCCTGGCCTGTGGAAAAGGCAGTCGTGGTGGCAGAGTGGAGACTCCTGTAAGGAAGGGCACTGTGAGTCTGCCAACTCTGGCCCTGACATTCCAGCCCTGCTGTCTTTTGTCTTTTGTTTCATCTCAGTCCTGGTGACAGCCCCAGTGTCTGTGTTTTGAACCCTTCCCCATGAGCACTCCATCCATCGCCCCTTCCAGCTGCTGTGATGGGAGGTCTTGCTACCGTGTTCACTTTATTGTAGACGAAACTCAGGGAGAGCATGGGTGACTACCTTGTATAGTGGCCCAGGTCATGAATTGTCAAGTGTTGGGGAAAGATGTAAATTAAAAAAAAAAAATCTTCCATTTGTTGTTGGCTTTTCTTAGCTTGAGTTTACAGAGACCGGATCTCACATGACCCCAGCATTCCCACAACCCATTCTGTAGGCAAAGACGACCATCCACTTCTGTCCCCTCATACCCTTTGCTGGGCCAGTTGCTGAGATTGCATCGAGGAGGGGAGTCACACACTCACATCATGTGATACAGTGGAGGGAAAACCACCCGTTCACAGAGCACCAAAGGTACAGTGGGTTGAGACAGTTACTATGGATTTTAAGGCCCAGCCCAAGGGAAAGTCAACTGGAAGACCTGCATGTGGACTCCTGAAGGGAGGGAGGCATCTGTTTGTCATTTTTGCTGTTGTTGTTGCTGTTAGTTTCTTCTCCTTTGGGAGAGAGGGTCGCAGGGATCCTGGGCTGTCCCACTCTGCACCAGTAGCATAGGATGCCTGGAACTGCTGGTATTATTTCTTTCATCTGAGACATGCAAGCTCAGGCAGGACCTCAGGCACAGACAGCTGTGGGTTGAGTCTATGTAGGGACAATGTCCCCAGGAAACACTTGTCCCCTGAGAGCCATTTCTGTTCTACCATGTATTTTCTACAACTGAAGGGGGCTCCACTTGCAAACAAGTGTACTCCTCTGTATGACGAGCAGGGCAGATGATAAGCCTGGGCTTGGAAGCAAGGGTTCCTAATCTCTTGAGAACTGAAAGAGTCCACTCTTGGCTTCTCTCATCGTGTAGGAAGAGTCCTTAGAAATGTTGAGATGTGACCGTGCATGGTATTAAAGTCATTCATCACCTCCCTCCTTCAATGGCAGGTCCTTCCTGTACACACCCATGGTCTGAGACTGAAATTAGGATCTTCCTCCAAGAGTGGAAAGTAGTTGAAGGGATCATTGGGCACCCAGGCAGCAAGATATACCAGAAGAGCTGGGCTCTTTACCAGCGAGTCAATGGGCATCGGGGCCTGAAGAAGAGCTGGGAAAGCTGTGTGGACCTGCTGCTGACCCTGCAGAATCTGCACAGGAGACTGTGCAATGGGAGAAAAGACACCATACCCTTGTTTTCTCCTTTCTCAGAAGACCTGTACAGCATCCAGGGCCACACCCCATGTTAGTCTCTTCTGCATTCCTCTGCCAATTCCACTAGAGGGCAGCATGGGGTGGGCTGTCCTACATGAGCTCAGAGCAGAGCAGAGTATAGAGGGAACCCCCATTCCCAGGGGCCTCTATTGCACAAGGAGATCCCAAACAGGAGTCTTCCTTGTTTGTCTACCTTCTTCTGTCACCCCCAGGGGAGTGCAAACTGGACATGTTCTGGGTGGACAAAGACACACAGGACAGACAGACCATGGCTTAGCACAGTTCTGGGAGAGTGAGGATGCCATGCTTATGAACTCTCTCCATTTCTTCTCTCTCTCTGGTCCTCCCTACCATGAAGCATTTGGTAATCTCCCATGCCCGTGAACCCTCAACCTTCCAGGGACTGGCCTGGGCATCATGGCCTCCCTGGTCCTTCTGCAAAGCTTCAAGGGAACCCATTGCCTATGATGTGCCAGGAAGATTCCACGTTTCTCAGTTTGGAGACCCAAAAATCACTGCTTTTGGACGTCGGTTCCACATCTACTTCCTGCCTCTGATTCAGGAACTTGGGAAGACATGGTGAACTTCCTTGAACTTGAAACCATGCTCCAATTTACAGAGGTACAGATGTCAACCCCTTCCCTGTCCTTGGGGTCTCTCTAGGTTTTCCTGTTAAGGCAGCGTCTGAGTGGTCCAATGCTTGCCCACAGGACACTCTACAGCCAAGATGGCGGCTGAACTTCTGAACTGGCCTTCATGCCTCATGGTAGGGCTGGGATAGTATCCCCATGCCCAGCACCCTTGCTGTGTGATACTAGAAAACAGTTACTTGATCACAGAGTTCTGAGACCTTAATGTTCTTGAAGCAGAGCTGGGACTCACGAGGAGAGTTTGATAGGGATTTTCTATCTCTTGGATAACAGAAAGGAGTTTGAGAAAGAGAGTGAGCTGGACAGAGTGGGCGAGGTCCTCCTAAAGGAGAGCTGCTTCTGTCTTTGACTGTTCCCTTCAGCAGTGGGAGTCTACAATATTCACTGGAGGCTTTGCCTGTTTACTCTTGACAGGCATGGTTAACCCTTAGGTGACAAGGATCCAGCAGCTGGAGATGGGGAGGAAAGGTCCAGTGTTTGCTCAAGCTGCAAGAGGTTGAATCCTCAGTCCACTTCTGGCCAGGAGGCAGAGATTCTTGATGCCTCAAAACAGTTCTTAACACCTTCCTTATTCACTTCTGAACAGAGAAGCAGAGCACATTGAAAGTTTGAGGAACAGCAATGAGTCCCCAGTGAGATGGCGTCAGAAGCAGGGAGGATAAAGGCCCTGAGGTATTCAGAGGCAACCCTGCGTTAAGGCCAAAACCTTCCACCATAGTATTTCTTTTCTCTGTGACAGGAGACCTCAGGCAGGACCTCAGACATGGACTGCTTGGTCAAGGATGTTTTTGTCCTCAGTGGTCCCAGTTTGCAGCTCTTCTGGCAAGACACCCAAAGTCACAGGGTTCCCTGAGAGTGTTCCAGGGTGGGAGGTGGGTTGAGTCTATGTAGGGACAAAATCCCCAGGCAGCACTTGTCCCCTGAGAGTCCTTTCTGTTCTGCAATGCATTTTCTACAACTGAAGGCAGCTAAACTTGCAAGCAAGTGTACTCCTTGGTGTGAAGAGCAGGGCAGGTAGTAAGCCTGGGCTTGGAAGCAAGGGCTCCTGAACTCTTGAGAACTGGAATAGTCCACTCTTGTGTTCTCTCAGTGTGCAGGAAGGGTCCCTAGAAGAGTTGAGATGTGCTGTGCATGGCATCAATGGCACTCATCACTTTCTTCCTTCCCTTGCAGGCCGTTCATGTAGACACCCATGGTCTGAGTCTAAAATCAGGATCTTCCTCCAAGAATGGAAAGTAGTTGAAGGGATCATTGGGTACCCAGGCAGCAGGATCTACCAGAAGAGTTGGGCTCTTTACCAACGAGTCAATGGGCATCGGGGCCTGAAGAAGAGCTGGGAAAGCTGTGTGGACCTGCTGCTGACCCTGCAGAATCTGCACAGGAGACTGTGCAATGGGAGAAGAGACACCATATCCTTGTTTTCTCCTTTCTCAGAAGACCTGTACAACATCCTGGGCCACTCCCCATGTTAGTCTCTTCTGCATTCCTCCGCCAATTCCACTAGAGGGCAGCATGGGCTGGGCTGTCCTTCATGAGCACAGAGCAGAGCAGAGTCTACAGGGAACCCCCATTCCCAGGGACCACTATTGCACATTGTGAACACAAACATCTGTCCTCTCTCTCTACCTTCCTCTGTCACCCCAGGGGAGTGGAAATTTGACATGTTCTGGGTGGACCAAGACACACAGGATAGACAGACTATGGCTTAGGAAGATTCTGGGATAGTGAAGGTGCCATGCTTATGAACTTTCTCCATTTCTTCTCCCTCTCAGGTCCTCTCTACTGTGAAGGGTTTGGTAACCACTGCCCTCCCGAGAACCTTCAACCTTTCATGGACCAGCCTGGAGATCACAGCGTCCCTGGTCCTTCTGTACAGCTTCAAGGGAACCCATAGCCTATGATGTCCCACTGAGATTACCCATTTCTCATGTGGCAGAACAGAAGCACTGCTGTCCATCCTCAGTTCCACACCTACTTCCTGACTGTGATCCAAGACTCTGGGGCCTCCAGCATCAGCAGCTGTGGTCAAACTCTAACTAACAACCAGATTCTCAATGAAGACTAGTGGAGTTTATTGTTTCTCTCTGAAAACCTCAGTACTGTGCACCGTTGTGGGTTTAGGCTTCTTTCTCTACCTCCAAAGAGAGGACAATATAAAAATCAATAAAGTCCATAAATGTCCCTGAAGTAAAGCTCTCCTGCCTTGTCCTTGTCTCTTTAGTGGGGTCCATAAGTAAAGAGGTGTTACGGATTGTTATCTGAGGTTCATTCCCTTGTGACCTGGGACTTGCCCTCTCCCATCTCTCTCCATCTGACTCCTGGCCTGGGGTCTCTTCTCTCACCAGGGCGAACTCTACTTCCATAGACCTGGTCCTGCCATTTTCATTTTTGGTCATTCTTGTTCAATGTCTCACAGCCTCAGTTTCTCCACATTGCAATGTGAACTGGATGGAGCCGGGATGATGTTGGGTGGTATCAGACACACAAAGACAGTGGCTTATGCATGCAATGGAGAAAAAATTCAGAGACTCTTTCCTATATCAGGAACTATTTTTAGGATAGGAAGGAACACAAACTGGTGGTTTGAGACCTTGTCTCATGGTCTCTCATTCTTCATCTTTTGTTCCATAGCTGGTGGCCCTCTTTGTTAGGGTTAGGGGCTCCTGTTTTGCTAAGTTAGTACGTGAGTAAAGAAAAGCTTTGAGTGTTGGAGGACTCGTGCCCCTATCCCATTGCTCTCTCTTTCTCTTGTTCACCTGGTATTGATTCACCACAGCTGCCAGATGCTGGCAATCTCCTGGGACAAAGACAGCAAGAAGGTGTGGATTGTCCAAGGATGGCTGGGCTTCCAGGGTTCTCATCTGGGAACCAGGGAATTCTCTCTGGACATCATAGATGGTGGGTTTCCTTGTAGCTCTGCAGAAGGAACAGGGATGCCATAATACCAAGGCTGGTACAGGGAGACCGTAAAAATCATTGGAGGTTTGGGTGTTCATGGGAATCAGAAGTCATCAGTCCGCATCATAGGTAGGACCTGCCAGCCATAAACACAGGGAGATCATAAGCATGACACCCCACTCTCCCAGAATCGAGCTAACCGGTTTCTCTTGCTGTGTGTCATAGCCCACTCTGAACAAGTCCAAAATCTGTTCCCCTTAAGGCAACTGGACCCACTTTGAAAAATCACTGCTACTTGCAGCACAGGGTTCTTGTGCCGGAGATGTTTATTCCAGAGACCTGGAGATTTACTACACCTCCTCCATTCCAGTTGCAGGTACTCCTAGCTTCTCTGGCCATTATCACCTTCTTCACTCTTTTGAGAATGAAGTACCTTTACACATTTCAAACTCCATGTCAGCACTCCCCAATGCATGTTGGCCTCCAGGTTCCTGCAGCTTCACAAATACCTATCACACATTTCAGACTCCACGTTAGCATTCTAGGTCTTCTCGTCTCCTCCCTCACATTTAAGAACCCATTTCAGGCTCTCTGGTTCTTCAGAAGACCCAATCATCAGCTCTCTACCACTGCAACTGAAAGCCAGCCTCCCTCTCCATGCCTTCTGTGGATCTCTCAGAGTACCCCCTCCTGACCTCCTTGCTCCCACCCATCCCCTGTGTCCCAGCCCTCATTTCAGGGGGTCACCCCTGCTCAAGAACAGCCAGGGACTATACAGAGAAAAAACAAAACAAAAAACAAAAGCAGAAACAAACCCCTCCCCCCCAAAAATGAAGGCCTTTCTACCAAACAAAGAAAATGAGATCACAGCACAACCCAAACTTATGGGACACAATGAAATTGGCGCTAAGAGGAAACTTCATAACACTAGGTGGCTACATTTAAAAAAAAAAAAACCGAAAGAATTTATATTAGCAGCTTAACAACACACCTGAAAGCTCTAGAAAAAAATTAAGCTACCCAAAATTACAAGATTGTAAGATGCAATCAAACTGAGGACCAAAATCAATAAAAGAGAAACAAAGAGAACAATACAAAGTATCCGTAAAACAGAGTTGGTTCTTTGAGAAAATCAATTCGACCAACCCTTTTCTACTAACTAAAAGGGAGAGAGAGAATATCCAAATTAACAAAATCAGAACAGAAAAGGACATAACAACAGAAAGAAGCAAGGGATAAGGTCGGGTTCCCTGGATCACCTTCCCAGGTGCCCCTCCAGGCCCGTCCTAATCTCTTCTCCTGGAACAGAGTCATGGAACTAGGAGTGTCAGTGACCAGGAGGGCTCCTGCTGAAATGATCCTGCTGAAATGATCCTGCTGAAATGATCCTGCAGGGTTTGCATTGGTGATGGTGCCAACTGAAGATTCCCAACGGCCGTGACACAGTGCTGAAGCTGGCATACACAGGAGTCTGCAGGTACACTGAGCATGTCATGAATTTTCAATTCTGAGGGTTTAGGCCAAGCTGGACGTGGGTGTGACCATCACAGAGAGGACCTGAGAAAAGAAACAGAGACTTCTAAGCATCTCCTCCAGACTCTCCTTTCTTCAGTGCTTGTGAAATCACCTACTCATTTCTGTTGTGAACAAGTCCCAAAGCTAGCCTCCAGGTCTCACAGAGTTAGTCCAGCCTGAAGAATGCCAAGTGCTTCCCGGCCATGCAGGGGCAGCTGTGGGCAGTGGGTGGTCTTGTCATTCTCTGTTCTGCTTAGGGATGAGGATTAATTGTGCCCATGGGTGACACTCCCTAGGATAATTGATGAAAAGAATAAAGAATACACCTGCTGAGTGTCTGTGTTGGTGCCCGGAGCCCCGGATCTGTACAGAGCCCACACATAAGGAAGGAAAACAAGGGTCTGCTCCTTGGTCTCTCCTCACACAGAGTCCTGGACAGATCCTGCAGGCTCAGCAGCAGGGGGAAACAGCTCCTCCAGCTCTTCCTCAGGCCTCTGTGATAGAGTCTCCAGGAAACGCTCTGGACTTCCTCTGGTTCTCCCTCCCTGGGAGGCCCAACTTCCTGTTTCAACTACTTCCACTCCTTTAGGAAGACCATGATTTCCCAGTCACTCCATGATCGGACTGAATGACCTGCGGGGGCAGAGGAGTGTGATGAGAGCAATAGACTTCACACATATGCTCATCTCCCACTATTCAGATTCTTCCTGGTCCATCCCAGCCAGAGTAGGAGGTATGAGTGTTTGGGAAATGAGAAAGCCTTGTAAACAAGCCCTGGATTTAGTATTTTCCTGAGTCCTATCAAACATGACACAGGGTCCACTGGGACAAATGTAGGTGTCTTTTCCGTTATACAATACATGTCAGTAAATAGGGAAGGTTTTCTAGGGTGCAGTCACCACATGGGAAGCTCCACCCATTTTAAGCTCACAGTTTGACTCATTCCTTGAGAGCCATGACTGAAAACCAGGACCCCAGAATGCTGAGAGAGCTCCCCCATGCCAGAGTTGTCCTCTTTGGGGCCTAGGAATTGAGTTTAGACTGGGGAGGAGGACATGGCACAGGATATTTTCCCTCACAGGCAGCATTATTAGAAGTTGGGTGCCTGAGGGATTCTCCATTTCCTCGTTTCCATTCTCTCCCTTCAGTTCTGATGTGACAGCCAAATGTGCAGTGTCTTCTATGGCTCTCTAAACAACAAGACCAACAACAACCACAACAAAGTAACTGTACCGACTATATTCATGTACTAGGAATCTCTTAGTGACTGGGATTAGACAACTCCTCCAAACACTGCCTGGCAGCATTTCCGATGCAGGCTCAGGGCGATCACTAGTTTGAACCAACCTGAGTTACAGAAAGAGGTCAGTCTTAATGAACAGAACAGCAGAAATGCCAGAGCAGTGACAGCTGATGGTGCAGATTCACTTCTGGAACCTTAGCCCTGAGGAAGCTGACTCCAGAAGACAATTCTTTTGAGCATTAGCCCAGGGTAAACCTGGGCTAATTACAGAAACCATGTCTAAAATTTAAAAACATGCTGAGAACTGTGCTCCCAGCCTGGGAGATATAAGAAGGAGATTCAGTAGAAGTTCAAGATGTAGCACGAATCTTAAAAGGTCTTATTAGAAAAACAAACCCAGAGGCAGGTTTGGGATGAACGCTGAAAGATCAGAGAAACAGAACAATTCACATCCACCTCAACTCGCCAATTCCCTCAGCTGATCTTGTTTCCTCAAACTGGAATGGATCTCAGCTGGGACTGCTGTTAAAAGCCTAAAAGCTACACAAAACTTAGTTCCTGTCCTCATGCCTTATATACCTTTCTTGCTTTCTGCCATCACTTCCTGGGATTAAAGGTGTGTGTCACCATGGCTTGCTGTTTCCAGTGTGGCTTTGAACTCACAGAGATCCAGACCGATCTCTGCCTCTGGAATGCTAGGATTAAAGGCGTGTGTGCCACCATTTACTGGACTATATGTCTAATCCAGTGTCTGTTCTGTTCTCTGACTCTAGATAAGATTATTAGAGTGCACAATATATTGGGAAACCACAATATCATCACATCAAGGACTATCTTAGAAGCACACTGAGCCCCAGGATATTCTGGCTTCAAAGAGGTTTAGGAGAGCTCAATCAAGGCTAACCTGGGCTACAGACTGAGAATTAGTGTCAAAGAATGTACATGAGAGCTCCTTATCATACTTATCAATCAGAACATCAGAGAAAGGCAGGCAGACTGTGTGTTTAAGGCCATGTGGGCTACAGGCTGAGTTCAAGGCCAACACTGCACCATACCTGAGACCCTCTTTTAAAAAGACAAAACTGCTTGTTGAGGCTGAGATCTGGAGTTCCAGCTCTCAGATGTTAGAGTTGAGGGGATCATTGGGTTTTGGAGACCAGAAAGGACTGCCCATCAAGCTCAAGCCTGGCCTGATGTGAGGAGCAAAGCCTGGTCTTGCTGTGACCGATGAACAGAAGCAGCAAGCAAGGAAATCAACAGGAACAAAGATGGCAGCCCCGGCTGTCCTGCACTCAGTGGTTCGAGGGCTGGTTTCTATGGATGCTACAGTTACCGGGCCTGTAACCAGTCATCTAATCATAGCCTACTTTCTTTCCTGTAAACTGAACACACAGAGCCATCACCTCCACCATGTTGCATGGGGGTGGGGGAGGGAGGAATGAGGTCATATTCTTAGAGAAGAGAGAATCCTGTGAGATGTACTTTACTGTCCCATAGAAAGTTCTTCAGAGCTAGGCAGAATGTGTCAGGCATGTGACATCACACTCTGGGAACAGGATTGTAAGGACCGCAGTGCAAAGTGGAGGCCACCTCTGGCCCACAAAATAAATGCCAGGCCATCCAGGGCTACCTGTAAGACCCTGTTTCAAAACCATGACAGTGCAGCCTGTGGGAGCCCGTTCTCAGGTTCCTCGTGGCTTTACCCAGCAGGTCCCCATAGAGGATGATTAGGACCACGGGCCCTGAGTGCAGGTGGTCTGGGATGGTCTGCACTGGGCTGTGCTGGGGGAGGAGGTTTTTGCTCCACCCCTTGGCGTCTCTATAAATACCCTGGGGCAGAGACAGTCAGGGCCCCTTGGACTAGGGTTCCAGGCCCTCTGGAGGCTATCCTTTATTGTCTGTTTATCTCCACAATCTAAATCCTTCTATCTCATATTTCCTGCTGATCACATTTAAGAAAACCCCGGGGAGCTGGGGGGGTTGGTGGGTAAATGCCCCGCAGAATGGTGCCCGAACAGGGGACTAAAGAACAAAAATGGGGACGAAAGACAAAAAAATAATGGGGACGAAAGAAAAGGAAAATAGTTTTATTCCAGAGTTTTTGGTGAAATCGTGAGTCAGCTCTGACAGTGGAAAGTGGCATGCCAGTGTTACAGAAAATTGTAAGAAAAGTGTAAGATTGTGTAGAAAAATTAAGTAAGGCAACTGGACAGAGACTCAAATTTCTAACTTTGGGGGCTATGAACGCAAACTGGGGGAAAAAATCTTTCTTTGAGCTTTATGGGTAGTACAAAAGCTCTTCTTTGAGCTTATGGGGAAGAAAGTTTCCTACGGAAGCTTTTGACCTGGATCAGCTGAAATGCTAAATCCAAGCGGCAGGAGAAAGTCAAAAAGTTTAAAGTTCAGAAGTTTGGGGGAAAGTTGGTCTTTCTCTCTTAGGGAAAAAAAAAATCTTTTAAACTTATAAAGCTTTTCTTAGAAAACATGGGGGGAAATATCTCTAAAGCTTTAATCTTTCTCAAAAGCTCTTAAAAGTTAAAACTTAAAAACTAAAGCCTTTGACTTTCTCAAAAGGACAAAAATTAGAATCACCTGAAGATATTAGTATGGGAATCACCTGTGATTAGCTCTAAGGGAAAACAACAAACTTCTTAATAGAGCAAAACCTCTCCAAGTTCTTTTTCAAGCTTTAAAAATCCTCCCTGCAATGCAGGAGGCAGGGATGGTGTTCCTAAAAACCTCTTGTAAGCTCTGTCTCTTCAAGGTAGTAAAAGACAGTGGGTCAAAGTCCCCTGAGGAAAACGCTTGGGGAGAGTGTGGGTGAAGAGCTACAGAGCCCAATGGGGCAGGAAACTGTTTATGTGGGAAAAGCAAAAAAGCCAAGACTTCACTTACAGCTGAGCTGAGGCATCAAGGGTTTTGTTTCTGAGTGAGCTTTGAAAAGGTGCTCCTAATCCTCCTAAGCAAAGATCCCCTGAAGCATATTATCCTCCTTCTGACCAAAAACCCAGAGGTGACTGGCCAGCGTCTCTGAGTTGGAGTGCATTTCGGGGATACTAGGTTCCTGCAGTGGTAAACTTCCTGGAGCACAGAGCTGAGGCAGGAAGGTGCAGACCCAGGGGAAGATTGCTAATGAACAAAGCTAAAGCCAGTGGAACGGCAGAGTTGTCCGCTTTCCTACAAGTCCTGGGTTGATAGGTCCACAGCTGCAAAAAGAAATCTGAGAAAAGCTTTCCTATCAGAGTAAGGACCTTCCTGGGAGAACAGTAAAGCTGAACTGTGTCTGAAGCAGTTGTGCTGCTGAGTCAGAACTGTCTGGGGAAAGAGCCCAGCCAGGGCAGAACAGACTATCCAGGAGTAAAGCTTTCTTTCTGTCAGAGAAAGCATCCTTTTTAGAAAAGCTTTGTTTCAACTGACTCCCAGTGAGATGAGGGGAGTGTAGCCCTGAGGGGTGATTGCCTCTGGCATAAGCCTCTGTCCTTGAGCACCCAGACAAGCAAATGCAACCCACTGGGGGACTGGGTCAGGTGAAAGGCCTGAGGGAAAAAACACCTGTCCTAATGGGAGTTTAGAGATGGCACAAACCTCCCTTGTTAGATTTTCAGTCTGTATGCAAATCACACAGACCTGGAAAACAGAAACAGACAAAGCCCTTACTTCAATAGCAGGGAAAGCTGCCACTGTAGTTGTGGAAACTGTTTCTGGGGGTAGAGGGGATAAACTGAGACCCCAACTGGGTACTGTCAGGGAGAAAGACTCTAAAGAAACAAAACAGATTCCTCCCCAGAAAATGCATGACCTGTGAAACCTGCTAAGAGTTTGAGGCAGATTGGAGGGAAGAAAGCCCCCTACTCCAAAGGCAGTTAGAGCAACAGAGCAGCCTGAGATATCTGAAGCTCTGCATGTGGGGGGGAATGGAACAAGCAAAATGAGAATAAAATCAGTGGGAGAAAATCTCTCCAAAGGAGCCATGGAAAAGCTCTGTTGTAATTGTTTTTGTTTTTCACTGACTGGCTAAGGCCAACACAAACCTGAGGAAAGTTTGCTATCAGGGAATGCCAGCCTCAATGAGCGCTAATGAGGCAGGTGCAGTTCTGATCCCAGGCCTGTGTCAAATGAGGAGACACCTGTTAAAGCCAGCTGAGAGAGACTAGAATCTCTCAATGTCCCATAATTGAAAACTTAAAACTCTTGGTTCAAATCTCTTGTTGCAAAAGCAAAAACTTCTAAAGCAAATCCGGTAAAAAGAACTGGAGGTTGATTCCCGAACCCAAAAACTATGGGAAATGGAAGTCCATAAGCTAGCTCTTAACAGTGAGCTGATTGAAGAGAAATGCATTCTGCGAAATGTAGTTTTTAAGCTAAAGATGGCGATGCTGCCCAAAAACTTTTCAGCTCAGAATGTTTCCTGTCAAAGCAAGCTTGAAAGCTTAATCTTACCTCTTGAACTCACATCAGACCAAAAAGCTACCAAGAAGAGCAAACAAGCCATTTTAAAATCCTTAACAAGGCAAAGCAGTCCATATACTGAACATTGTGTTAGAAGAAACCTATGGGAAATTTAAAGTTCTTTGCCCCCAATGAACTGCCTGCAATGAGTGATTCCTTTGCAAATCTAATAAGGAGACAAGGAAATAGGCATTCAAAAAAAATGAACTGCATTATAGATGGTAAACAAACTTCAGAAAAATCTGTCTTAAAAAAATAGTTGCTTCACCTGAAAGTTCCTTATAAGAAATCAGTGCTAAATATTACAGCTGCTAATAATAACATCAGGAGTTAAAGCTAATCAAGTGAAAATACTAAATCCTGACAATGCTTTTTCTCAAAGTAAGCTAATGAGGGATATGTTTCATGAAAGAACATCTATGTTTTTGACTCCTTTGAATAGTCAGTTTTGGTGAAAATATTATAACTAACAACAATCAAGTCAAAATGTTTCAACAAATTCAAGACCCTATTCCACAAAA